>NC_080539.1:361777739-362077739 GCF_028640845.1 Ahaetulla prasina
GTGGAAAAAGTTGTGATACGTCATTTGACAGCAACATGATGCCGCAAGTTTGACATCCTGCTGTAATGTAAGAACAGATCAACCACCGTGGTTCACGTACAGAGTGCAGGTCTCACTTTGAACGGGAGAAGAAAGATACCGTAGCACAGATTGAATTGCCAATTGCTTTTCTGATTCTGTTGATTTTTCTCCAATTAAGATTAAGTAACTGATAAATCTGATTTAAAAAAATAAGATTCCAGAGTCCCAGATACCCCACAGCAAGGATGAAATCCACTTACCTTCGCTAGTGGCTGTGGGTGCCGGCATCCCGGTACAGTCAGCTGAGTCCACGGCTGACTGTTGGGGGCGAGTCATTGGCCCCGATGGAGAGGGTGCGCAACTTGGGCGTCCTCCTGGATGAACGGCTGTCTTTGGAAGATCATTTGACGGCCGTCTCCAGGAGAGCTTTCCACCAGGTCCGCCTGGTGCGCCAGTTGCGCCCCTTTCTAGACCGGGATGCCCTATGCACGGTCACTCACGCCCTCGTGACATCTCGCCTGGATTACTGCAATGCTCTCTACATGGGGCTCCCCTTGAAGGGCACCCGGAGACTGCAGTTGGTCCAGAATGCGGCTGCGCGGGTGATAGAGGGAGCCCCTCGTGGCTCCCGTGTGACACCTATCCTGCGCAGACTGCACTGGCTACCTGTGGCCTTCCAGGTGCGTTTCAAGGTTTTGGTAACCACCTTTAAAGCGCTCCATGGCATAGGGCCGAGTTACTTACGGGACCGCCTACTGCTACCGAATACCTCTCACCGACCCGTGCGCTCTCACAGAGAGGGACTCCTCAGGGTGCCGTCAGCTAGGCAGTGTCGTCTGGCAACACCCAGGGGAAGGGCCTTCTCTGTGGGGGCTCCCACCTTCTGGAACGAACTTCCCCCAGGACTCCGTCAACTTCCGGACCTTCGAACTTTCCATCGCGAGCTTAAAACACATTTATTCATCTGCGCAGGACTGGACTAGATTTTAAATTTATATTGGTTTTTAATGGGTTTTAGTATTTATACTGTTTTTTAATAATTCGGCTTTTAGAATAAGTTTTTTAATTGTTATTTTAATTTGTATTTATATGTTTTTACTTGCCTGTGAACTGCCCTGAGTCCTTCGGGAGATAGAGCAGTATACAAATATGATTAATAAATAAATAAATAAATAAATAAATACCGGTTCACAAATGGGAGCACGCGTGTGTGCGTGCGGACTTCGCTCATGCATGACACCTCTGTGCATGCGCAGGACCTTCTGTGCATGCGCAGGGCATCGAAAACGGGACGTGATGACATCCAAGTGGGTGGGCGGAGCCTTCTGCCGCCACTACCAGTTCACCCGAGCCGGATAGAACGGGCTGCATTTCACCACTGCCCCACAGAATGAGAAAGCTCACTATGGAGGACTCCTAGAAATTCTCAGCTCCAATTACTGGCTGCCAATATTAGTATTTTGCAGTGGACTGTTTATAGCCTCAGGGCAGGGGTGAAATGCTCCCGGTTCGGACCAGCTCGCGCGATCCGGTAGCGATGGCAGCTGCTGGTACGGAGGACCGGTAACAAAAATCCCTGACCCTGCCCCCCCGCCTCTGCTGAGCAGCACCATTTTTTTTACTTTTAAAAGGTTTTCTTCAGCCGAAAACATGACTTTAAAAGTAAAAAAAAAACCTCTGATGATCATGGGGCTGAGCAAAGATCATCAAAACCCTTTAAAAGTTTTTTTTTAAAAACCCTCTTCAGCTGAAGGGGGGAAAAAAAAGAGGTTTTAAAAGCCTCCTCTGGCAATCCCAGAGGAGTTTCCTGATCCTCACAGGCTTTTAAACTCACTTTTTAACAGCCCCCACTTACAAGAGCCCCCACCCATGCCCAGCCAATTCCCCCTTCTCACTTACCTATAATTACTGCTCCTTTTGCTGGCAAAGGCATACTTTTCTTCAGCTACTGATTACAGTTTGCTTTGACTTCCTGCCTTGCTGAATGAGGAACTCTGGGAGTTGAAGTCCACAAACTAAGTTACTAAGGTTGGAGACCCCCTGATCTAAAAAAATAAATAAAAATAATAAAATATTTGTGCAGCTTTCTGAGATTTGGTGTGTTTCTGTAGTGTTTCACTCTAACTACACAAACACACAAAATCTCACAAAGCTGTATGTGGCATTGTGTGTGTGCGTGTGTGCGTGTGTGTGAGTCAGTTGTGTTGTGTGTGTGTAAAGTGTGAAAGTGTGAGGTTCCTGCTTGTTGCAGGGGGCATTTTGGGTGAAGTGCAGCTGCTTTTACATTGTGTGTGAGTCAGTTGTGTTGTATTGTGTGTGTGTAAAGTGTGAAAGTTGGTTTATGGTACCTCTTATTGTTTTGTATACCTTATTTATTATTTTTATTATTTATTGTTATTGGCCACGCCCACCCAGTAATCTGAACACCAAGCCACACCCACCAATTAAGCCACGCCCACAGATCCAGTAGGAAAAATTTTTAGATTTCACCCCTGCCTCAGGGCCGATATGATTCCTGAGCCCATTGTGGCATCCTTTGTGGATGAAGCTTTGCGGATCAAGATGGGTAAAAATTGGTTGGCAGTCTTGTGCCACCTTGAGGCAAAATGCATATGAAAATAAAGATGTTCACCTTTGAATAAATTTTAAAGGCCTCACTACTGAATTAGTGGTAGCTGAATTACGGCTTTGCTGTTTGCATCACACCCACCCACCTCTGGTGTTCCCTGAACTCTTCTGGAACATTAAAAGTGGATCTCAGAAACTCCGCGATTGCTTATCTCCAATCTGATATGTGATGCCCTCCTATCTGCAGGAAATAGAGCCAGCTTGGTCTAGTGATTAAGGCCTCAAGCCCATCACCAGGAGTTTGTGAATTGTAGTTCCATCTTAGACAAGAAAGCCGTCTGGGTGACCTTGGGGCAATCGCTCTCTCTTAGCCCAACCTACCTCACAGTGGTTACTGTGGGGAAAATAGGAGGAGGAAGCAAGATTAGATATGTTCGCCATCTTGTGTTACTTATAAAATCATAAAGGCAGGGATAAAAATCAAATAAATAAATACATTAATAGGACACAGTAACAAGAAGCATTTCTATTGCAGTGTAACATCTTAAAGGCAGCTTACATGGAATTGGGATGGTAGTGATGAACAATTGACAGGGTTGTCACTATTAGGGAAAATTGCAGCAATTAAAATGAATATTTTGCCAAAATTGCTTTATTTAGTCCAAACGATTCCTATAAAATTAGATAAGACTTTCTTTAAAGAATTAAACAAAATGTTTATGAAGTTCGTATGGGCAGGAAAAATGGCGAGGATAAAATTAACTTCACTTCAAGAGAGAAGAAGCAGAGGTGGCTTTGGACTCCCTGTGTGGGAAACCTATTACAAAGCAGCAAATTTGGTTTGGGTTAGGGAATGGATTAATTTAAAGAATAGGAGAATTTTAACACTGGAAGGACACGATCTTCAGATGGGGTGGCACGCCTTCATATGGAACACCAGCAATAAGAAACATTCACCTTCATATTTTTATAGACATATATTGGGCACAACATTGAGTTAGAAGATTGGGAAAAAATTTGGGAGAAAAACTATACATTAACAAACCTGCCGCATATAAAGAAAACCAGTATAAATTGTTCTATCGGTGGCATTTAGCCCCAATAAGACTCGCAAAAATGTATCCTAACCTAAAACCTAATTGCTGGAAATGCAAACAATTACAAGGTACCTACTTCCATGTATGGTGGCTTTGCCCAGAAGTCAAAAAAAATTTGGATTAAAATACAAAAATGGCTAAAAGAAATCACACACTGTAATATAAAATTGAACCTGAACTTCTGGGGATTATTAAAGGAAATTACCCTAAAAGGATTAAATATTTGATTATTCACATAACAAAGCTAAACAAATATTTGATTATTCACATAGCAAAGCAAAGCTGGCTGAGGAACTCTGGGAATTGAAGTCCACAAGTCTTAAAGGGACCAAGGTTGGAGACCCCTGTTCCAGAGGGCATTGTTCAACTGAAGTTAATTTAAAAGATTTTTTTTTTCATGAGGAATCCAGTTGGAACACATTCTTGCTATGGTCAATTTTCCCTGATTAAGTGATTAAAATGGTTTAATCATTTTAAATGTCACACTTAAAGATTTTTTCACAAAGTGTGGAAATGGGTCAAACTGTAGATAATTTAAGCTGCAAAGCCATGTCACTTTAAAATGTGATATAAGAACCGTATCCTGTTTGAAGGCTTCTGTTCTTCTAAATTAACCTTTATTTAATTTTATTTATATATTGTGAAGGGAGTATAAAATCAAACTAATTAAATTATCTAGGAACTTGGATGGGGTAATAATAAACTACTGAAGTTCGCAGATGACACAGCCGTGATTGGTCTCATTTGAGTCAATGATGAATCCACATACAGACAGGAGGTTGAACATCTAGCCTCGTGGTGCGACCGGAACAATCTGGAACTGAACACACTCAAAACCGTAGAAATGGTGGTGGACTTTAGGAGAAACCCTTCCATACTTCCACCTCTTACAATATTAGACAACACAGTATCAACAGTAGAGACCTTCAAATTTCCAAATTTTACCATATCGCAAGATCTAAAATGGACAGCTAACATCAAAAACGTCATCAGAAAAGTACAACAAAGAATGTTCTTTTAAAATTTGTCTGAATCTCTCTTTTTAATCCAAAATTACATTTTTGAGGAACTGCATGCCACTCAGAGCTAGCTGATTGAAGTGGCTTCTAAGACCTGTATATAAATTAATATAAATATCACACAAGGTTCCCGACATAAATGGGGCCTTACATAGCTTCCCCCCCAAATCCTTCCCAGCACGGCCCTCAGATTTTCCCACCCAATGCTGTTCCATACCATGGCCATGAGAACAGGGAGCGAAGACAACTCCTACAGCACCACCAAGTAGAAAAACAAGTTCATTGTTGAGTTTTTTTTCAGCCTGGAAGCTTTGTGTCACAATGTGTTCTTTGCCTGGACACCTTTGTTGCTACTACTTTAGAAGGAGGGGATGGATTATTTTCCTTGCAACCTGGAGTATGGACTTGGAACCGGAGGGTACTTGATAATGATTCCTCATTAGCGCTTTATGAAACTGATATCAAGTTGCTATGCTTTGATATGAGGAAAATGTATAACCAGTTTTTTTTTTAATTTGCATTTATATCCCCCCCTTCTCTGAAGACTCAGGGCGGCTTACACATGTTAGCAATAGTCTTCATCCTATTTGTATATTTATATACAAAGTCAAGTTATTGCCCCCAACAATCTGGGTCCTCATTTTACCTACCTTATAAAGGATGGAAGGCTGAGTCAACCTTGGGCCTGGTGGGACTAGAACCTGCAGTAATTGCAGGCAGCTGTGTTAATAACAGACTGTCTTACCAGTCTGAGCCACAGAGGCCCTTTATTTAGATCCATGGAAAGGCGTGCAACACCCTGGGGACACGTCAGACCAACCAGAGTGGCTTAAATATCAGGGGACAAATGAGAAAAAGCAACAGGGATGTCAGAGATAAAAAATATGCTGACTGAGTCTTCAAGGGTAATTTTTTATTGAGAGGGAGGGAGGGAGGGGAGGGACATAAAATGGACGGTGTTAAGAGTTGAAAAATATGCTGATTGAGTCATCAAGAATATTTTTTATTGTAAAGGGAGGGAGGGGGGAGAGAGAGGAGGGACAAACAATGGGGGTGTCAGAGATAAAAATATGCTAATTGAGCCATCAAGGGTAATTTTTTTTATTGGGGAGAAAGTTAGAAAGGAAAGGAAAGGAAAGGAAAGGAAATGAAAGGAAAGGAAAGGAAAGGAGGAAGGTCAGTCAATGGAAGTGTGAGAAATAAAAATATGCTGATTGAGCCATCAAGGAACATTTTTTTATTGTAAAGGAAGGAAGGAAAGAAGGAAGGAATGGCGGGAAAGTGTATTAAGGTTTCGCATGCAAAACAAAATCACACCTTTCTTGAGGAAGTGGGCAATTCGTTATTATCAGGAGGAGAAATGACAAAATTCTTGGGACTTATATAAGTATGTCAAAGGGTAAATCGAAGAATATCATTTTATTAGAGGGAAAGCAGCTGAAATTGCTTTTCTTAATGGTGTACAGGTTAGTAGCCTTTCCATGGGCACCCAAAATCTGGGGTTGGGGTATCATGAAATAAAAAATTCCTCTGGAAACATGGTTGGAATGAGATGGGAGGGAGACACAGGACTTGGGCTTCATCTAAAGGAACCCTGAGCGTGTATGCAAGTACAGCCTTATTCTCCTAGGCAGGATAATTTTTCTAGGAAGGAAGTGAAGAGGAGATGGAATCAGTTTTCAGAACTTGTGTATTATCTTGGAAAGTAATGGAAAAGAAATAAGCTTACCACATGTCTGCTCTGTTTGCTGTTCCATCTATCCATCCATCCAATATGATACCTTGCTGATCCTGAAGTAGGGTTGTCCATTGGAACTGGTTTTTGGTTATGGCAAACTGGGAACCAGTTTGATGTAGTTCTTTAAAATCCAACATATTTATTCTATTCCAAGCAACATGAGACAGATTACCGAAACCCAGGGGTCTCCAACCTTGGTAACCTGAAGACTTGTGGACTTAACATAACATAATAACAGAGTTGGAATGGACCTTGGAGGTTTTCTAGTCCAACTCCCTGCCCAGGCAGGAAACCGTACACCACTTCAAACAAATGGCTATCCAACATTTTCTTAAAAATTTCCAGCGTTGGAGCATTCACAACTTCTGGAGGCAAATTGTTCCACTGATTAATTGTTCCAACTGTCAGGAAATTTCTCCTTAGTCCCAAGTTGCTTCTCTCCTTGATTAGTTTCCACCCATTGCTTCTTGTCCTGCCCTCAGGTGCTTAGGAGAATAGTTTGACTCCCTCTTCTTTGCGGCAGCCCCTGAGATATTGAAACACTGCTATCATGTCTCCCCTAGTCCTTCTTTTTTTTTATTGAAAAAGTTTTACAAAGAATAAATTTTTAAACCATTGTTCCCCCCCACTTCCCTCCTCCTTCTCCCCCCCAACCCCCCCCCCCCGAGACTTCCCAGAACAAAATGCAGGATATAACGTTTATCAATCATAAGCTAAAATACCACAAAAATCTGACTCACATCCACGCTCTTCCAACACCCCCTTAACTCCCCTTTCCCATTTAAACATATACATTAATATATGCCATTCATAACATTATTCATAGACTATTTGGTACTTTTTAGTCCGAAACTTGTTTTGAACATAATCAATCCATCTCCACTCCAATACATATTCTTCTTGTGAACGTTCTTTCAAATCACCAGGACCGGATGGATTACACCCCAAGGTTCTGAAGGAACTGGCAGACGTGATTTCAGAACCACTGAACTATATCTTTCAAAGATCCTGGAGCACAGGGGAGCTGCCAGAGGACTGGAAAAGAGCTGATGTAGTTTTCATCTTCAAAAAAGGAAAAAAAAACAGATCCAGGAAACTACAGACCTCTCAGCCTGACCTCAGTACCGGGGAAGATTCTGGAAAAGATAATCAAGCAACGAATCACCGAACACCTAGAAGCAAACAAAG
This sequence comes from Ahaetulla prasina, assembly GCF_028640845.1. NCBI lineage: Eukaryota > Metazoa > Chordata > Lepidosauria > Squamata > Colubridae > Ahaetulla > Ahaetulla prasina. The sequence goes on from NC_080539.1 coordinate 361,785,371, forward strand.
TAATAACCAAAAGCCAACATGGGTTTGTCAAAAACAGATCATGCCAGACTAATCTTATCGCATACTTTGACAAAATGACAAAATTAGTAGACCAGAGGAATGCTGTCGATATAATTTACTTGGACTTCAGTAAAGCATTTGATGAAGTAGACCATAACCTACTACTAGATAAAGTAGAAAAATGTGGGTTAGACAGCACCACCACCAGAAGGATTCGTAACCGGCTGACCAACCACACTCAACGTGTAGTCCTCAACGGAACTACATCCACATGGAGGGAAGTATGCAGCGGAGTACCCCAAGGCTCTGTTTTAGGCCCAGTACTCTTCAACATCTTCATCAATGACTTGGACGAGGGGATAGATGGGGAATTCATCAAATTTGCAGATGACACCAAGCTGGCAGGAATAGCCAACACTCCAGAAGATAGGCTCAAGTTACAGAAAGATCTTGATAGACTTGAACATTGGGCGCTATCTAACAAAATGAAATTCAACAGTGAAAAAAGTAAGGTTCTACATTTAGGGCAAAAAACCAAAATGCACCGATACTGTATATGTGGTACCTTGCTCAATAGTAGTACCTGTGAGAGGGATCTTGGAGTCCTAGTGGATAACCATTTAGACATGAGCCAGCAGTGTGCAGCAGCTGCTAAAAAAGCCAACACAGTTCTGGGCTGCATAAAGAGAGGGATAGAATCAAGATCACGTGAAGTGTTAGTACCACTTTATAATGCCTTGGTAAGGCCACACTTGGAATATTGCATCCAGTTTTGGTCGCCACGATGTAAAAAAGATGTTGAGACTCTAGAAAGAGTGCAGAGAAGAGCAACAAAGATGATTAGGGGACTGGAGGCTAAAACATACGAAGAACTGTTGCAGGAACTGGGTATGTCTAGTTTAATAAAAAGAAGGACTAGGGGAGACATGATAGCTGTGTTCCAATATCTCAGGGGTTGCCACAAAGAAGAGGGAGTCGGGCTGTTCTCCAAAGCACCTGAAGGTAGAACAAGAAGCAATGGGTGGAAACTGATCAAGGAAAGAAGCAACTTAGAACTAAGGAGAAATTTCCTGACAGTTAGAACAATTAATAAGTGGAACGACTTGCCTGCAGAAGTTGTGAATGCTCCAACACTGGAAATTTTTAAGAAAATGTTGGATAACCATCTGACTGAGATGGTGTAGGGTTTCCTGCCTGGGCAGGGGGTTGGACTAGAAGGCCTCCAAGGTCCCTTCCAACTCTGTTGTTATGTTATGTTATGTTATGTTATGTTATGTTATGTTATGTTATGTTATGTTATGTTATGTTATGTTATGTTATGTTATGTTATGTTATGTTATGTTATGTTATGTTATGTTATGTTATGTTAAATATGCAGAGATTTTTGCCATTTCTGCTAAGTTTGATACTTTAAGTGTCCATTCTTCAATCGTAGGTAAATCTTCTCTCTTCCAGTATTGTGCAACCAAAAGTCTCGCTGCTGTTATTAAATTTAGAATCAACTTAGTCTCTATAACTGTACAATCTATAATTATACCCAATAAGAACAACTGTGGAGTAAATTTTATCTTCTTTTTCAAAATATTCTGCATAATCCACCATATTTTAATCCAAAATGCTTTGATTTTTTTACAAGTCCACCATATATGAAAATAAGTAGCATCCTCACATTCACATCGCCAACATTTGGCTTGCATATTCGGATACATACATGCCAATTTTTTAGGATCTAGATGCCATCTATAAAACATTCTATAAAAATTCTCTCTTAAACTTTGCGCTTGTGTAAATTTGACATTTCTAACCCATATTTTTCCCCATGTTTCCATCATTATAGGTTGTTGAATATTTTGTGCCCATTTTATCATACAATCCATAACTAATTCTGTTTCTGAGTCTATTTCTATCAATACATTGTATAACCTCTTAATATGCATTTGACCTTGATCTCTAATTTGTTTTATCAAATTTTCCCTAATTTTGCATAATACCAATTTTCTTATCTAATCTCCATCTAGCTTGCAACTGCCCATACTGAAACCAAGTATAATTCATGCCTTCATCTCTGAGTTTGTTTAAAGATTTTAATTGTAGCTTACCCTTTTCTACAAAAAGAAGTTCTTTATAAGTAACCACCTCTTTTTTTTTGTTCTATATTTATATTCTCTATCGTATGTCTAGGAATTACCCATATTGGTATCTTATAATCTAGCTTGTATTGATATTTCTTCCACACCCTTAACAAAGCATTTCTAAGAATATGACTTTTAAAAATCTTATCCACTTTCTTGTCATAGAATAGGCATGCCACCCATACAACAAACCATAACCTCCTATATTCAAAGTTCTTTCCTCTGTTGAGTTAAGCCAGTCACTGATCAATGAAAGAACAACTGCGTCATAATACAATTTCAAATTCGGTATTTTTAGACCCCCTCTTTTATATCTTGCACTATCTTTAATTTTATTCTCAGTTTTTACCCATCCAAATAAAATTATTAATCCCTTTTTGCCATTCCTGCAAATTTGCATCCTTTTTAGGTACTGGTATCATTTGAAACAAAAATAAAAACCTAGGCAGAACATTCATTTTTATTACTGCTATCTTTCCCAGTAAAGATAATTGTAAGTTTTTCCAAGGTTCCATTTCCTTCTGTACTTTCTGCCACAATACGTCATAATTATTTTTATATAATTTCATATTCGATGCTGTGATATATACTAAATTTTTAACCTTGTTAACTATTTCATATCCAGTTACTTTTTCCAATTCATTCTTTTGTTTAATATTCATATTTTTAGTTATTATCTTAGTCTTCTGTTCATTCACTTTAAATCCAGATACCTTACCATATTGATCAATTATCTCTTTCAAATATATAGCAAAATGAATAGGTTGAGATAAAGTAACAACCAAGTCATCTGCAAACGTTCTTAATCGATAGTCTTGATGTTTAATTTTTATTCCCTTTATTTGGCTTGCACCACGTAATCTATTCAATAAAATTTCTAAAGTTAAAAAACAATAATGGAGACAAAGGACATCCCTGTCTTGTCCCTTTCTCAATTCTAAAAGACTCTGTTAAACTATTATTATTATTTGTGCTGTCTGCTTCTGGTATATTGCTTTAATTGCTTGTATATAATAGTCTCCAAATTGCATTTTTTCTATTAATTTAAATAAAAACTGCCAGTGCAATCTATCAAAAGCCTTCTCAGCATCCTAGTCCTTCTTTTCATTAAACTGGACATACCCAGTTCCTGCAACCGTTCTTCGTATGTTTTAGCCTCCAGTCCCCTAATCATCTTTGTTGCTCTTCTCTGCACTCTTTCTAGAGTTTCAATATCTTTTTTACATCGTGGCGACCAAAATTGAATGCAGTATTCCAAGTGTGGCCTTACCAAGGCATTATAAAGTGGTATTAACACTTCACGTGATCTTGATTCTATCCCTCTGTTTATGCAGCTGATGCACTGCTGGCTCATATCTAAATGGTTGTCCACTAGGACTCCAAGATCCCTCTCACAGTTACTACTATTGATTAAGGTACCACATATACGGTACCTGTGCATTTTGGGGTTTTTTGCCCAAATGTAGAACCTTACTTTTTTCACTGTTGAATTTCAACAGTGAATTTCAACTTCAACTCCCAGAATTCCTCAGCCAGCAAAGCTGGTTCCAATTCTGGGAGTTGGAGTCCACAAGTCTTCAGGTTGCCAACATTGGAGACCCCTGACCTAAACCATACCCTAAACCAGTGTTTCTCAGCCTCAGCCACTTTAAGATGTATGGCAAACTGAAAGCTAGTTTGATGGAGTGGTTAAAGTATCAGAGTAGAAATTGGGAGACAGTGAGTTCTAGTCCCACCTTAGGCACAAAGCAACTGTGTGATCTTGGGCCAATCACTTTCTCTCAGCCCTAGGAAGGAAGCAACAGCAAAGCACGTCTGAAAAACCTTGCCAAGAAAGTTTTCCCCATCGTTTTCCTATTTACTTTTGTATTTTGTATCTTATTTTATCTTCTAACCCAATAAATGTTAAACCAGTTATAAACTAAACTGTCCAGAGTTTTGGTTTTAAGATCAAGTGGCCATGAATATTTTAAGTATATTAGGCTCTTTTTACATTTAAAAGAACCCGGAGAACAAAGAGAATTGAAAAATATAAAACTGAACTTGAAAAAAAAGATATTCACAGTGAAAGAAACAAAAGAATGCAAAACCCCAGGTCCTCGTTACAGTGAAATCTGGTAGCTACAGAAAAATGTGACGATAATATAATTTGCATGAAATGCTTGTAGTTCTGAAATTCTGAAAGATAGCAAGAAAAACCAATGAATGCAGAAGAAGAACAGGAGGAAAGTCCTCTATTTTTCCTTCATTTGGCATCTTTTACCCCCAGAGAGGATTGTTGGAAGAAATATCCATCTGGGTTCAGTTCCAAGTGGGGACAAAGACACTGGAAACATGGAGACTGCTTGGAAAGATGGTTTAATGGTGGTCAGGATCACATGGCTTGAGATCCTGAACAGAAAAGGGCTGAGATGGGTAGAGGCTAATCCTATCATGTCCTGAGGACCATGTCTTAATCCCATCACCCTGGAGCTGAAGGTCTTCTGTGTTGTAGATAAGATGTCTTTTGTCTTTCTGGGGCTATTAACAAAGGTGGGGGGGGTGGCAGGAAGTTGCTTTGACTTTAAAACATGTTTCTCCATTTCTCATCCAGGGAAATATATTCTGCCTTTTTAAATATTTTCTAAAATATTTCATTCTTCTAGGAGGGGGGTGGGTACTAAATTCCTACAATCCCTACTTTTTTTTTTTTTCCAAAACATGAGTTTTGGAACATGCTCTTGGCTAAAAATTAAAATTGATCAAATCAGTGGGTGCTTTTAATTTTCCTGATGCAAAGGAAGCCATTGATAGAGACAACAGAAAAAAGATTCCTTCAGTGGCTCCCAAAAGCTTTCAACCATGAAGGTCTAGCAGCCAGGGGAAAAGTTCTGGTAAGAATTTTACAGTATCCAATTTTCTATGCCAATTAATTTCAGCTGTTAGATATCACTTTCTGTGAGCTTCCAGTCAGGTCAAGCAAGCACACATCCCAAAATTTTCACAGCCATGGTTTTCCTTTAAATTACAGGCTGCCCATTTCCAAGGGTTGGTTACTGAACCTGCCCTAGCTCTTACTTTAGTCTATCCAAGATTTTTCCAGTCCAAATTGAGGTTAATCAGTGTGCAATCCAGGCTTTTCCTTTCTTTTTAATTATACACAATGAGCCCTGGGACTTCTACTCATGAGACCACCAGTGCAACATCTCTTGCTTTACTGGGCAACTGGGCAGCATCATTTGTGAGTCATAGTCAGGGCTTGGGTTTTGGATATCACTTTTTCTGCTATCTCTTCAAGAGAGGAATTGCCTGAGGGGGATGCCCCTCCCCCATGGAATTAGCAGGGAGATCTGACTCCTTGGGCTTTTAGTGCCACAGAGCAAAAATCAACTTAAAAGTCTTGTGTGGAGATAAGTGAAGGGAATAGTTTCAGTCTAATTCTGAATGGTGTCTCTCTCTGTGTGTGCCTGTGTATGCAGTTACTTTTACAATATAGGCAATACAAACAATACAAACATGCTGGACAAATTTCCCAACCATCAGACAGAAATCTAAGGTGTTCAGAATTTGCTGTGGTAGCCACTCTCAAATGCAATCCTTACATGAATACTTTAGACTGATTACAATGTAAATGAGACAAGACAGAAAACCTTACAATGAATTTTCCACCTCCCCCATAGTCTTTCCAGTTGTCTTCTGGGAATTGAAAAGAGTCTTTAGTCTTTACTTGTACATCTCAGGTCCTTTTCTTTCATGTCTTTTGGGTGGCATGCTTGGTGGTCAGTCAGGTTTGGAAAGGTCTGCTCCACTCTGGTTGCTGTGATGACTTTCAGTGGGGGCTGGATTCAAACTCAATTCCTGGCTCCAACAAATGGAAGGTCTTCTCTGGGGGCAGCATCTGGAACCATGTGCTCTGCTTCCACAGTTGCAGAGTCATCTTTTCAGGGCTGAAAGACATTAGAACAAAATCTCCTCCCCACTTTTGTGGGTAATCTTCTCAGGAAAGGCATTGTAACAGGATTAAAAAAGGGGGGGGGGGTAGATATCCTGCAGGCAGAGTTTGAAAAGAAACAACACATCAATATTGCAGTTACTAAAAGATAATGCAGTTTCAACAAAATGCAGTTTCAACAACTGATGAGAAAGAAAAAACTGGATGCACATGCTTCAGGAAGAGGATGAACAAGTAAAATTATTTAAATACACAGTAAATGCAAGACTGAATTTTTTTTTTCTCTTGTAAGTGAACTTAAAACATTTCCTCATAAACTTATCTTGTAAGTGAACTTAAAATGTTTCCTTATAAACTTGAGTTGTTACTTTAAGATAAAGAGAGGGAAGGAGAAAAAAAACAGAAATAAAAAATTCTCTGTACCCTATTCCCGGTGGCCACACGAAAACAGGGTAAAGACTCTTTCTTTCCTTTTTCTCTCTCTCTTTTTATCCATTTTCATTGTTTCAACCTTTTGTTTTTGTTTTTCCCTAACAATTTAAAATTCTTGTCTCTAGAGATCAGATACATTTTACAGTTACAATTACCTCAAGGGCCCACAAAGACAGACATACACACATAAAAAACAAGGAGGACAAAGAGAGGAAAACAAAACTCTGAGATTTACACACACACTGATCATTCCCGCCATAAATCTCAGTTAAATTAGGGAAGGCACAAATCTTAACAGACAGACCACGTGGTTCCATAGAAGACAAAGAAAGAGACAAACAAACAAACAAAACAAACAAAAACCCAAACATTCCTATTTATATTTTTCTTTTCTTTTAAGTACCTTTATTTAGCCAAATTTGTCTTCCTGGTGTTATCTCTTAGCAAAGCCCATTTTTTTACACAATTTCTTCAATTTCTATTCTCGCATGCCAGTCAACACTGGCACCTGCCTGGCGTCCCAGGCCCCAAGCATGTCTCTCAGGGATTTCCTCACCCTCGAGCTTACGCTTCCCATGATCCTCGGAATGTGAGGCTCACTTTGTCATAGCCGGGCACTCCCGCAGTTTCAGAAAAAAGGTATCCGTGAAGGACTCCGACTCCCTTCTGTCGAAGTATGGTCCCCTTCCTTAAGGGAACTCTTATTTGAAGATCACCAATAAAAAAAATAGTGATCCCGGAGGACCTTGCTGCCCCTACAGCAGGTACGAGCACCTCCTCTCACTCTACATGCACCACTTTAGGCTTTGCTTTCTTTTTTAGATACACCGATAGTTCCTATATATTTCTTTTTTCCCCCTTCACACTTCTTTTCCTTTCACTCGGCTTCCGTTCCTTGAAAACACAAAGTTCCACGTTTGGCTTCCCCCCCTTGCTTTCTCTATCCTACTGGTCACGGCTCGGTGGAGCTAGCAGTAGGCAGAGGTGCGGCTAGAGGTTGCTCAAAGAGGTGGAATCAGATTGTTTCCTCAGGTGGAATCCCACACACACACTTCTTCCTTCCCTACAGAAGGTCCTGTGCTCTGGCAAAACCCCCATGCTCTCCAGACTTTTGGTCTTTCTGCGGTTAGGAAATGCACAGAGGATGCAAGATCCAGCTGTGATTGGGAGAAGGGCTCTCTCATTCACACACATGCAGGCATACACATATTTCCCATGCTTTTCCATGCTTTAAAATTAAAATTTAGAGGTACTCACCTTCTTTCCAAGCAGTCTTTGAGCTCAACACTCAAAACCCCTTTAAAACCTAGTTCCAAATGGCCAAGGTCCAGGAAAACTTACCCACAGACTCAATGGGTCTGCTGCTAGCAAGGGAGGCTTACCTGGGCCAGGTCCATTGGTTAGGTTAGCTTGGAGTCCCATCTGTGGGTGCCAATTGTTGGAAGAAATATCCATCTGGGTTCAGTTCCAAGTGGGGACAAAGACACTGGAAACATGGAGGCTGCTTGGAAAGATGGTTTAATGGTGGTCAGGATCACATGGCTTGAGATCCTGAACAGAAAAGGGCTGAGATCCTGTGTGCTCCCTGGTTTTATGCTTTTTCTGAGCTTTGAACTTTCTGGGGCACAGGAAGAGTATCCTGATTGGTTGTCAGACTCCCAGGGGGTGGGAGTCTTAGCTAACATTGTAGGTTGTCCCTCAAGCTTGCCTGAGCCTTGCTGGCTGATGTAATCTTCCCAGGTGCCATGTGGTGAGATGGGTAGAGGCTAATCCTATCATGTCCTGAGGACCATGTCTTAATCCCATCACCCTGGAGCTGAAGGTCTTCTGTGTTGTAGATAAGATGTCTTTTGTCTTTCTGGGGCTATTAACAAAGGTGGGGGGGGGGTGTGGCAGGAAGTTGCTTTGACTTTAAAACATGTTTCTCCATTTCTCATCCAGGGAAATATATTCTGCCTTTTTAAATATTTTCTAAAATATTTCATTCTTCTAGGAGGGGGGTGGGTGCTAAATTCCTACAGGATCAACCAGAGAGAATGCAAGTGGATTTGCTACAGTTGTATTTAACCTGTGATGTTTTTCAATTCTAGAGAATAGGAAGGAAGCTTCAAATCTAATGGAAAAACTGAGCTAATGGGGTCAAAAGGCAGACTGAATCAGTTTGGCAGTTCTTGGCTCTTTTAAAATCCAACAGTCAAGCATTACGATGCCATTTGAAGCAACATGGGGCAGATTACAGTATATCGACCTAAACTTTGTTTCTCAACCTCAGGCAACTTTAAGATGTGTGGACTTCAACCCCCAGAATTCCCCCAGTCAATCTTGCTCGGGGAAACTACTGTCCTAAACTACTCTAGTTTGGCTCCTCCCCAACATTTTAGACTCCACCTGTCAAACTTCTAGAGTTCCATTCCAACTTCCCCTTTATCTGTCCCGGTGTTTGGAAGCCGTACGGGTCTGGATGGGGAGAAACAGGCTCAAGCTCAATCCCTCCAAGACAGAGTGGCTGTGGATGCCGGCATCCCGGTACAGTCAGCTGAGTCCTCGGCTGACTGTTGAAGCAGTCACTGGCCCGATGGAAAGGGTGCGCAACTTGGGCGTTCTCCTGGATGAGCGGCTGTCTTTGAAGACCATTTGACGCCGTCTCAGGAGAGCTTTCCACCAGGTTCGCCTGGTGTGCCAGTTGCGCCTTTCTAGACCGGGATGCCTTATGCACGGTCACCACGCCTCGTGACGTCTCGCCTGGATTACTGCAATGCTCTCTACATGGGGCTCCCTTGAGGGGCATCCGGAGGCTTCAGTTAGTCCAGAATGCGGCTGCAGGTGATAGAGGGAGCCCTCGTGGCTCCCGTGTGACACCTATCCTGCGCAGACTGCACTGGCTACCTGTGGCCTTCCGGGTGCGCTTCAAGGTGCTGGTGACAATCTTTAAAGCGCTCCATGGCATAGGGCCGGCTATTTACGGGACCGCCTACTGCTACCAAATACCTCTCACCGACCCGTGCGCTCTCACAGGGAGGGACTCCTCAGGGTGCCGTCAGCTAGGCAGTGCCGTCTGGCGACACCCAGGGGAAGGGCCTTCTCTGTGGGGGCTCCCACCCTCTGGAACGAACTCCCTCCAGGACTTCGTCAACTTCCGGACCTCCGAACCTTTCGTCACGAGCTTAAAACACACCTATTCATCTGCGCGGGACTGGATTAGATTTTTAAAAAATTGGTTTTAAGGGGTTTTTATTATTTATATTGTTTTAAAAATTAGGCTATAGAATAAGTTTTTTAATTGTTGTTTTTAATCTGTATTTATGTGTGTTTTAACTGCCTGTGAACCGTCCTGAGTCCTTAGGGAGATAGGGCGGTATATAAATATAAATAAATAAATAAATAAATAAATAAATAAATATCTCTCAAGCTCCACCCCTTAGACCTCTCAATCTGTTCCAGCCCCACCTTCTGTCCCAAACAAAAACAGCAATTATCCTTTAGAACAAACTGTCCATAATTCTATTTTTAGTTTCTTTCGTCAGACATCCTCCTGCTGATGGGGAAGCAAATCCAATTTCCTATCTTTCTCCTCTCCTGTTAGAAAGACAAAATACAGCAGTCAGGAGCCTTCCAAGAGATCAAAGAGTGCAGTTAATGAATGAGGGCCTCATGTGGCTCAGACTGGTAAAACAGTCTGTTATTAACAGCAGCTGCTTGCAATTACTGCAGGTTCAAGTCCCACCAGGCCCAAGGTTGACTCAGCCTTCCATCCTTTATAAGGTAGGTAAAATGAGGACCCAGATTGTTGGGGGCAATAAGTTGACTTTGTATATAATATACAAATGGATGAAGACTATTGCTTGACATAGTGTAAGCCGCCCTGAGTCTTCGGAGAAGGGCGGGATATAAATGCAAATTAAAAAAAAATTACTTGCAGGTAGGCAGGAGTGGGCATGGTCAGTGACACACTGACATCATTAGATTGGAAAAAAATGAGTTTTGTTGCGCATTTAGGGTCTTAATTTTGCCACACTTCTCTGCGAAAATATAAATAAATAGAGCCAGTTTAGTGTAATGGTTAAAGCACCAAGCTAGAATCCAGGAAACTGTAAGTTCTAGTCCTGCCTTAAGCATGAAAGCCAGCAGGAGGGACAATCGTATGAAGTTTTAAAAACCAGCAGTTTTGCCACCCAAGCTCAGTAGCAGAAGTTCAGACTGTTCAGGGCACCACCAATATGGGAATTCAACTCCCAGTCAATATGGTGGCTTTGAAGCAGCCATCTTGAATTTCTCTCTCTCTCTCACGCACACAGAGAAGGTTAGACATATTATTTTGTCTTATTTTATTTCCCCCACCATGCTCTTCCCTTACTTCAAAATTATCTGGCTGTGATGGCACTGAGCTTCTTCTCATTTTGTAATAAATGGTCCATGAATCCCTGTGTATCTGTACAGTTAAGCAAAAAGAGGACTTTGATGCATTTATCAACTAAATGATAGGCTACAAAACAACTCTGGATGGCTTTTCAAATTTAAAACAATAAATAGAAAACAACTCTAAAAGGAAAAAGACTAGTCCATTCAAGAAGCAAAATCACCCTTCCAAATTCCCCAAATCTTCCATAGTCCATCCATCCCGCTCAAGGCCAGTGGGAAAATGATTTAGCTTATCTCCTCCTTTGAAGAGTTTTATCAGCTCACCTGTCATGGAGCTTAAAGGCCATATTTTCCACGCCCTGCTAAGATGAAATTCACTGTGTTCCCATTAGTTTGATCTTGAAGATCTAATCTACTTAACTGAAAGCACTGGGTTTCTTCTGCCAATAGGGCACATTCCAATTTTGACTATATGCAGCAAAACACACATTGCCAAAGGTTAGGCATTCTGAGTGTCAAATTAAGGAGCAAAACCAGTAAAACCAGTGAAATTCAGCTCAAGAGTTAGGTGCCTCTCTCTCTCTCTCTCTCTGTGTGTGTGTGGAATTAACCCATTTAAAGAACATAGGATTTTTATCTTTGCTTAGTAAAAATAAATTCAAAGCCCACTAAAATGGCAAATTAACGACCGGCTCCAAATTAATGTCTGAAGAAATAAATCCCATGTAGGAAAACCCCTTCCCAGCCTGTAATTGTAAGTGGAAATTCCATCCCCACAGGAATTGAGTATAAGAAAAATAGTTCAGACGAGGATCTTAATTCCCTGAAGTTTTTGTCCAACGCCCAAGTAGATCTCCGGAGAAAATATTTTATCTTTTGCTGTGGAACAGAAAAGCCTTGTTGTGAATTTGGAAGTTCAATTTCTAACCTTTGTGACAGGGATCAATCCAGCATTACTGCAATGCACTCTACATGGGGCTACCCTTGAAGAGCATTCAGAAGCTTCAGCTGGCGCAGAACGTAACAGTACAGATAGTAAAGGGTGATGCTTGTTTGGCAAATGTAACACCACTCTTGGTGAGCTGCACTGGTCTCCAGCGTGCTTCTGGGTGTAATTCAAGGTGCCGGTTGTCACCTTTAAAGCCTGTCATAGTTTGGGATTGTGTTACTTGAGGGACAATCTCTCCCAGGTTGTTTCTACCTGTTTATTTCCACAATCACTGGATCACCAGAACTAATCAGTGGAACTAAGGAGAAAGTTCCTGGCAGAAGGATTAGTCAATGCAACAGCTTGCCTTTTGTTGGTGCTCTATCACTGGTGGTTTTCAAGAAAAGATTTGACAACCATTTGTCCAGCATGGATTAAGGACTCTGCCTAAGACAGGGGGTTGGACTAGAAGACCTCCAAGGTCGCTTCCAGCCCTATGATTCTATGATTCACCTGAGAGAGAAGTGGGCTTCATTTGTCTTGGTGCTTTTCAAGTTGTGCGGGGCTAGCTCATATGGTGAGGAAGAGCTCTTTTAAGGGGAGCTAATAAAAATGGCAACTAGTTTTCATGAGAAAAGGGCATTTTTTTCCTGCAAAGTATTTCCATTATCAACATAATTCAGAGTCCTTGATAGCAGCTGTGGTATCCCCCTTCCACCAACTAGAGCAAAAGAAAAAAATAAATTAATGACGGAGGCATGAAGGTTTCGTCCACATGGTCTCCTTCCAGCACTCTTATGGAAACCACAGAAAACAAATGACACTGAAATAGCCAATAAAAGTGTGGGAGGCCAATTAAGAGAAGTCCTGCTTCTTCAGTTGAAGGCCTTCAACTTGCTCAGACTGTCAGCATACTGGAAGTCAGTGCTGTTCTCATAATCGTACATGTCCAGCGCCACCTCGCAGCTCTCCCGGACTACTCGCTCTTCATCCTTTGCAAACGCCTCCAGGGTGGTCAGGCAGGACTCCTTAGCAATGGAGCCCAAAGCCTCAGCGCACTCGTGGCGCACCATGGGATTCTCTGCCACATTCTCCAAGGACGCCGTCAGCTGTGGAATGCTGGCCTTTTGCTGCATCTGGCCCAGCACATAGGCAATCTCATGGCGGAAGAGGGCACTGCCACACTGGAGGCCTGGGGAAAGAGAGAAGTCACCTGAACTAAGAGGGGAGAAGAGAACCTGCTTGGTGGCGTAAGTGTGGCGGAATCTGACATTGGAATGCAGGAGGGAGGGGCTGTTTCCAAGGGAGCCAAGAGGCAGATCAGCATCAAGTGCCATTGGATGGTTCTGCAGCCTGTGCTTGAGCCTGGCAAGATTAAAGTCAGGCCCAAGGAACCAAGAAGGCTTAATTGCTGAGAGAAGTTTCTTTGTTGCTTTGATTATTTTTAATGTTATTTTAATTATTTATTTGCAGCCTTTTGTTGAGTGACTGCTCGAAGTTATAATGGCCCTGAAAAAAGCGATTTATGACCATTTTTCACATGTTGCAGCATCCCCATGGTCACATGATCAAAATTTGTTCATCAGTTGCTTGGCAACTGGCTCATATTTATGACGGTTACAGTCTCCCGGGGTCACGTGATCACTTTTTGTGACAAGCAAAGTCGATGGGGAAGCCAGATTCACTTCACAATCATGTTACTAACTTAACTGCAGTGATTCACTTAACAACTGTGGGAAGGTTGTAAAATGGGGCAAAACTCAACAAATGTATCGCTTACCAACAGATATTTTAGACTCCATTGTAGTCGTAAGTCGAGGACTACCTGTATCAGGTAAATATTGTGAAAGTTTTAGGGATGATCCCTTCTGGGCCTCTTTGCTGCAAACCAAGCACCCAAGGCTGAGCTGCCTCTTGGCTCCCTCCTGCATTCCAGCATCGAGATTCCACCACAATATCTCAGGATTGGCTGTTCTGATAGCAGCGACTCAGGCATTGAAAAGTGTTCAAGTGTTCATTTTGAGACAGGCCCCTGGATGCATAAAACCAGTGATTTGGGAAATGTTCTTTCCTTGAAGGAGGAGGTGCTTCCTCCCTCAGAAATCAAATCCACCTCTCGAACTGGGCAGAAGAAGGATCCCCACAGCTTCCATTTCAATACCTGGGGTTGGATCTTCTTCAGTGGAGGTATCAAAGACTGAACCCAAGACCCACTAAATCTAAACATGCTCTGCCAACTAACAATGGTACACTGTTCGTTTTTAATTCCAAAGGTCACACAGGAATAAATATATATATCTAAAGAGGAGGTAAGTCCTACATATACAACTCACTTTAGCTGTTTCTTAACTCTCCCATAGAAGGGTGATGGGCCAATTACACTGAACTTGAAGACCCGTGTCTGAGCCATGAACGACGTACTGTGGAAGGCTTGACGTTTGACCAGGTTCAGTCACTGAGTTAGTGTCTTTTTCCGAGAACCAGAAAGGGCTGTAGGGAGCCAAGTCTGCTGAGTGGGAATACCCCCATGGAGTGGAGAGAGGGTCAAGATGGATTTCCGAGGATATTGGACGGAAGTGAGATTCCAAATAAAGAACAAGATGTACACTTCCAAATAGCTAAGCCTCTGTGTGCTTACTCAGAATTAGGACCTATTGAGGTCTTACTCCAGATAATGGCAGGAAAGATCACCAGGCTGCCTAAGGTATTTGTTACATAGAACAAACAGAGCTTCTTCAGAAGTTGTACCTTGTCCCCTGCCACAAAAAGTTAAAAAGAATAATTCATTTGAGCAGACAAGTATCAGTCTGCACAGCAAATGTGCTTTAAGGGAGGCTGTATTTAGCTGCAAAAATTCCTGAAATTTGTCATAATTTGCAAATTACATTACCACCATACATCAAACTATGACAAATTTTTGTAGCATTAATTTCTCATTCATTATTTATATTTCAAATAAAGTGGGTGAGGGGGAAGAGAATAAAAATGGTTTGCCTGCTCCTGTTAGCACAGCCTTAAGCCAGAGTTCCCTACCAAAACCACTTATCAGACAGTCCTTTTTACCGAACACATTTAAAAACACTTTTAAGGCAATGGTTCTCAAGTTGTGATCTGCAGGTCCCTGGAGGCCACAATGTTGTCACACGGAGTCTACGACAGCTTGATGAAATGTTATGATTTAAATCTTGAATTAAGTTTTGGAAGTGTGTGGCCATGGTCTATGGCCACAAAAGATATTTAAAGGGGCTCTATGGTGAAGAAAAGGTTGAGAACCATCACTTTAAAGAAATTTAAATATTCCTGTTGTGATTGGGTAGTGGGTTCATGTGTCATCACCCAAAGAAAAAGTCACTTTTACCCAATTTTAGGTAATTCACCCAGGTTTGGGATGCACTGCCCTAAAGTGGCACATTAGATACATAAAGAATCTCCAACTAAAGTAACAATTTCAGAAATGGCCCAGTGTAATTGGGTGTATTCAGCATTTGATTTATTTAGGATGCATTCTGGAAAATGGATTCTATGCTTCATCCCTTCAGAGAAAATCACACCCCAGGGAAATTTTCTGACCCAGATTCTTGAGTCAGGCTTAGAAAGTCAGCTGCTTACCATCAGCAAGTGCCAGAACAGCAGCTTCTCCTCCAATGTTCCTTAAAGCAAACATAGCTTGATAGCGCTCAAAGAGTGATTGTGACTCATCCAGCAGGGTGAGCCTCAGCTTCTCCACATTCTTCTCCTCAGCAGGAGGTGCTGGATCCACAGAGGAGTAAGGATTGACGAGAGAGTTTGCCTTGTGCTCCTGAAACCATTCCAGCCTCTTCACAGCCAGCTGACATGTCTCCGCTACCTACACAGGAGAGCAAATGGTCATGTGAAGGTAGTTTTTGCCATGGTTCATCCGTCTTCATGGAAAGATAAGGCTAGGGTGCTAATGGTAGAGTTGCAAGCTGGTGGTCAATACTTTCAAATTAATGAAAAAGATCTCCAGTGGAAGGTAATGGCTTTACAACTTTCCCCTAAATGTAGGATTCAAAAGTATTAATAAATAATAGATCTAAAATTAAACAGGATATTCCAAAAATAATTTATGTTTTTAAAAGGCAGGAATCTCTTTCTCATTCTTCTAACAGTTTTAATAATACCATGAATAGTCAAAGGGAGAAAAAAGGGAGGATCATAGAAAAAATCAATCCAAAGTTCTTACTCAAGGCTCAAATATTCAGATTCAAATTAGGAAGACTCAGTCCTTTGAGATGTCTATATTTCTGGGAAACGTGGAAGAAAAGAGAAAAAGAGGACAACCAGCAGCAAGGTGGATGGAATCAAGTTCCAATGATGGATGGGTTGGAAAATCTGAAGGACCAGATTGAGGACACATAATCATGGCGATGATCCAAAGATGCTTTTTCAAGAGGCAACTGGAGTTTCTGGTTTTTCTTTGAAGAAGTTTTCTTTGAAGATTACATATCTAGAATCTCTAATCTATGCTCTCCAAGCAGAAATTAGGTACCCAATTCAGCCATTCCAGCTGCTGAGCCATCAGCTCCCTCTACCACAAAGATCCTGCAGGAAAAGGGCTGTATGGACAACCGTGGGATCTGGCAGGGTGAGAGCTGTGAACCATAAACACAAAGCTTTTACAGTGTCCCAGTATAACAGATATAGTGCCCTTGCTGACCTAAATAGGAACACTAAAGTGACAGATCAAGGTAGTTGTGATACTGATAACTCAAACAATCAAGGGATTATGGTTCAAGATGAAGAACTTACTTTGGAAAAGTGTGAACCTACTTTGGAAAAGTGTGTATCAAGTATTACAGATCGGTCACACAAGAAGAGCACGGTATCCAAAAAGAGAAGCCACCTTCTGATTGGAGATTCAATTGTAAGGATGTAAATTTAGGAAAGGATATGGAGGTTTTGAAAGACGCCAGGTGTCTACCTGGTGCTACTGCCAGCAGAGACAAGAGGCGTATTAAGATAGTCAAGAATGCCAGTAAGGATTCTGATGTTGATGCTATTATACATCTTGGCACAAATGATCTGTCCCAAAAGGATGTGCTTTCTGTGCAGAATGATTTCCAGAGCTTAGGGTATGAACTTAATAGCATAGGTTGTAGGCTTAACTTTTCAGAGGTTTTACCAGTACATAAGGAACAAAAAGGCAAAGGCCAGCGTGTAGTGGAGTTTAATGTGTGGCTAAAGGAGTGGTGTAAAAGGAAGGCTTTGGTTTTATTAGTCATGATGTCTGCAACTGGTCCAATGAAAATTGTACAAAAGAGATGGATTGCATCCATCAAAGAAAGGACTGAGTTACTTAGCAATACATTCACAGATTTTCTGGATAAACATTTAAACTGAACAGTGGGGACAGAGAATTAACTGATATAGAAAATTTCTGTTCCCAGCAATCGAAAACTAAAAGGGTTATCAGTGCATGTAACATAGATGTCTGTATGGGTAAGACTATCAACCATGCTATCAAGCAAAACCAAGCATTTAACAGTGAGTGCCGTACCATGTGCACTAAACCAACAGGTGGCAAGAAAGTAGGGGCAGTCAACACAGGTTATGTAGACAGTAAACACAAGATCAATCCAAATGGACTCAAATGTCTATACACCAATGCACAGAGTATGAGGAATAAACAGGGTGAATTAGAAATACAAGTAAATGAGGGGAGATATGATATTGTTGCCATTACGGAAACTTGGTGGGATGAAACTGACAAATGGAACATACAGCTAGAGATATAAATTATTTAAAAGAAATAGACCAAATAAAAGAGGAGGTGGAGTTGCACTATATATAAGAAATAACTACATCTCTACAGAAATAGAGCACAACAATGATGAAAATCATCTTGAATGTATTTGGGTCAATATAAAAGGGGTGAAAAACGATATTGCCATAGGTCTATACTATAGGCCACCCAACCAAACAGAGGAAGTAGATGAACTTTTTGCTAGTCAGCTAACTAAGGTATGTAGGAAGCACATCACAGTAGTAATGGGGGATTTTAACTACCCTGACATCAACTGGGAAACAAACTCTGCACCAAGTGGAAGATCCAACAGGTTCCTAACAAACCTAGCAGACAACTTTGTTCCCCAAAAAATAGAAAAGGCGACAAGGGGATCAGCTATATTGGACTTAATTCTCACTAACAGAGATGAAATGATAGAAGGTGTTGAAGCTACAGGAACCTTGGGGGCAAGTGACCACGCAATATTGGAATTCGACATTAAGCAAATACAAGTAGTAGAACAAAGTCAAACTAGAGTCTTGGACTTTAAGAGAGCTAATTTCAATAAACTTAGAGAGATCTTGAGAAGGATTCAATGGATGAGAATCCTCAGGGGGAAAACAACTCAAGAAGCTTGGGAAATTTTGAAAAGTGAGATTATAAAAGCACAGTCTAACACAATACCAATGAAGAAGAAAAATAGTAGATCTCAAAAGAAACCAGCATGGATGCATAAAGAACTATCTGACAAATTGAAAGACAAAAAGGACAAATATAAAAAGTGGAAAGAGGGGCAAATAACTAAGGTAGAATATCAGCAACAGCCCGAGCCTGTAAAGATGAAGTGAGGAAAGCTAAGGCTCACAATGAACAAAGGCTAGCGACAAAAGTAAAAATAACAAAAAGCTTCTTCCAACATGTTAAAACAAGAAAAAGTCAAGGAAACAATTGGCCCATTGCTGGGAGAAAGTGGCAAGAAGATGACAAGCAACAGGAGAAAGCAGATCTACTTAACTCATATTTTGCATCTGTCTTTACACAAAAGGAAAAACAATCCAACCTATCAAAACAGCACTACAAAAACAGATTAGAAACACAAGTTAAAATAGGGAAGAAAATGGTAAGTGAACACCTGTCTACCCTAGACGAGTTCAAATCACCAGGACCGGATGGATTACACCCCAAGGTTCTGAAGGAACTGGCAGACGTGATCTCAGAACCACTGAACTATATCTTTCAAAGATCCTGGAGCACAGGGAGCTGCCAGAGGACTGGAAAAGAGCTGATGTAGTTCCCATCTTCAAAAAGGAAAAACAGATCCAGGAAACTACAGACCTATCAGCCTGACCTCAATACCGGGAAGATTCTGGAAAAGATAATCAAGCAACGAATCACCGAACACCTAGAAGCAAACAAAGTAATAACCAAAAGCCAACATGGGTTTGTCAAAAACAGATCATGCCAGACTAATCTTATCGCATTCTTTGACAAAATGACAAAAATAGTAGACCAGAGGAATGCTGTTGATATAATTTACTTGGACTTCAGTAAAGCATTTGATAAAGTAGACCATAACCTACTACTAGATAAAGTAGAAAATGTGGGTTAGACAGCACCACCACCAGATGGATTCGTAACTGGCTGACCAACCGCACTCAACGTGTAGTCCTCAACGGAACTACATCCACATGGAGGGAAGTATGCAGTGGAGTACCCCAAGGCTCTGTTTTAGGCCCAGTACTCTTCAACATCTTCATCAATGACTTGGACGAGGGGATAGATGGGGAACTCATCAAATTTGCAGATGACACCAAGCTGGCAGGAATAGCCAACACTCCAGAAGATAGGCTCAAGTTACAGAAAGATCTTGACAGACTTGAACATTGGGCGCTATCTAACAAAATGAAATTCAACAGTGAAAAAAGTAAGGTTCTACATTTAGGCCAAAAACAAAATGCACCAGTACCGTATATGTGGTACCTTGCTCAATAGTAGTACCTGTGAGAGGGATCTTGGAGTCCTAGTGGATAACCATTTAGATATGAGCCAGCAGTGTGCAGCAGCTGTTAAAAAAGCCAACACAGTTCTGGGCTGCATAAACAGAGGGATAGAATCAAGATCACGTGAAGTGTTAGTACCACTTTATAATGCCTTGGTAAGGCCACACTTGGAATATTGCATCCAGTTTTGGTCGCCACGATGTAAAAAAGATGTTGAGACTCTAGAAAGAGTGCAGAGAAGAGCAACAAAGATGATTAGGGACTGGAGGATAAAACATATGAAGAACGGTTGCAGGAACTGGGTATGTCTAGTTTAACAAAAGAAGGACTAGGGGAGACATGATAGCAGTGTTCCAATATCTCAGGGGCTGCCACAAAGAAGAGGGAGTCAGGCTGTTCACCAAAGCACCTGAGGGTAGAACAAGAAGCAATGGGTGGAAACTGATCAAGAAAGAAGCAACTTAGAACTAAGGAGAAATTTCCTGACAGTTAGAACAATTAATAAGTGGAACGACTTGCCTTCAGAAGTTGTGAATGCTCCAACACTGGAAATTTTAAGAAAATGTTGGATAACCATCTCCAGCTCCAGCTCCAGCTCCAGCTCCAGCTCCAGCTCCAGCTCCAGCTCCAGCTCCAGCTCCAGCTCCAGCTCCAGCTCCAGCTCCAGCTCCAGCTCCAGCTCCAGCTCCAGCTCCAGCTCCAGCTCCAGCTCCAGCTCCAGCTCCAGCTCCAGCTCCAGCTCCAGCTCCAGCTCCAGCTCCAGCTCCAGCTCCAGCTCCAGCTCCAGCTCCAGCTCCAGCTCCAGCTCCAGCTCCAGCTCCAGCTCCAGCTCCAGCTCCAGCTCCAGCTCCAGCTCCAGCTCCAGCTCCAGCTCCAGCTCCAGCTCCAGCTCCAGCTCCAGCTCCAGCTCCAGCTCCAGCTCCAGCTCCAGCTCCAGCTCCAGCTCCAGCTCCAGCTCCAGCTCCAGCTCCAGCTCCAGCTCCAGCTCCAGCTCCAGCTCCAGCTCCAGCTCCAGCTCCAGCTCCAGCTCCAGCTCCAGCTCCAGCTCCAGCTCCAGCTCCAGCTCCAGCTCCAGCTCCAGCTCCAGCTCCAGCTCCAGCTCCAGCTCCAGCTCCAGCTCCAGCTCCAGCTCCAGCTCCAGCTCCAGCTCCAGCTCCAGCTCCAGCTCCAGCTCCAGCTCCAGCTCCAGCTCCAGCTCCAGCTCCAGCTCCAGCTCCAGCTCCAGCTCCAGCTCCAGCTCCAGCTCCAGCTCCAGCTCCAGCTCCAGCTCCAGCTCCAGCTCCAGCTCCAGCTCCAGCTCCAGCTCCAGCTCCAGCTCCAGCTCCAGCTCCAGCTCCAGCTCCAGCTCCAGCTCCAGCTCCAGCTCCAGCTCCAGCTCCAGCTCCAGCTCCAGCTCCAGCTCCAGCTCCAGCTCCAGCTCCAGCTCCAGCTCCAGCTCCAGCTCCAGCTCCAGCTCCAGCTCCAGCTCCAGCTCCAGCTCCAGCTCCAGCTCCAGCTCCAGCTCCAGCTCCAGCTCCAGCTCCAGCTCCAGCTCCAGCTCCAGCTCCAGCTCCAGCTCCAGCTCCAGCTCCAGCTCCAGCTCCAGCTCCAGCTCCAGCTCCAGCTCCAGCTCCAGCTCCAGCTCCAGCTCCAGCTCCAGCTCCAGCTCCAGCTCCAGCTCCAGCTCCAGCTCCAGCTCCAGCTCCAGCTCCAGCTCCAGCTCCAGCTCCAGCTCCAGCTCCAGCTCCAGCTCCAGCTCCAGCTCCAGCTCCAGCTCCAGCTCCAGCTCCAGCTCCAGCTCCAGCTCCAGCTCCAGCTCCAGCTCCAGCTCCAGCTCCAGCTCCAGCTCCAGCTCCAGCTCCAGCTCCAGCTCCAGCTCCAGCTCCAGCTCCAGCTCCAGCTCCAGCTCCAGCTCCAGCTCCAGCTCCAGCTCCAGCTCCAGCTCCAGCTCCAGCTCCAGCTCCAGCTCCAGCTCCAGCTCCAGCTCCAGCTCCAGCTCCAGCTCCAGCTCCAGCTCCAGCTCCAGCTCCAGCTCCAGCTCCAGCTCCAGCTCCAGCTCCAGCTCCAGCTCCAGCTCCAGCTCCAGCTCCAGCTCCAGCTCCAGCTCCAGCTCCAGCTCCAGCTCCAGCTCCAGCTTCTTGGATGAGAAGGAAAACCTCTTCAAAGAAAAACCAAAAAGTCCAGTTGCCTCTTGAAAAAAAGCACCTTTGGCACAGGGCTGAATTCTAAAAATTTTCCCTACCGATTCTGAGGGCGTGGCTTAATTGGTGGGCGTGGCTTGGTCAGGTGACCGGGTGGGTGTGGCCAATAAAATAAATAAAATAAATCATAAACAAAGTACACAAAACAGTAAAAGGTACAAAAAACCCAACTTTCACACTTTACACAAACACAACACAACTGACTCACACGCAATGTAAAAGCAGCTGCACTTTACCCAAAATGGCCCCTGCAACAAACAGGAACCTCACACAGCCACAAAAAGCTCAAAAATTAACTTTTATACTTTACACACATACAACACAACACAACTGACATACACACACAAAATGACATACAGCTTTGTGAGGTTTTGTGTGTTTGTGTAGTTAGAGTGAAATATTACAGAAACACACCAAATCTCAGAAAGCTGCAAATATTTTATTTTATCATTTTATTTTATTTATATTTTTAGATAAAAGTAGTTAAATTTAAAACTTCCTTAACTTTAAATTGCTATGTCTAAAAAAAAAACTCCCAAAAAACCCCCAGTTAACTATTTTTTTAAAGCTCTCTCCCCGATTCCAGTTACTTACCTAATTGAAGAGACAAGGCAGGCAGATTTAGTTGCTCACCAATGAGATGGATTGCAGGCAAGCAGATTGAGTTGCTAGCTGATGCAATTGATTGCAGCAGCCGAAGCAAAGCAAGGCAGTGAGTGATCCCAAAAGAAGCAGCAAGCTGCCAAGAAGGCAAGTGGGGACCGGGCGATTGGAGTGGCATGGGTGGGGGAGGGGCAGGAATTTTTGCTACCGGTTCTCCGAACTACCCACCCTCATTGCTACCGGATTGCCCGATCCAGTCCGAACTGGGACCATTTCACCCCTGCTTTGAGACAACCATGACCTGGATGACTGAGAATCTCCACAGATAACCCTGGACAAGGTGGTTATTATGAATCAACACCAACATAATTAATTAATAACAGTTATGTTTCAAAATGTTTTATTATTCTACTTTCGAACCACATATCAAATTTTTCAATTCAGCAATTTTAAAGGAGTTATTGGAGTGACGCAATGGCTCAGCGATTAAAGATATTCGGCTTGAGGGATTGAGCATTCATCCTTGCCCTAGCTTCTGCGAACCTAGTTCGAAAGTATGCAAATGCAAATAGATAAATAGGTATCAATTTGGTGGGAAAGTAATAGCACCCTGTGATGTCATGCTGGCCACATGACTACGGAAATGTCTTTGGACAGCGCTGGCTCAATGGTCCTTGAAATGGAGATGAACACTGCCCCTTATAGTCAGCAATGACTAATGGACTAAAATCTATAGGGACTCTTTTATAGGAGCTATTGATTTTCCCCACTCCCATATTCACCTCAACAACAGGATCTTCAGAATATTGTTTCAATATATCAAGTACTTTCGGATTTCCAATGGCACCCAAAGCTTCGCCTATGGAAAGCAGAAAAAAATAGGGGAATGAACACAGGTCAGTGATGCAAGAATCCTTTGACATGTACAATCAACACAAAGATAACAACAGCAACTAATTTCTTAAATCCTTCAATCAACTGGTACTCAAAGGTTGCTATATTTAAAAAAACACAAAAAATATGATCAGAATAATTAAAGATATTCAAACCAATGGCAGCATAATATAAAGATACAATCCACCAAGATTGGTCATTGAAACAAATTTATTTCAACTACTGAAGGAAAGGAACACAATGCAGATGCGTGGAAAAAACATTTACCCATACTAGCCAAGAGGAATTATTGTGTGCCTTTTTTCCTAAGAAGAGAGGTATATAAAACTAAAATATTGTATTTCATATCTTCCCCATCAAAACTAAAATACAAGTTGAAACAACAGGTATTTAAAAGTATTTTTATCTTAAGGCAACGTAACAACTATTTAAATGGTTGTATTTTGAGTTCACACAGAAAACTGGGTTACAATGGGACATGTCATGTTCTATTTGAGAGGATTGGATGCTCCCTTGAGATGGTTCTAACTGCAGGCCCCTTAAAATTGACCTTAGCTAACAGCAGGTCACCATGAAAGGGAGCAAACATCAATGCTCTGGGGCAGGGTTTCCAATTTGGCAATTTTAAGACTTGTAGACTTCAGCTCCAAGATTTCCTCAGCCAGCATTGGGTCCACAAGTCTTAAAGTTGCCAAGACTGGAGACCTCTGCTCTAGGGCAGTGTTTCTCAGCACACATCTTAAAGTTGCCAAGGTTGAGAAACACTGCTGCTGATGGTCTTAACTATTTTCCGCTTTGAAAACTGCAATCATCATCAGGGACAAGACAAGGACAAAAAGCAAGTCAGTGAAAGTAACTCAAGATTCACCCCTTGTTAAGAGGGTCTTAGAACTCTCTGAAATGTGTCGTTTCAGTTGACACCATTCTTGACAAACAATTGTTTTTATAAGGATTTTTTTTGTTAGTTACATCTGTTCTGAAGTGATCCAGTCTTTGGGACCAAATGATGAGAAGAAACCCAAACCTGCAGAGGATTTCCTTCACTGGCTTCATTTAGTCCAGCTTTCCTAACCAGGTGCCATCCTGAATATAAAGTCCCCTAATCATCTTCAACCTAGGCAGCAAACAGTTCTCCACTTCTCACCTGCTTCATGGCGCACCATGGGTTCCTGACATGTGTTCTGGAGCACATCAATGAGGACTGGGATGGCCCTCTCATCCTGCATCTGACCAAGGCAGTATGCCAGCTCATGCTTCAGGAGAGCCGAGTCATCTTCAAAGGCTCGACCTATCCATTCAATGGCAGCTGGACCCCCCAAATTACGTAAGGTGAAAAGTGCACGAAAGCGTGCCTTCAAAGATTGTCTGGGGTTCACTAGAATCTGGCCAATCAATTCAACTTCTTTCTCTTTCACCATTATTTACTGCTTTGCTGGTCTGAAGAGACAAGAGGTGCTGACTTTAAAAATCTGGAGGACCTAAACAGACAAAAATAAATAAATAAATGAAAATGTCTAAGTAAATGTCATCTTGGAAGCAAATCGGACCTTGCATGTTTTTTTTTAGAATGGAAAAGAACAGCATTTCCATTTTTTAAATACATATACTGCTCAATAAAACATAATAGCAACATAAGAAATCCACTACAAATCAGGACAATGTACACGATCAATCTGGAGCAGTAATTGTACACAGATGTTAAATACAGAAAAATGCATGCACAAACCCATTTTCCTCATACCATCTGTCAATTGTTCTTATCTTCTCCCAGTAACAAATTAAAAATACAGATATTACATGCAAATTCATACATGCTGCTTAATCTTTTCTCTTGCCTCTAAGAATTTTGCCTCTAAGAATTTTGCCTCTAAGAATAAAATGAGGACCCAGATTGTTGGGGGGGCAATAAGTTGACTTTGTAAATATACAAATAGAATGAGACTATTGCCTGATACACTGTAAGCCGCCCTGAGTCTTCGGAGAAGGGCGGGATATAAATGTAAATTAAAAAAAAAATTGCCCTCTGGCTTCTCAGTAGTGCCATGTTGTAGCTGAGAATACCCCCCCCCCCAAATTTTCTACCAATGTTAAGACTGAATAATGCAATAAAAAGCATACACTGGAACATTAACGTAATTTGCCAAAATTATTATATTTGAGAAAAAAGGGGGGGAACAATTGCATGTCAGAAATAAAGGCTAAAAAGCCAAGAAGAAACAGATGAATTTGTGTACCTTGGCAGAATATTTACCAAAGATGAGGAAATGGATAGACATTTTAAGACACGTGAATGCTGACAGAAAAGTTGTTAGGTTGTATGTGGACTGTTCCAAGGAATGAATGCCGGAAGAAAAACAAAAGCTGTATGTAAAAGAGTGTGTTTGTAGCCAATTTGATATATGAACATGAGAACTGAATAGGCCAGATGAAACAAGTAAATATAAGAGCTGGATGTCTGTAGAGATTCTTAGTCATCCAGGTCATGGTTGTCCCAAAGGTGCTTTTTCAGGGGGCAATTGGACTTTCTTGTTTTTTCTTTGAAGACGTTTCGCTTCTCATCCAAGCACCTTTGGGACAACCATGACCTGGATGACTGAGAATCTCTACAGACTTTTACCTATAAAATTTGGAGAGATCCCTACTGATGAGAAGAGATCCCTACTGATGAGGTGGTGATTAGGACAATATTAGAATGTGCAGAAATGAATAGATTAACACTTGCTATTAAGGAGAAAGAACAAACGGAATGTTATACAATATGGGAATTATTTTATCAATGGTTAGAGAATAAAAATAGAAGTTGGTAATGAAAGGAGTTTAAAGAAGAGTAGAGAATATCATAAGATAGAGATGTAAACAATATGACGATTGTTATTAGATTAGAATAGAATAGAATAGAATAGAATAGAATAGAATAGAATAGAATAGAATAGAATAGAATAGAATAGAATAGAATTCTTTATTGGCCAAGTGTGATTGGACACACAAAGAATTTGTCTTGGTGCATATGCTCTCAGTGTACATAAAAAAAAAGATCATCAAGAATTCTAAGGTACTGTTGGAAGAAATATCCATCTGGGTTCAGTTTCAAGTGGGGACAAAGACACTGGAAACATGGAGGCTGCTTGGAAAGATGGTTTAACGGTGGTCAGGATCACATGGCTTGAGATCCTGAACAGAAAAGGGCTGAGATCCTGTGTGCTCCCTGGTTTTATGCTTTTTCTGAGCTTTGAATTTCCTGGGGCACAGGAAGAGTACCCTGATTGGCTGTCAAGACTCCCAGGGGGTGGGAGTCTTGGGCTAGCCTTGTAGGTTGTCTCTCAAGCTTGCCTGAGCCTTGCCATGTGATGAGTTTCTGTTCTATTGTGTTGCAAATGATGGTCCATTAACAAAGGTGGGGGGATTGAGTTTCTACCTCTGACCCATTGACAAAGGTGGGGGGTGGCAGGAAGTTGCAGGGAGCTGCTTTGTCTTTAAAACATGTTTCTCCATTTCTCATCCAGGGAAATATATTCTGCCTTTTAAATATTTTCTAAAATATTTCATTCTTCTAGGAGGGGGGTGGGTGCTAAATTCCTACAATGGTTATTGCACAGAGATATTTGTACCTAAACGACACACTGTGTAAGGGAAGATGGAATGTTTATATTAATTTTTTTTTAAAAAAGAAACTTTTAACTGTACAATTTGGAATGAACGCCCTTTGAATGGTTTGAGTAGAAATGGATTTCCAGAAGAAAATATTGCAGAAGACAGGAACCAGAAGCACTAACTCAGGTGACCCTGAGGAAACAGCTAAACCTCCAAGTGCTTCAACAACCCTCCAAAAAGATTAAAATGACCAGCTTTCTGCAAGGAATATAAATCCTTCCATTCCCCCACCGTCCAGTCAGAGCTGAAGAAGCTTCTTGGATGGGAGGCAAAATGTCTTCAAAGAAAAACCAGAAAGTCCAGTCGCCTCCTGAGAAAGCATCTTTTGGGATAAGAGCCGGATGTAGTAAAAGTCCAATTAAATGGATACTAAATGAATGTAAACTGAATACAAATAAAAGAGTGGGCTACAGCAGGAAAGAATTGCGACAGATGGCCTGGTCAACCAAATGCAGTGTAAAATTGGGCAGAGAAGCAGGGGAAAACGGAGAAAGTTGAAGCTGGAGAAATTGTAGAAAGAAGATTCCAGAACAGGTAATATTCGGTTCTTTCATTAGTCCCTCAGGATGTGAAGCTCACCTGCCCCCCTCCCGTTCTGTTTCCATAGCAACATGGAACCGCAAGGCCTCCCCTTTATCATACTCACCCGACCCTCACACGCGTTCCTCAGCAGCGCATGCGCACTCACCTTCGAGGGCGGGCTAAGGGACGGACGGAACCAAACGCAAACAGGAAGAGGAGACGCGAAGAAAAGCTGCTCTTTTTCTCCGTGCCGTGTATACTCTCGTTCTTGTTAAATATAGTGGAGAAAAGAGGATGGAATTGTTTTTTCCCCGGAAGCAATTGCTTCAAATGAAATACAATTTTTTTTTCTTAAACCCACCCCCGAAGTCAATAACTCCGATGTGAGTAGAGCAAATAGAGCGCCATGCGCATTAGCATCAAAAAAAGAAAAAAAAGACGACTTCTCTGCCAGCTCATAGGCTGATTCGAAGGACGATAGAGCTATAGTTTGTAAACTTACCCATGGCTTTTGAATTTGGGGATTGACTTTGGATTTTTTTCCCCTCATTTAACTCTACCTTCTTGATATGTGGACTTCAACTCTCAGGATTTCTTAGGCAGCATGCTTGGGCCTCTCGTTTTAAAGTTGCCAGGGTTGAGAGAAGCAACCTGGAATGAAGGATAAACATCCTAACAGTAAGGACAATTAACCAGTGGAACAGCTTGCCTTCAGAAGTTGTGGGTACTCCAATATGGAGTTTTTTAAGAAGAGAACTGGACAGTCACTTGTCTGAAATGGTAAAAGGTCCCCTGCTGGAGTAGGGGGCTGGACTAGAAGACCTCCAAGGTCTTTTCCAGCTCTATTCTGATTGAGAAACACTGCCATGGGGTTGACATTTGCTTCCTTTTGTGTTTCCATACACACCTAGCAACCATATAAATCAGGGGTGTCCAATCTTGGCAAATGTAAGACTTGTAGATTTCAATTTCCAGAATTGAAGTCCCCTCCATGCTGGGAAATTCTGGGAGTTGAAGTCCACAACTCTTAAATTTGTCAAGATCAGACACCATGATTTATATCAGGGGTCTCCAACCTTGGTATCTTTTAAGATTTGTGGACTTCAACAACTTCAACTCTGGGAGTTGAAGTCCACAAGTCTTAAAGGGACCAAGGTTGGAGACCCCTGATTTATATGGTTGCTTGGAGTGTATGCCTACACAAAAGAGAGCAAATATCAATGTCCCGTGGCAGTGTTTCTCAACTTTGGCAACTTTAAAATGAACATCCCTGATATAGATTTCTTCATGACAATCTGTTCCCAGCCTGGTCCCCTCAGATCTTCCAACAGTAGCTCTATCACCTGTAGGAAGTTAGCACCCACCTTGCTCCTAGAAGAATGAAATATTCTAGGAAATATTAAAAAGGCAGAATATTATACCTCCCTGGATAAGAAAAGGAGAAACATGCTCTTGGAAAGCAGCCCCCACCTTTGCTAATAGCCCCAGAAAGACTGGGCCATCCTGTCTACAGGACAAAATGCTGGGCCAGCTTATCTACAACGCAGAAGACCTTCACCCTCAGGACATTATAGGATTAGCCCTCTACCCATCTCACCACATGGCACCTGAGAAGATTACATCACCCAGCAAGTTTCAACCAAGCTTAGGACTCAAGACAACCTACAAAGGTATCCCTGGCATGGCCCCATGGGAGTCTGATAACCAATCAGAATACATTACTTTCACAGGAACAGGGAGCAAGTTCAAAGCCCAAGAGAGGGTATAAATATGTCTCACTCTCCACTCCATGTGGTCAGCTACCCAAGACCTCAAACCATGTGGTCCTATCCACCATTAAAACCATCCTTCTAAGCAGTCTCCATGTTTCCAGTGTCTTTCTCCCCACTTGGAATTGAACCCAGATGGACATTTCTTCCAACACACCATTGTAACAGGGTCCATCTTCGTTGCTGTTGGTTTTCTTCTTCTTTTTCCTTGCACCTTTCCAGCTTTAGAGCCCTCTGCAAGAGTCGATTCTTTTGCACAATGTGTATGAAGTAAGATAATTTCAGCTTGGTTGCTTTACTTTCTTGGCCATCTATGGTATTCTCAGGAGTTCTGAGTTCAAAGGCATCAAGGCACAAGATTTTCCTATCTTGTTTCTTTTACTTCTATATGGTGTCCCAGCAAATACTACAAATACTACTGCTTCCATGATTCTGATTTTGTAGGTAGAGACACAACATTTGATCATCTTTTCCAAGAATATCACAATACTGCTTGTAAAAACGTAACCATCTTGGACAAAGTTGGCCTGCTGATTCTCTGAGACTCAAGGATTACTAATATAGTTTAGAAACCTCAAGAGCAAAGGGACTATGTAAGCAGTTTCGACCCTTTTGAAAGTAGGGATGTTACCCCTGTTACTTCATGGAATTTAAATAATCTGCCAGGAGTTAAACCAACAGCCCCTTGCACTATAAACAATGATCTCAAATATGCTTTTTCAAAAGGCAAGGGGTTTTTTCTTGGGGGGGGGGGTTTCCCCTTGAAAACATTTCACTTTTCATCCAAGAAGCTTCTTCAGTGAAGGCGTTCTTCACTGAAGTTCAGTTCTTCTTCACTGAACAACTTCTCTGTGTGGAAGCAAAAGCATTTTCAAGAAATCCCACCCACCCCCAAGAAAGTCCAGCTGGAAAAATCACTTTTGGGACAACCACGACCTGGATGATTGAGAATCTCCATCAGTGGTGGGATTCAAAATGTTTTACTACCGGTTCTGTGGGCGTGGCTTGGTGGGCGTGGCAGAGGAAGGATACTGTAAAATCTCCATTCCCTCCCAGCTCCAGAGGAAGGTTACTGCAAAATGCCCATTTCCTCCTAATTAGCTGGGACTTGGGAGGCAGAGAATAGATGGGGGCGGGGCCAGTCAGAGATGGTATTTACCGGTTCAAGCTACTCAAAATTTCTGTATACTGGTTCTCCAGAACTGGCCACAACCTGCTGAATTTATATCTCTGATCTCCAGAGATATAAATGATTATGTACACCACCTTAGCTATAGGAGGTCATGGCACTCAGTGCAGGTAAGAGCCCAGAATTACATTGTAAAAAGCATTGTTGGTTATGTTTTTAAGAGAGTAGTTGATCTTTGTAACTGCCCTGTCTACAGGATATTGCATGTAGAGAGGGTGGAGTTCACTTAAACAACTAGTTCCTGGTATGTTAGGGCAGAGGTGAAATGCTCCTGGTTCGGACCGGATCGCGTGATCTGGTAGCGATGGGGCGGGTAGTTTGGAGAACCGGTAGCAAAAATCCCTGCCCGCCCCCTGCCCATGCCTCGCTGTTCCTCTTCTCTGTCCCTGAAGCTCTCGGTGGTGATATAGCTGCAAACAGCCTTAAATGACTGCCACGGCTTTTCAAAGGGCCGCACTACAGCTGATCAGCGCTGTAGGCGGTTAGTAGACCGGTGCCTCTATTTTTAAAGAAGGTAGACCAATGTACTCCCAAGTTTTGTATATTATTTTTATTATTAATTATTATTGGCCATGCCCATTCAGTCACATGAGCACCAAGCCACGCCCACCAATTAAGCCACACCCACAGAACCAGTAGGGAAAATTTTTAGATTTCACCCCTGTGTTAGGGGATTAATCCATTCTCTGCACTGAAGTAGTTGTAGCTGTGCTTCGTCTGGAATCACAGTACCTACATTATGCAGGTTTTGCTGGAAAGTATTGATTGAGCTTTACTGCAAAGGGAGAGAACTGATTACAAGCAGAAATAATGAAAAATAACAATCATGAGATTTGTTTTTGATTTTTTAATGTCAGTTAATAAAATATTTGTATAGAGCCCGAAAATTTCAAAATAGTGCAAAACATCTCACTATCATGCATCCATTGTTGGTAAAACCATTGCTCAATCCACTTCAGGTATGTATGTACAGAACAGACAACATGAAAACATATTCCAACATGTGTGCTACACAAATAGAATTAACTTCATTTTATTGTTTGGGGTTTTAAAATTTATTCTGATCCATTTTGTTGTTAGTTTCAACTACATGCCAAAGAGAAACAATTGAAGGAGGAACCAGTTTGGGGGGAAGATGGAAGGAGATGCCTACCCTTGGCTTCTTGTCATCTCACTGTGCAGGATAGGGACAGTGTCAGATTTGTTTGTGCCAAAGTGTGCTGGAGACAGAAATGGAAATTTTTGCTTTACCTCCCCTGCAGTCTTAAGAGGATTTCAAGACAAGGCTTTTATTGTGCGATTGTCCTGCCTTGTTCACAGAATTTTGCAGAAGATCCAGACAACCTTCATTTGTAACCTACACATTTTCTTGCTGTTGGTGCCATCTTGCCCCAGAAAAAACTCTGTTAAGGAGGGAAGAGATGAAATCACCTTGCCACATGTGTTGATTTGCTAGCCGCAATAGCTGTCTGCCTGGATACAACTGTTGCCTAAGCTTCCCCCCCACCCCTTTTAATTTTTTCAAATGCAATTTATATAAGTCTGGTGGATTGTGCATATGTCTGTGTGTAAACATTCAACTCAAAATCCTGATACTTTGGTCCCAAGCAATTCATAAAAAATTAAACATTTTTCAAAAAGAGGAGGGACAAATGGGGAGAAAAAAGAGAGTTCTGATTAATAGAGGGAGGAGTTAAGCTTGGAAGTAGGTTTGTGCATTGTTTGGAAGGGGTGACTATGCGGTTTCCAGGGGATGTATCTTTCCATGGACATCACTGTCTTTATTTCAGGGCCTACTTGAATGTAGCAATGACATCCCATTACATGTCCAAAGATGCCTTGGAAATCTTTCAATTTCCAGATGTCAGGGAGACCAAAGATCATAGGTGGAATACCTGAATTACATACAGAAGATCCCAGTTGCCATTCTTGATGCCTGCTTTTAACAGGATCTCATGGAGGGGGGTGGGGTGGAGGGGTGAGCTGCCAATCAGGTGCAAATAATTAAGGGCAGAATGAAAAAAAAATCTGCCTGATGTAAGGCACCTTTCTAGGAAGCCAAGATAGATATCAGGTTGATCTAACTGGTTTAGAGCTGCCCAACCAGTGAGAGTTGATCCCATATCAGGTAGCAAACAAGGAAAGAGAATAATAAGCTGTAGTTCAGTGGCAGAGGAGCAAACTGGGATGGGGGGAGGGCAGTTAAGCAAGGAACTGGCAAATGACACCAACTGATGGGCTGGGTGATCAATTCAATCCATATATCTGTAGGGTCAAGGAAGCATATAGACAGAATTGGCCAAGCTGTTAGAATTGATGCAGCTTTCAGAAAGGGAGCTCTCTGCAGATGTGACATCAATCAATGTCAATCAGGACATTTAGGACAGTCATGATGATCAGTTAACTTTTCCAAAGTTGGGCCATCCTCAGCAATTCCATAAACTGCTCTCTTACAGAATGTTGTTTCCTTTGGACCTCATGCTTTCCCCCCCAAATATCTCCTCCCTTTAATGTTCTGCCTTTGTCCCTCTCCTGGAACCTCTCGAACCTGGAATTCTTTCCAAAATTACATAGTGTAATCCCACACCTAGAAGCCCCTATTTGAGTATTATCTTCTTACTGGTAGTGAAACAAATACTGCACGGACACTCCGCATTCACGTACCTCTCCCTCATTCCCTCCACATTCACAAGAATAAACCAGCTTAGATTAGGTGTGTTATGTGAATAGAGCCAGTAATTATTACACACTGGAAAAGAAGCCAGATCCCATTGATCAATGCTCCTTTCCTTGAGTAAAATAAGATGGCTTGAGTCAGCACACATGCTCCAAGCTGTTGTTACCAAGTCTGCAGAAAGGTTATCCCCTTGGCTGAATTTTTCCACGTAACCTAGCATTTTGAAATACCTGGTTTTATTTCCACATGGAAATAAACTTGGGCATTTACAACTGTCCATTTTTGCACTTCTAAGATTCTTAACATTCTTATCACAATTTTCAGTTTTTTAACTGTCCACTGTTCTCCCATGCATTACTTTTGTATGTTTGTGTGTAAATAAACACGACAAAAAGAAGTCAATCATGAAATAATCATGACGGTAGCAAGAGTGCAGTGAGATGTTTTACCAATGCTCAGAGACGGTGTTCATGAACACCGATAAAACCTCACCC
The DNA here is from genome assembly GCF_028640845.1 of Ahaetulla prasina. Lineage (NCBI taxonomy): Eukaryota > Metazoa > Chordata > Lepidosauria > Squamata > Colubridae > Ahaetulla > Ahaetulla prasina. Next base: position 361,818,878 of record NC_080539.1, read on the forward strand.
GGTATTTGTGATGCAGTCAAGATATGAAGGTGGGGTAGAGTTTCAATGCATATACATTGCATATACAAATAGTAACTCAAGTGTTTGTATTTGTGCGCGAGACAGGAAAAAACGACGCAATGGAACTGTAAGACAGTAGCAAAGTGCATGCTTCACTTCTGGAATTAAATCTAGAACTTCTTAATGGAAAGGAACTTCTTAAAGGAAAATAAAACAAAAAAAATGTCCTAAAATAATAGAACAGAAAAAAAGGAAGCCATAGCCCTTCAGATGATGGACTACATTCCTAACAATATCTGATTGCTGGGCTTCCTTGAAGGCCACAGCAATAAAAGAGTTTCAGGCTGATCCTAAGATGGTGAAATGCCTAGCTGCCATTCTCTAGCCTTGCCTCCGTGAGCTGATAATTGTGAATAGTTAGGGTGAACTTCAGATCAGCCTTTGGGGCACTGCTAATCTTGATGCAACTTGATGCTAGAATTGCAGGGAAGATTCTGACGGTATTTCTTTAGCCCTGTTGAAACAGGGTGAAGACAAAGAAAGCTACCTTTCCCAGTATTTGTAACTTCTCCTTATTTCCACTTGGCACAGGGATTTCGATTTTATTTACAGTTGGCTGTTAGTTCAATCCCCAGCATTTTCAGTTCAAAAATTAGGCAGCATATAGTGGGAAATGCTCTTCTATGACTGAGACCTTAGAGCAATGTTTCTCAACCTTAGCAACTTTGGCAACTTCAACTCCCAGAATTCCCCAGCCAAGCATGCTGGCTGAGGAACTCTGGGAGTTGAAGTCTAGTCATTTTATTGTTACTAAGGTTGAAAAACATCTGCCTTAGACAGCAGCTGCCAATCCATGCTGGAAATACTGGGTTGGTTGACAAATACCCTGATTAAATGGAAGGCAGCTTCTGATGCTTCTTAGGCAAAAATGTGCCGGGAAAAAGGGGATGGTGTCAGTTTATGACGAAATGCAGTCAAGCAGCATCTTGGATTTTTTGTTAGGATCCTTTCCAGGAACAAACTCTTTGCTCTCTCACCTCTCTCTGCTTCATGGGGGAATTTGGCAATGCACATGTATTTGAGAAGGTATGCGTGATGTGTGATCCTTGGCAGCGGGAGCAAACCTCCCAAATAAAAGAGTGAGGAGCAGGAAGGGCCAGGGTGAGGGGCAGAAAGGACAGCTCTGAAAACTCTATGGCTTTGACATGGCTGTATAAAAGAGGGAAGGGACCAGGAAGAGAAGAGAAGGGAAGGCAATTCTAGCAGACTGTGGAAGGGAACAAGGGGGAGAGGGAAGTCAGGGGGAGGCAGATTGGTCTTAGCTGCTGCTGCCCTCCTCGGCTGAGCGCGTATCCGACTTCAATTTGACAAACTCCTTGGCCACCTCATCGTTGTTTCTCTGCGAGAGGATGCGCAGCACCGTTAGGCCCGTGTCATCCATGTGAATGCGCCGGCCCAGCGGCAGCCAGCAAGCACAGCTGCCCCGCTGCACGATGTCCTTCAGCTGCAGGATGGCGATGCCCACTGTCCGGTCTTCCCGTGCAAAGCAGTAGTCTTTGACGCAAACTTGCAGCTCATAGCATTCTGGGCCTGTTTCAGCGCCGAGGGTGCTGGAGGAGGAGGAGGGGAAGGAAAACAGGAAAAGATAAGATCATTTGCTGTCAGCCTCCACTCCAATCTTCATATACTTTTGAATGATTATATCAGTAGATAGAATGTGAAATGTTTATTTCTGTATTATAAAACTATTAAGGAAATGAGATGTATCATACCACCGTACAGGGTAAGGGAAAGGAGCCTATTAAGAGTGTCGGCTGACATAACAGTGGGGGAGGGATGATTAACGGCTGAGTGTTATCAGCGCGGGTTTTTCTAACAGACACTGCATTCCTAAGATGACTGACATCTAGAGACCTGTGGAAGAAGATTACCACGAGGGGCCGAGAAGGAGCTGGCATTGGACCAGACCAGCCTGACCTCCTGGAGGAGGAGGGACAATTGGGGGGATATGATATGTTAGCCATATTTTGTCTCAGATCCAACTTAGCTTGGCTGCTATCAAGACTGTAAAAAGTAAAAGTACTTGTCTTTATTCCAAATGAAGTCAAGGTGAATTCTTTCCTAATTATAGTCGGAGGTAGCCTGACATTAAGTTGGATCTCACATCATGTCTACCAACCAGGATTGCAATCGCAATACCGGGGGGGGGAGAAAACCCAAATGTGATGGAAGGCCTGCTGCCGGCTGAGCTGGGGGAGGCGTCCGGAGGAATTTTTGCTGACACTTTTAACCCTGAGCTGGAAGATTGCAGAGCTCGGTGGATTGAGCAATTAAAGCTGGAAGAGGAAAGGTGGAAACCAAGTGCCGAAGAGCTTCAGTCTGGAGTAACAAAAAGAAAAAAAAAAGGGACGGTGAGACTTTCGGATTGGCAGGAAGAGAGAGAGATAAGAGACAAACGCCAGTTGGAGGAAGCATTTCGTCTTTTCCGTGAGGTGAAAGTAAGACAAGCAGCTCGCCAAAGGTATGAATCCCCTATTCGGTCCTCCAGGTGGGAGGGAGAAGAGGAGGAAGATAAGACAAAGGGGCCAGCTAGAGGTGATTCCCAGGGCGGTGAGATTTCTGAAGAGCCAGAGCTGGGAACCCTCTCCCCAGAGGAAGCTGAATTGGATGGGGGTCGCGCGCCACCTGCTGACCAAGCAAGGCTGCGAGGGAAGGAAAAGCCAAAAATCCCCATATCAGAGAAATTTGATGGAAATGCGAAGGAGTTGGGACTGTTCCTGGCGAAAGTGAATGACCACATGATAGACTGGGGGGAAGATTATTGGTCACAGGCAGCACAAGTGAGAGCTGTGACCCACAATTTGACCGGAAGAGCAGCTGCGTGGTATGTGTCTATATACCAACCACTCCCCTTACTGCAAAACTACGAGCATTTTATGACTGCACTGAGGAGGAGGTTTGAGGACCCCTGGCAGAGCAAAAGGCCAAAGGTCGAATGAAACCATCAGGCAAGGGAGGAGACCGGTGGCTGATTATAACCAGGAGTTCAGTGATTTAGTTCCCTTGATGAGAGGGTGGTCGGAGGTGACCCTTGTGGACATTTTCAAAGATGGTCTGAATGGAGATCTCTATGAACTGTGTCGAGCACGAGCCTCTCCAACTACGCTGTATGGCTGGTACACCCTGGCAGCAGAGATGGAAATCGAACTAGTGAAGGACCGTGGCAGATGACAGCGCACTGGAGGGCCATCCCTTGGCCGGTCTCCAGGGGGCACCTATCGGGTTGCCCCTACATTGGAGGGAGGAAGACCACGTTCGTCTCGTGCTACAGATGTGGAAAAGAAGGCCACCAAGCAGCCGACTGTAGGGTTAAGTTGATACCAAGCGCGACCTCTGGTGGTGAAAAGGAACCAGTGAAACCAGCGGCTAAGGCGCGTAAACCGGCAAAAGTGGGGGAGGGCGTTGCCAAGAAGGGCACGCCCATCAAGGAGGATGGCGAAGCGTCGACCGATACTGACGACAGCAAAACCACATCAGAGTCCGATGAAGACCTTCTGGTGAGTTGGGCACGGGGCCCCTTGGACATTCCAGTCAATCTACATGTACCCTCTTCGGGTAATAAGGGGGAACTGCTAGCACTACTCGATTCTGGATGCACTAGATGTATGGTCAGTCCCGAACTAGTAGAAAAAATGGAACTAAGATTGAGAACCCTAAGTAGGCCCATAGCGTTTGCCCAGTTGGATGGCTCTGTGGCAGGGGGAGGACCCGCCCATTTCGTAACAGAACCCATAGAAATGATAATAGGAGACCACCGCGAAATTCTGAACTTCATAGTAGCCCCAGGAATGGACCAACCCCTGTTGCTAGGCCTGTCATGGTTGCGGAAATGGAACCCCCATATTAACTGGAGAACGGGAGTCCTACGTTTCCGCTCCAAAACATTAAAAGGGAAAAAGGGGGAACCCAAGAAGGGATCTACCGTGGCCATGCACCAGGATACGTTGGGGGCAATGATCGAACGGATAGACGGGGAGGAGAGAATACCCAAGGAATACTGGGACTTGCGAGAAGTCTTTAGTGAGAAAGCATCAGACGTACTTCCTCCCCATAGGCCTATTGACTGTGCCATAGACATCCTTCCGGGGGTAAAGCTTCCAAAACCAAAAGCTTATCCCATGACCCAAAAGGAATTGGGGGAGCTACGCAAATTCATAGACAAAAACCTAGAGCGGGGGTTTATCCAACCGGCTAGACCTCGCGTGGCTGCGCCAGTGATGTTCCGGGAAAAGAAAGATGGCTCCTTTCGTCTTATAGTTGACTATAGGAACCTAAACGCCGTGTGCGCCGAAAACATATACCCCATGCCACTCATGAAAGATATGTTAGCACATTTAGCGAAGGGAAAATTCTTCACCAAACTGGACCTGCGAGAAGCCTACTACAGAGTTCGTATAAAAGAGGGGGATGAATGGAAAACCGCTTTCAACTGTCCACTAGGATGTTTCCAGTTTCGAGTACTGCCCTTTGGACTGCAGGGGGCGCCCGCAGTTTTTATGCAACTAATAAATGAAATACTCCATCAGCATTTGTTCAAAGGAGTTCTTGTCTACCTTGACGACATACTTATCTATACAGAAACAATGGAAGAACATATTAAACTAGTAAGAGCTGTTCTCCAAAGTTATTATCTGCAGAACTATATTGCAAGCTATCCAAATGTGATTTCCATCAAACCAAAATAGACTACTTAGGGTATCGCATTTCAGCTGATGGGTTAGAAATGGATCCAGAAAAAGTGAAAGCTGTCTTGGAATGGGCCCCCCCACGCACACGCAAGCAACTCCAAAGTTTTTTAGGATTCGCAAATTTCTATCGTCAATTCATCCCCTCCTTTGCTCAAATTGCTTTACCAATCACCAACCTCTTGAAAACTAAAGGAGACACGAAACCCAAACCATCATTACCTCTCGAATGGACAATGGAATGTCAGGCAGCATTTGAAAAATTGAAACGACTCTTTGTCACGAACCTATTGTAAACCACCCTGTCATGGATGTTCCTTTTGTAATACAAGCTGATGCAAGTGATGTAGCAGTCGGAGCCGTTTTGCTCCAAAACAATGCTGATGGTAAACTACAACCCTGTGCTTTCACTTCTCGAAAATTGACTGAAACTGAAAGACGATGGGCTATTTGGGAAAAGGAAGCATTTGCAGTTCATTGGGCTCTACGGACGTGGAGACAATTCTTAGAGGGTTCAAATCATCCTTTTGAAGTTTGGACTGATCACAAAAATCTAGAAGCCCTAAAGACTCCTAGAAAACTTTCACCTAAACAAGCCCGCTGGGCTCAATATTTTAACCGCTTTAATTTCACTTTACATTACATTCCTGGGGGGAAAAACTTCTTAGCGGATGCTCTCTCACGTTTGCCCCAATACAATTGCACTCGCTCCGAGGTGGTTCGACCAATACTTCCCGTGCAACAGTTGGCAGCCCCAGCAATAACTAGAAGCCACTCCAAAGCTGACCCTCACTCCCAGATGAACTGACCAAGTCGTTTAAAGAAGCTTTAAACACCGATGACTGGTACTTAGCGCATTCCCATGAATGCACACTTCGTGATGGACTAGCTTGGATTGGAACAAAACTATATGTTCCTCTTTCACTCAGAGAAACCATCCTACAACGATGCCATGATGCCAAAATGGCAGGACATTTTGGATTTGTGAAAACTTTGCATCTTCTTAAAAGACAATTTTGGTGGCCAAGTCTTAAAAAAGACATTCAAGCATATGTAGCAAGTTGCCCTATTTGCGCATCATCCAAAAGGCCTCCGGGAAAACCTCCTGGACTACTTCAAACGGTAGCCAGACCAGGAACCCCATGGAAAGAAATATCCATGGATTTCATAGTGGAATTACCTGAAAGTTCAGGCAATACTGTTATATGGGTTGTGACTGACCTTTTCTCCAAACAAGTCCATTTTATTCCTTGTTCAAAGATACCCTCCTCAAAGACTCTAGCAAAGTTGTTTGTACAACACATTTATAGACTCCACAGAGTTCCTGATCGCATCATTTCAGATCGAGGAGTTCAATTCACTTCTCAATTTTGGAAAGAATTTTTACGACTCATTGGCTCCGCCCAAGGATTAAGCTCCTCCCATCATCCCCAAACTAATGGAAGCTGTGAACGTCAACTCTGTACTAGAACAATATCTACGATGTTATGTTAACTACCAGCAAGACAATTGGGCAGATCTCTTACCTTTTGCTGAAGTTGCCTACAACAACTCAATTCATAGTAGCACGGTATTTACTCCCTTTAAAATAGCTTCAGGTCAAGATTTTGTTCCTATCTCGGAACTCCCGAAGAAAGAAACTACTGTTTCCTCTTTGTCAGAATGGATAGATCAAATACAAAGCACATGGAAAATGACTCGCAAGGCGATCGACGACGCTCACCGTGCGCATAAAAAACAAGCAGATAAAAAAAGGTCCCCTGAGAACAAATATCAAGTAGGCGATAAGGTTTATCTTTCCACCAAATATCTTCAAACCACTCAGAAATCTAAGAAACTTGGACCCAAATATGTCGGACCTTTCCCCATAGTAAAAATCATCAACCCCGTGACGGTACAACTAGATTTACCAAAAACACTTAGGAGAATTCACCCCGTTTTCCATGTGAGCTTGCTGAAACCTGAACACACGTCTACTTTCCGTCCTAACCATACACCCCCTCCTATACCAATTCTCATAGAGGGCGAACAACACTTTGAAATAAAAGAAATTTTAGATTCAAGAAAACATAGAAATAAAGTTCAATATCTCATTGCTTGGAAACACTTCCCTTTATCCCAAGCTGAATGGGTGAACAAAGAAGATGTTCGTGCATCGGAAAAGATAGCACAATTCTATAAAAATATCCTGACAAACCCTAACTTCTCTTTTTTCTTTCTAGGACTGACGTCCTTGTTGCAGGAGGGCGAATGTCAGCCTCCACTCCAATCTTCATATACTTTTGAATGATTATATCAGTAGATAGAATGTGAAATGTTTATTTCTGTATTATAAAACTATTAAGGAAATGAGATGTATCATACCACCGTACAGGGTAAGGGAAAGGAGCCTATTAAGAGTGTCGGCTGACATAACAGGGGGGAGGGATGATTAACGACTGAGTGTTATCAGCGGCTTTTCTAACAGACACTGCATTCCTAAGATGACTGACATCTAGAGACCTGTGGAAGAAGATTACCACGAGGGGCCGAGAAGGAGCTGGCATTGGACCAGACCAGCCTGACCTCCTGGAGGAGGAGGGACAATTGGGGGGATATGATATGTTAGCCATATTTTGTCTCAGATCCAACTTAGCTTGGCTGCTATCAAGACTGTAAAAAGTAAAAGTACTTGTCTTTATTCCAAATGAAGTCAAGGTGAATTCTTTCCTAATTATAGTCGGAGGTAGCCTGACATTTGCAATTGAAAATCCTTGCCTGCATCTTATGAAACAAATACTGCACGGACACTCCGCATTCACGTACCTCTCCTCATTCTCTCCACATTCACAAGAATAAACCAGCTTAGATTAGGTGTGTTATGTGAATAGAGCCAGTAATTATTACACACTGGAAAAGAAGCTAAATAAATAAATAAATAAATAAATAAATAAATAAATAAATAAATAAATAAATAAATAAATAAATAAATAAATAAATAAATAAATAAATAAATAAATAAATAAATAAATAAATAAATAAATAAATAAATAAATAAATAAATAAATAAATAAATAAATAAATAAATAAATAAATAAATAAATAAATAAATAAATAAATAAATAAATAAATAAATAAATAAATAAATAAATAAATAAATAAATAAATAAATAAATAAATAAATAAATAAATAAATAAATAAATAAATAAATAAATAAATAAATAAATAAATAAATAAATAAATAAATAAATAAATAAATAAATAAATAAATAAATAAATAAATAAATAAATAAATAAATAAATAAATAAATAAATAAATAAATAAATAAATAAATAAATAAATAAATAAATAAATAAATAAATAAATAAATAAATAAATAAATAAATAAATAAATAAATAAATAAATAAATAAATAAATAAATAAATAAATAAATAAATAAATAAATAAATAAATAAATAAATAAATAAATAAATAAATAAATAAATAAATAAATAAATAAATAAATAAATAAATAAATAAATAAATAAATAAATAAATAAATAAATAAATAAATAAATAAATAAATAAATAAATAAATAAATAAATAAATAAATAAATAAATAAATAAATAAATAAATAAATAAATAAATAAATAAATAAATAAATAAATAAATAAATAAATAAATAAATAAATAAATAAATAAATAAATAAATAAATAAATAAATAAATAAATAAATAAATAAATAAATAAATAAATAAATAAATAAATAAATAAATAAATAAATAAATAAATAAATAAATAAATAAATAAATAAATAAATAAATAAATAAATAAATAAATAAATAAATAAATAAATAAATAAATAAATAAATAAATAAATAAATAAATAAATAAATAAATAAATAAATAAATAAATAAATAAATAAATAAATAAATAAATAAATAAATAAATAAATAAATAAATAAATAAATAAATAAATAAATAAATAAATAAATAAATAAATAAATAAATAAATAAATAAATAAATAAATAAATAAATAAATAAATAAATAAATAAATAAATAAATAAATAAATAAATAAATAAATAAATAAATAAATAAATAAATAAATAAATAAATAAATAAATAAATAAATAAATAAATAAATAAATAAATAAATAAATAAATAAATAAATAAATAAATAAATAAATAAATAAATAAATAAATAAATAAATAAATAAATAAATAAATAAATAAATAAATAAATAAATAAATAAATAAATAAATAAATAAATAAATAAATAAATAAATAAATAAATAAATAAATAAATAAATAAATAAATAAATAAATAAATAAATAAATAAATAAATAAATAAATAAATAAATAAATAAATAAATAAATAAATAAATAAATAAATAAATAAATAAATAAATAAATAAATAAATAAATAAATAAATAAATAAATAAATAAATAAATAAATAAATAAATAAATAAATAAATAAATAAATAAATAAATAAATAAATAAATAAATAAATAAATAAATAAATAAATAAATAAATAAATAAATAAATAAATAAATAAATAAATAAATAAATAAATAAATAAATAAATAAATAAATAAATAAATAAATAAATAAATAAATAAATAAATAAATAAATAAATAAATAAATAAATAAATAAATAAATAAATAAATAAATAAATAAATAAATAAATAAATAAAACAAAAAATGTCCTAAAATAATAGAACAGAAAAAAGGAAGCCATAGCCCTTCAGATGATGGACTACATTCTAACAATATCTGATTGCTGGGCTTCCTTGAAGGCCACAACAATAAAAGAGTTTCAGGCTGATCCTAAGATGGTGAAATGCCTAGCTGCCATTCTCTAGCCTTGCCTCCGTGAGCTGATAATTGTGAATAGTTAGGTGAACTTCAGATCAGCCTTTGGGGCACTGCTAATCTTGATGCAACTTGATGCTAGAATTGCAGGAAGATTCTGACGGTATTTCTTTAGCCCTGTTGAAACAGGGTGAAGACAAAGAAAGCTACCTTTCCCAGTATTTGTAACTTCTCCTTATGTCCATTTTGCACTTCTAAGATTCTTAACATTCTTATCACAATTTTCAGTCTTTTAACTGTCCACTGTTCTCCCATGCATTACTTTTGTATGTTTGTGTGTAAATAAACACGACAAAAAGAAGTCAATCATGAAATAATCATGACGGTAGCAAGAGTGCAGTGAGATGTTTTACCAATGCTCAGAGACGGTGTTCATGAACACGATAAAACCTCACCCGGTATTTGTGATGCAGTCAAGATATGAAGGTGGGGTAGAGTTTCAATGCATATACATTGCATATACAAATAGTAACTCAAGTGTTTGTATTTGTAATTTTATTTATTTATTTATTTATTTATTTATTTTTACTTATTTATTTGTCACAACAGTATATATAAGCATGAAATAACTATACTATATATAAGCATATATATAATCATAACTATGTAATAACTATATGAAATTGGATACAATCAAAGGGAACATTAGGACAGGAACGGTAGGCACGTTGGTGCTCTTATGCAAGCCCCTTACAGACCTCTTAGGAATGGGGTGAGGTCAATAGTAGATAGTTTTTGGTTAAAGCTTTGGGGATTTTGGGAAGAGACCACAGAATCTGGTAGTGCATTCCAGGCATTAACAACTCTGTTTCTGAAGTCATATTTTCTGCAATCAAGATTGGAGTGGTTAAGATTAAGCTTAAATCTATTGTGTGCTTGTGTATTGTTGCAATTGAAGCTGAAGTAGTCTTCAACAGGAAGGACATTGCAATAGATGATTCTATGAGTTAAACTCAGGTCATGTCAAAGGCGGCGGAGTTCTAAATTTTCTAAACCCAGGATTTCAAGTCTGGTGGCATAAGGTATTTTGTTGTAATCAGAGGAGTGGAGAACTCTTCTTGTAAAATATTTCTGGACACGCTCAATTGTATTTATGTCAGAAATGAGAGGTGGGTTCCGGACAGGCAAATTCTATTCAAGAATTGGTCTAGCAAATGTTTTATATGCTCTGGTTAGTAGTGTAATCTTTCTGGAGAAGAAGCTACGCAAGATTAAGTTTACAACTCTTAAAGCCTTTTTTGCGATGTAGTTGCAGTGGGCTTTGGCACTTAGATCATTTGATATGAAAACTCCAAGGTCTTTGGCAGGGTGAGGGTCAGAAAGGACAGCTCTGAAAACTCTATGGCTTTGACATGGCTGTATAAAAGAGGGAAGGGACCAGGAAGAGAAGAGAAGGGAAGGCAATTCTAGCAGACTGTGGAAGGGAACAAGGGGGAGAGGGAAGTCAGGGGGAGGCAGATTGGTCTTAGCTGCTGCTGCCCTCCTCGGCTGAGCGCGTATCCGACTTCAATTTGACAAACTCCTTGGCCACCTCATCGTTGTTTCTCTGCGAGAGGATGCGCAGCACCGTTAGGCCCGTGTCATCCATGTGAATGCGCCGGCCCAGCGGCAGCCAGCAAGCACAGCTGCCCCGCTGCACGATGTCCTTCAGCTGCAGGATGGCGATGCCCACTGTCCGGTCTTCCCGTGCAAAGCAGTAGTCTTTGACGCAAACTTGCAGCTCATAGCATTCTGGGCCTGTTTCAGCGCCGAGGGTGCTGGAGGAGGAGGAGGGGAAGGAAAACAGGAAAAGATAAGATCATTTGCAATTGAAAATCCTTGCCTGCATCTTATGAAAAGGACATGGGTTGAAATCTAGAGGCCACATTAGCTCAGGGCTCTCCTTGGCCCACTCTGCTGACCCATGTTTTGCTCTCATCTTTACAGCTAGTTTCCAAACTGTTACCCATAAACTATGACTAGAAAACTGTTTCTACCTCAGGGGTGGGCTTCAAAAATTTTAGCAAGGGGTTCTCTGCCCAATTGCTGGGTGGGTATGGCCATGGTGGGCGTGGCCTAGTCGGCCTTCTGCACCACAATGAGTGGGGGGGGGATGTTTTGCACTCCCTGGGCTCTGGAGGCTTTCCTCAAGCCTCCGGGAAGGCGAAAACAGCTTCCCCAGGCTCTGAAGGCCCTCTGAAGGCCCTTCCTGAACTTCTGGTAGGCCCGCTTTTTGCCTTCCCTGAGCCTCTGTGCGCGCCCTGCACTTAATGGGATGTGTGGGGACTCCTGGAGAGGTGGGGGGGGGGCAAGCCAGGAGTGGGATTTGGGGGTTCTCCGAACTGCACAGAATCTTAGCTAGAGGTTCTCCCGAACCCCTCCGGACCCCACAGCAGCCCACCCCCGCTCTACCTGCCTCTCTATGTCCTTCTCCCTTGCTGGCTGGAGAATTGTGGGAGTTGAAGTCTACATGTCTTAAAGTTGCCAAGGTTCAAAAACATTGGGCCAAACTAATGTCCAAGATGCTGAATCCTGTGACAGCCCTATAAAAGAAATATCATCTTTCTGGATGAGCCAAAGATTCTCATTTCTTCCCTGAAGCAGCAGTCTTCTGCATAGCCCAGAGGCCGTGCTGTCACCACTGCCACTATTATGGGGAAATGTGTCACTGCACCAAGGCAGCTAGTGAAGCCATCACCGAAATGTTGGTCTGAGAGGTAATGAGAGTTTTCTCCTCCTCTCTCATGGGCAGGGTGAATATATTTCTTTTTAGGACCATGGGCTGGATGATTTTGGGGTGGCAGGTCACATCCAGACCAAGGGCCGTAGGCAACTGACCTCTGCCCTGAACAATGTTTCCTGGAGAAGCAAATCAGGTGCCTCCTAGCAGCACATGGAGCATGATGAGGCCGGCAGTCCCCTCATATTGGCTGTCCAAAAGATTTAGGGATAGCTGCTGAAATATCCTAATAAGTGGCTATCAATAGGCTTGCCTTCCCTATTAGAATATACGGTATAGACTGTAGCGTCTGCTTTAAAATAATAGCAGAAGCTTTAATGAGACAATGACAAAGCACCTCTTCAAATCCAATTCAAGGCATCGTGCTGTCCTAATAGTCCACTTTGCTCTTTCCTAGCACCAGAACTATGGTCATTAATTGCAGGAGAATGCAATTACTTTACTGGATAATTCTGTTTTCTTAACCGTGTCCCTTCCTCACCCCACCCTCCTCCTCCTCCCCCACCACCCGCGATGGGCTTGCAGACGGGTATCATTCTGATGCATTCAGTGCACTTGCAAAAAAGAGGCTCAGCCTGAGGGTACCAACACTTGGAACAGGGCTAGTTCAGAACATCCCTTGCTGGAAGAGAAAAGGAACATGGTCTTGGATTTGGCTGCAAGGCTGCCCCACTCCATTTCTCTTCCAGACCTCCACCGGGATGGCATCCTGTGCTTCTGACCAGCCTTGACCAGTGTGGTGGGATGAGGGGTGCATTTGAGGATGGGAAGGAGTGTCAGGACAATGGTATGACACGTACCCTTCTCAGGATAGGTTTCTTCACTAAGAGTAAATCTAATCCCCTTTCCACCATGGACTAGTAATGAGAAAAGGAAGGAAGGAAGGAAGGAAGGAAGGAGGGAAGGGAGGGGAGGAAGGAAATGATACAATATTAGAAGGAAAAGGAAAAGGAAGGAGAAGATGGTGATTGGAAGAACAAGGACAAAAAATGCACAGGAGGACAAGAGAAGGTTGGAAGGGAGAAATGAATATGAGTGTTGACCTTACCTCAAAGGAATAAATGTGGCATTTATTAGAGCAGAAGAAGTATGGAACTGGCAATCTGTAATAGTCTGGATTTTCTAAACTACAATTGGCTATGCATCTAATACATTTGTTGATATTTGTTAATTCAACTGTTTTTAGAGAGTTACATATTGCCTAAATCCTAAATAGTGCACGCCATTTGCATTATACAAATAGCTTCGTATATATCTATATCTTTGTGACAGCTCTATATGATAAAGCAATTGCACTTATGCTCACTTAAGGACATATATGTTTCTCCATTTGCCTTTGTTTTTTCCTCATCTGCACAATAAATGTTCACAAAGACAAATGTGTGTGTTTGGATGCAGTCACAGGCAAAATAGAGATTGCAAGCACAAAGTGAGAAGAAGAACAAAATGGCTATTCACCCATCATTCTGACTCTGGATAGTATAGATTTCTACCCCCCACCCCACCCCAAGTAGAAGAGCCCTGCAATATAAACCAATTGAATAATCTAGATTGTTAATGAATCAATGGACAGTAATGTGCTGCTTTCCTAATAACCAATAACAAATGCATAGAGTCTTGACAAACTGCGGTTCTATGTTTAGCTTCTATTGTAGCTAAAAAGTTATAGTTTATGGCATCTTTTTCGACTTGCCACCATCTATATGTGAACATTTCAATATTTTTCATTTTTTAAGCCACCCCAACCTGAGGACTCTGGGCAGTGTGGATAAAAGTAAAATGTCAAAATAATAATAAGCCAGCAGATGTGACTCCCAAAAATGTAAAGAAAGGTAGAATAAGATTTAGTGGCTTCCCAGAATGCATTGGTTCTAGAAGCCCCAGGCAGCGTGATTTTCAGCCACTTTGGGATACGCTGGTCTCCTGGTGATCATCACTGACCTTTGACCGTTACTTTGTGTTCGCTGGTCCCAGGATGGGTAAAAAGCTCAACATGGACAGAGACTTCTCCCACAGGGTCGTCTACACCAGAGCCTGCGCGGCAAAAGGAGGAGGGCAAGAGGTCCCAGAGTGGCCAGACAAGAAGAGATGAACATTAGTCTTTGCCAGACCAGGTGCCCTGTCCATCAATACCATGCAGGGATTCAGGGCTGCTGATTTCCTTGGAGTGGTTTTCCTTTAGAGGCACCTCTGGCTTTGAGTCTCTTAACAATGAGCCCCTTCCCTCTAGTAGATTGATCAGGTTAAGGCTTCCCCTCTCACAATTTTTTTAAAAATGCCATAATAATATCCCAAAATCTATCTTGTCTGTCTATCTGTTTTTTCCTCTTAGCATTTTCCTGCAAGTGTAGGGTCTTCTGTTGTTTTTTTCCCCAGATCAACACAGTGATGATACTGAACATTAGCTGTGGCAGAAATTGACCACCTGACTAATCACCTAAGCCTGATATTGCAGGCTGAGAGAGTGTGAGTAGCTCAGTGTCATGACTGCTGCTTTTGTGTCTAAGGCAATCTCCTAGTTTTCATCCGTCCGTCCATCCTCCCGCCAGCCTGCCAGTTAGCCAGCCAGCCAGCCAGCCAACCAACCAACCAACCAACCAACCAACCAACCAGTCAACCAACCAACAAACCTTGAGCATTAAGGACCCCATAGTTCAACGCTGAGCTACACATATTCTCTTCTCTGTCTGTCTCTGTCTGCCTGCCTGCCTGCCTGCCTGCCTGCCTGCCTGCCTGCCTGCCTATCTATCTATCTATCTATCTATCTATCTATCTATCTATCTATCTATCTATCTATCTATCTATCTATCTATCTATCTATCATCTATCTAATCTATCATCTATCTATCTTCTATCTATCTATCTATCTATCTATCTATCTATCTATCTATCTATCTATCTATCTAATTTATCTCTCTCCCTCTCTTCTTCTCTCTCTCTCCCCTTCTCCCCCTCCCCCATTGTTATATACTGCCCCAAATCTTAGACAACTCTTAAGAGTTTTACTTCTGGGCCATGAACCAAACAACAGCATCAACCTTATTTTTCCATCACAGTCTGCAGATCCTTTGCAGTTGTTCTATTCCCACCCCACTCCAGGGGAAGGATACTGCAAAATCCCAATTTTCTCACAATCAGCTGGACTCAGGAGGCAGAGAATAGATGGGGATGGGGCCAGTCAGAATTTTTACTGCTGATTCTCCAAACTACTCAACATTTCTGCTACCGGTTCTCCAGAACTGGTCAGAACCTTTTTTAAAATTTGCATTTATATCCCGCCCTTCTCCGAAGACTCAGGGCGGCTTACATTGTGCAAGGCAATAGTCTCATTCTATTTGTATATTTATATACAAAGTCAACTTATTGCCCCCCCAACAATCTGGGTCCTCATTTTACCTACCTTATAAAGGATGGAAGGCTGAGTCAACCTTGGGCCTGGTGGGATTTGAACCTGCAGTAATTGCAGGCAGCTGTGTTTAATAGGCTTCTTACAGCCTGAGCCACACCGCGGCCCTTTCAGAACCTCCTGAAACCCACCTCTGGAAAGGAAGACTGATCAGGTTGTAAGGGGTCACAAACCTCAAAACAACATTTTGACCTAGTGGGTTGTTTGACCTCATGCACTGTCTCATAGTCTGTAGTGTATAGACCGGTGTTTCTTAACTTTGGCAGCTTTAAGATGGGTGGATAGTTCTTACCATTTCTATGATGTAATTGTCCCCTTTCCATATGCTAGTAGCACAGAAGCTGATTCTGACTTTGCTAAAGAACAACATTGGGCACTGTTAATTTTCCCTTGCATTGCTTACCTTCAGTTTTGAAAGCTGCCCTAATTCCTTGGCTGCATTGAAGATCATCTGTGTACCCTGAAGAGCAGGAGGAATGAAAAGAAGAAAGGATATATAATAAAGAGGAGGAGGTAATTGCACTAATATCACATGGAAGTAGAGATATCTCTTCATAATTTAGGGTAAGAAAATCAAGTGACCTTCTATTCAGGAAAGCTTGTTTTCTCAAAAATTTGCAGGAATGCCATTATAACATATTGTACAGTTGATTTATTCTGCCACACATGGGATTTATATTATGGCTTCTTAGTAAAGGACTGTCAAGTCAATTACAGAGTAGATAAGTTGTGTCACCAAAGGATTTAGTGGTCTTATGATAATTTGGGCTAGTAGTGGCAAATTTTTAGATTTTTTTTCCTCATTGGATAGTCGCTTTGCCTACTTTCTAATCTACTTTCATTTCTAAGAAGAATATTATTTATTTGTCACAACAGTATATATAAGCATAAGCATGAAATAACTATACTATATATAAGCATATATATAATCATAAGTATGTAATAACTATATGAAATTGGATACAATCAAAGGGAACATTAGGACAGGAACGGTAGGCACGTTGGTGCTCTTATGCAAGCCCCTTACAGACCTCTTAGGAATGGGGTGAAGTCAATAGTAGATAGTTTTTGGTTAAAGCTTTGGGGATTTTGGGAAGAGACCACAGAATCTGGTAGTGCATTCCAGGCATTAACAACTCTATTACTGAAGTCATATTTTCTGCAATCAAGATTGGAATGGTTCACATTAAGCTTAAATCTACTGTGTGCTCGTGTATTGTTGCATTTGAAGCTGAAGTAGTCTTCGACAGGAAGGACATTGTAACAGATGATTCTATGAGTTAAAAGTCAGGTCATGTCAAAGGCGGCGGAGTTCTAAATTTTCTAAACCCAGGATTTCAAGTCTGGTGGCATAAGGTATTTTGTTGTAATCAGAGGAGTGGAGAACTCTTCTTGTAAAATATTTCTGGACACGCTCAATTGTATTTATGTCAGAAATGAGAGGTGGGTTCCGGACAGGCCAATTGTATTCAAGAATTGGTCTAGCAAATGTTTTATATGCTCTGGTTAGTAGTGTAATCTTTCTGGAGAAGAAGCTACGCAAGATTAAGTTTACAACTCTTAAAGCCTTTTTTGCGATGTAGTTGCAGTGGGCTTTGGCACTTAGATCATTTGATATGAAAACTCCAAGGTCTTTGACAGGGTGAGGGTCATCAACAAGGTAATGTGCATCGAGCTTGTATTTAGTGTTCTGATTCTTTTTTCCAATGTGTAAGACAGAGCATTTGCTGATTGAGATTTGGAATTGCCAAGTTTTTGACCATTCCGACACAAAGTCAAGGTCTTTTTGAAGGGTAGCCGTATTGTTGGTAGTGTTAAATAGTTTAACATCATCAGCGAAGAGAACACAATTACTTATAATATGGTCACAGAGATCATTAATGTATAATATGAAGAGTGTTGGTCCTAGAACGCTGCCTTGGGGGACACCGCTTGTTGTGTCTTGCCCGCCCTCAGAGCAGCTGGGGCCTTCTTATCTGCTCCCGAACACGGAGGAATGTATGCCTTCCAGCCCCAGTCCTGGCTCCATGCCCAGACAAACTGCAGAAGAAGGAGCATCTCCCTGCCCCAGCCCTGACTCCATGCCCAGGCAAACGGAGCAGCTAGACCCCTCCCCCTCCTCCACAGCAGGTGAGCCTGAGGAGGGTTTACTCCCAACAACAGCTGATTGGAGTGATCCTCGCATCAGAAGATTGGAGAGGCGGAGGCAACAGAAGGACTGTGAACATTATTTAACCCAACTACACGGCACCTCCCAGATTTATTAGGTCTACATTTCAGAATTTCCGAGCTAATATTCCTCTAGCTATCAATCTTGGAAAGTCCATCTAGAAGGTGCATGGGAGGGAAGCATGGTTTATCTTCTGCTATTGAGTATCTTCTGCTATTGAGTACCTGCTTATTCAGTACCAAGACAGCACCGCATAAAGTGTAATGTGAGTAGTTATCATGATTATTGCAGAACAGAGTTTTTCAACTTCAACAACTTTAAGAGGTATGGACTTCAACTCCCAGACTTCCTTAGCCAGGTTGAGGTGTGAGAAACCCCTGAACTTCTCTTTCTGAATTAAAATGTCTTTGATTTTAATCTTATGACATTGAACCAGAGTTCCTGTTCATGATCTAAAACATGGTGCCCTTATTTTCTTTTGCAAAATGTAAGCAAATACTGTTAGCCTACATAAAGATATATGGTAGAATGTGGTTAATTAGCCAAGGACTGTGAACATTATTTAACCCAACTACACGGCACCTCCCAGATTTATTAGGTCTACATTCCAGAATTTCCGAGCTAATATTCCTCTAGCTATCAATCTTGGAAAGTCCATCTAGAAGGTGCATGGGAGGGAAGCATGGTTTATCTTCTGCTATTGAGTATCTTCTGCTATTGAGTATCTTCTGCTATTGAGTATCTTCTGCTATTGAGTATCTTCTGCTATTGAGTATCTTCTGCTATTGAGTACCTGCTTATTCAGTACCTAGACAGCACCGCATAAAGTGTAATGTGAGTAGTTATCATGATTATTGCAGAACAGAGTTTTTCAACTTCAACAACTTTAAGAGGTATGGACTTCAACTCCCAGACTTCCTTAGCCAGGATGAGGTGTGAGAAACCCTGAACTTCTCTTTCTGAATTAAAATGTCTTTGATTTTAATCTTATGACATTGAACCAGAGTTCCTGTTCATGATCTAAAACATGGTGCCCTTATTTTCTTTTGCAAAATGTAAGCAAATACTGTTAGCCTACATAAAGATATATGGTGGAATGTGGTTAATTAGCCAAGGACTGTGAACATTATTTAACCCAACTACACGGCACCTCCCAGATTTATTAGGTCTACATTTCAGAATTTCCGAGCTAATATTCCTCTAGCTATCAATCTTGGAAAGTCCATCTAGAAGGTGCATGGGAGGGAAGCATGGTTTATCTTCTGCTATTGAGTACCTGCTTATTCAGTACCAAGACAGCACCGCATAAAGTGTAATGTGAGTAGTTATCATGATTATTGCAGAACAGAGTTTTTCAACTTCAACAACTTTAAGAGGTATGGACTTCAACTCCCAGACTTCCTTAGCCAGGTTGAGGTGTGAGAAACCCTGAACTTCTCTTTCTGAATTAAAATGTCTTTGATTTTAATCTTATGACATTGAACCAGAGTTCCTCAGCTAGCTTTGCTACTATCTTTGCTGGCTGAGGAACTCTGGGAGTTGAAGTCCACAAGTCTTAAAAGAGCCAAGTTTGCAGACCCCTAACCTAGGGAATTAAGCCAGAGCTCTCATATTTAGACTAAAGTTAGAAATTCTCTTTTCTTTTCTTTTTTTGGCACAATTAACTTCGTGTTTTCACTGCTCTGATGTCATGGCATTATTGGCTACACCACTTCAGAGATCAAATTAAATGTATTGGAGATAAAAGGATGCCTTTTGGCTTCTTCGGATGCCTGTTGTTTTAGGTCCACCCATCTTGATTCCAAAACAATTATGCAAACACAATATTATTCTATTTGATCAACAAACAAGCCTTAGGCTGATCCAATCGTATGTGTTTCTCCCTATCTACAAACTTTGTTCATTTCTCCCTCAAAACAGGCAGGTGCGGACAGTTTCAACTACTTTCTAATCTACTTTCATTTCTAAGAAGAATATTATTTATTTGTAAACCTAACAAAGATAATTAGATTTTTAAATACATACCTTCCAGTTTTCAGCAAACCTGTTGTTCCTTTTATTAAGTCTTCATAGTCTTTAAAGAACATTTTAAATGAAAATGCAGATTCCTTAACATAACATTTCCTGACTCAACATTATTACAATTTTTACCTGAGTGGAAAAAAAAGAAACCCCTGAACTTCTCTTTCTGAATTAAAATGTCTTTGATTTTAATCTTATGACATTGAACCAGAGTTCCTCAGCTAGCTTTGCTACTATCTTTGCTGGCTGAGGAACTCTGGGAGTTGAAGTCCACAAGTCTTAAAAGAGCCAAGTTTGCAGACCCCTAACCTAGGGAATTAAGCCAGAGCTCTCATATTTAGACTAAAGTTAGAAATTCTCTTTTCTTTTCTTTTTTTGGCACAATTAACTTCGTGTTTTCACTGCTCTGATGTCATGGCATTATTGGCTACACCACTTCAGAGATCAAATTAAATGTATTGGAGATAAAAGGATGCCTTTTGGCTTCTTCGGATGCCCATTGTTTTAGGTCCACCCATCTTGATTCCAAAACAATTATGCAAACACAATATTATTCTATTTGATCAACAAACAAGCCTTAGGCTGATCCAATCGTATGTGTTTCTCCCTATCTACAAACTTTGTTCATTTCTCCCTCAAAACAGGCAGGTGCGGACAGTTTCAACTACTTTTTAACTTGTAAAAGTTCTCACAGCTTCAGCTGAAGGTTTCCTACTTTTGGCTTGAATCTTATCTTATCCTTCTTTTGCTTCCTTGAAGATTAGAGATTTTGCTGAAAGGAAATAAGCCAAATCTCTTTGAACAATGAATTCTGCATCTGGTTCCAAGCTGAGACGATTGAGATTACAGAACTACTCAGGATGTTTACCTCATAACATGATTCATAACTGGCATAATTAGTGTTGAATTTTAATTGGGTATTCTTAATATTTTAAAATTTTTAAATCTAAATTTTAATAATCAGCCTTTAAAATTTGCTCTTTTTAAATGTTGTTTTAAATTGTATATATTTTGTTTTTATTCTGGCTGTACACCGCCCTGAGTCCTTCGGGAGAAGGGCGGTATAAAAATTTAATAAAATAAAATAAAATAAATAATAAATAAAAAAACCAACCTCATAAAAAGATCCCGTGATGCTGCAGGTAGGCATATTTCTTCCAAATTGCTCTGATAAAATTGAACAGCACTCAATTTCCATTTTTTAAGAAAAATGGAACAAGAGGTAAATATTTCTGCTTGGTTTAAGTCCTGTTTTTTAATGGTACCATAAAATCTCTCCACTAAAGCTAGAAGAAATTACTATGTTTGCTTTATCAGCCTTGGTAAAACTTCAGCAATACCAGTAGATTCCATGCATCCCTGAGGCTGATTTTTTTTTTAAACGTAGCCTCAGTTGCAGAAGCTTGTTCTGCCTGCTTTGTAATCTCCGATTGAAGGAATAATAAGAATAAGAACAATAAAAGAAATTCAGTTCCTGGTTGGCTCCGTTGGCAATGGAGGTGATCTTTCTGGTCACCAACCTCTGGATCATGTTGGACTGCTAAGACAGCGACAATCAGCTGTCCAGCAGTTCGGAAACCCCCCTCTTCGGGAGAAGAAGCGGTGGTGAGCAAAAAGAAGCAGAGGTAGAGCTTCCCTAGAGCTCCTGGAAGATACCAGGGGGCTCGAAGGGTTAAGCCCCCTCAGAACTTCAAAGTGCTCCAGATCTGAGGCTTTTTTCCTGCTCCGGCAGACCTAATTGCCGCGACCAACTTCCGGGACCAATTTTAACTTAAAGAAGATAATACCGGACTGAACAGAAACAGGAGAGCTCTAATTATAAAAGCAAGTAATCAATCAATTCCCTGTTATTTTTTTTTTTTTTTAAGTTTTGGATTTGACTTCAAAGTGAAAATGGCGATCGTTCTTTAATGAGCTATGCAGTTGAAAACGAAAGTGTTACAATTCTCTGTTTGCTGTTTATTGCTGAAGGCCAGCTGGAAATTTTTTTAAACATTGTAATGAGAAGGGAGAAGAGATCGAGATATTGAGACTGATTTAAAAAAAAAAAAGACTTAAAAGGTTTATACGTAATATTAGCCGGGACCAATTTTAACTTAAAGAAGATAATACCGGACTGAACAGAAACAGGAGAGCTCTAATTATAAAAGCAAGTAATCAATCAATTCCCTGTTATTTTTTTTTTAAGTTTTGGATCTGACTTCAAAGTGAAAATGGTGATCGTTCTTTAATGAGCTACACAGTTGAAAACGAAAGTGTTACAAGTCTCACTGTCTGTTGTTTATTGCTGAGGCCAGCTGGAAATTTTTTTTTTTTTTAAACATTGTAATGAGAAGGGAGAAGAGATACTGAGACTGGAAAAAAAAAAGACTTAAAAGGTTTATACGTAATATTAAGTTAAAGAGAAATTTTAAGAGATGGCAGCAAAACAATTAAAAAATGTTGGAGATGTGATTGTGAGGATGCTACCTATTATCATATATGGTGGACTTGCAAAAAAGTTAAAGCCTTTTGGATTAAAATATGGTGGATTATGCAGAACATTTTGAAAAAGAAGATCAAGTTTGTTCCACAGTTCTTTTTATTAGGAATAATCTCAGATTGCACTGTTATAGAGACAAAACTGATTCTGAATTTAATAACTGCTGCAAGATTATTGATTGCACAATATTGGAAGAAAGAAGACTTACCTACAATTGGAGAATGGATTAGTAAAGTATCAAATTTAGCAGAAATGGCAAAAATTTCTGCCTACTTGAAAGACTGTACACAAGAAAAATATATATTGGAATGGAGGAAGTGGATTGATTATATTCAAAATAAGTATCAGATTAAAAAATATCAATTAGTTTTTGAGTGAAGTTAGGAATTATTATGTATTAG
The DNA here is from genome assembly GCF_028640845.1 of Ahaetulla prasina. NCBI lineage: Eukaryota > Metazoa > Chordata > Lepidosauria > Squamata > Colubridae > Ahaetulla > Ahaetulla prasina. The sequence goes on from NC_080539.1 coordinate 361,841,671, forward strand.
TTTAAGAAAGAAGGGAATTGATAGTGTGATGGTGTGAAATGGAATATGTTTTATGTTATATTTTAGATTATGTTTGTTAGTTACAATACCCTGTATTCTGTTCTGGGAAGTCTCGGGGAAGGAGGCGGGAAGGGAAGACTATAAATTGATTGGTTGCCATTGTACAGGAATAATGGTAGAATTAAACAAGTTGGAATGGTGTAATGTCGGGACTGCTCGGCAAACACTCCCGAAGGAAAGGGTAAGGAAAGAGGAGTAAAGAAGGAAGAAAGTAGGTAGGTAGGTGGGTAGGGAGGAAAGAAGGGAGGGAGAAGAAAGGATAGGAGGAGGAGAAGAAGGAGAAGATAGAGGGTTAGAAAGGATGGTAGTGAGAAGTGGGAAAGAGGAGGGGAAGTAGGAAAGCGAGGAGAAGGTGGTGGGGGAAGTTTAAGAAGGATGAGAAGGGAAGAAAGGATTAAAGGGGGGAGTGGCAGTCGAGCAGCCCTGACTGAGTATAATTTGAGTATAGGACTGATTGTTGGATAAGTGATTGTATTGTACACTGGTCAAATTGTGGGAATTATTATGGAAAAATAAAAAATTTTTGCAAAAAAAAAAAAAAAAGAAATTCAGATTATTTTCTTCTTGGATAGGGAGAATTTACAGTACTAGTTTCCCTTCAGTGCAGGCCTTTTCAGAGACTTGGGGCTATATATTCATGTGTGCCACAATTCTGTTAACACAACTTTGCTTATACTCTTTATCTAGGTATTGACTGCATATATAAACACTACAGGAAAGGACTCTGTCTTGACACAACCAGGCCACATATTCCTCCCTGTGGTAATATAAAGAGGAAAACCTAACAATCAACGAAATACTGTTTTATGCAATCCAACAGCACCCTGTGGAAGCTCCTAACATCCTTTTACAACATTAGATCAACTCCTGGTGTGAATGGGGCAGAATGCCATCACTCTGCTAAACAAATAATTCCCTCAACACTGTCAAACTATTATTAAATCTGCACTACTATTAATCTTCTCATCGTTCCCATCACCTGTCTCTTTCCACTTATGACTGTATGACTGTAATTTTGTTGCTTGTATCCTTACGATTTATATTGATACTGATTGGTTCCTGATTGCTTATTTGTACCTTATAACTATCATTAAGTGTTGTACCTTAGAATTCTTGATGATCTTTTCTTTTATGTACACTGGGAGCATACGCACCAAGACAAATTCCTTGTGTGTCCATTCTCACTTGGCCAATAAAAAAAAAATTCTATTCTATTTTATTCTATTGAAAGGGTAGGGAGTAGGAGTTGTATGTGTTTTGGTCTTTGGAACAAAATGGTTTTTTAAGTTCACAATGGTTTAAGGAACCTATTTCATCCTTTATCTCTTGACATTAGTTTGCCACATTTTCTGAATATAGATAGGAGGTTTTAAAGAAAGAATTTGAATTAGTAAAAATCTGACTTTCTGAAAAGATCAGATTAAAATTTGAATTTGGACCCATTCTACCCCATAGTCCCCTATAAAATGATTTTAAAAAATTCATTACATTCCACACAGGTAGACTGCTTTTTTGGATCTGTTAATCCTTCTTTTTTCCATTTGTTTCACAGACATCCAATATAATCAATCATTTTTCCATCCATCTGTCCATCCAGCCACTTTACAGCTTACTCCTCTTATATTTCAAGTTGCCATTTTTTTATGGTGGTCGCTATGCAAGTCTCTATGTATTGACCCTTGCCCCAGCTTTGGTCATTGAAGCCTTCATATTACGTGTTTCTTTTCAAGGACAGGAACTATCCTTTTTTTGTCCCAACTATGCACAAGGCTTTTTGGAAGTCTTTTCAGTTGATGACCAAAATGCAAACATTTTATATAGCAACACTGAGAGTCTCCACGTATTCTGAAAAGTCTCATTTGCTTGCAACAGATCCTGCCCCATTACTCAATCATTTCCCCACATATTTGGTTTTACATCATCATCCTTCCCTCTTGGGCCCTATGGTTTGGATGTCTTCTGCAGCCCTCCAACCCAACCCAACCCAACCCAACCACCCAACCTTGCCCTCCGTCAACCCACTCACATGCAGACAATCAAGCAAGCAAGCTGAGCAAAATATTTCAGAAGGAAAATATTAAACAATTACTTTGGGTTTTGGTTGGAAACAGAGACTAACAAACACGAGGTTTTAAAAGAGCAGCCAGTTCCAGGTAGCAAATTCTGGTAAGAAAGAAGGACAAGAGAGACAAACGGACAAAGGATTCAAATGACCACAAGAAAGAAAGACCAGGAGGTGGAAGATCTTCACGGGGAGGATAGGCAAGAAAACAAAATAGATGAAGCAGACTAAGAATTAAATGTAGAATCCTTACTTCAGTGTGACTGGGGAGCTTCACCCTAGTCTGTGGAAAGAACAGCACTATTTGTATGATTGCAGCATCTAGAAAACCCATGATAGCAATACAACACCATCCCTTCCCCACAACCATGCTGACATTAGATGCCATCTCCTCAATGACCCTGATGGCTGGGACAATAGAGTTACTGACACAGCTGGACAATATCAGATCTGGAGGAAAGCTTTTTTTCTAGTAAACTTCATGACCAGCTTATGGAAGATTGATCTGCATTGCTATTTTAAATGGGTTGAACAGAAAATTAAGTAAAATTAAACCAGAGTTGTGATACTTTTCATAACATATCTGCCAAAACGTCTCTTTTGTTTTGAATTTACACTATAAACTTTAGATCTGATTTCCACCAGAGTAATTATTATGAATTCATGAGGCTACTTTTGAAATTCCTCTCCTCCTTCTTTACTCATGATCCAAAATGGGTCATTGATAGTCCATTGTTCTAAATTTTAAAAATGTCCATCTCTGTAGGAGTTTTCTGTTAATCTCCTAATTTTCTGCTAAACTCCTTTTGGATATCTAATGCAGACCAGTCAGAATTTGGTATTTTGTATCTCCCATTAATAATATGATTAGAACTAATTCAATTTTTGGAATATAGGCAGGTTTAAGACTCATGTACCAACTTTATACATAACATGCTTAAATCTCTGCCCTAGGAAATCATCTAATTCAGGGCCAAATTATGACAAAGCCAAAACAGATTGAAATCCTCACAGATTTAAATAAGTGACAATGATGTCTTCAATAAACACCATTCATCCGATCTTTGTTTTCTGAGTCAAGATCAGAACAGCAAATATATGGATCTTATTCACATCAAAACTCTTTGCTCTGAACATCTGGCTATAAAGAATGGAACCTCCTGCCTCTTAATTCCTCTGAGGAAAGAATGGTGTCCCTTGATAGAGCTGTGCACGCTTCAGCAATGATTGACAATTGGTTCAGACACAGCATACTCTTAATTCCATGTTACTTGCAAAACACCTGGATGGGTTTACTAATCAACTACTCTAAGCTTCTGCCTACCCTCTCTGATCTAAAGTTTCCAAAAAGAGAGAACTAAATTCCCCTCTGGAAGATTAGCTCTATAGCCATAGGAATACTGATATTGATATGCTATCAATATCAGTATTCCTTTTCTAATGTTAAACCAGAATTTACACCGTTCACCTTAAGACCTGCATTATGTTCTGTCTATATGACGTCTCATCTACTAGAAATGGATTTCTCCTTGACTTTGGTGTTTGTTGTAACTGCTGAAAAACACATTGACTGATAGCATGAACAACATCCAACCACTCTTTAATGTGTAGGAGCTAGATTATTTTATTTGAAGTTTTTTTTCCCCAAAATATATATTTTCTGTCTGGAAAAACTATTGTATATGTAACTTATATTATTAATGTTAATATGGATGCACTGGATTTATGATTGTATGTTAATATGAATATATAGCATTTATTATTAATCAGATGTATTATCCTTAACTCCTGAATTACCCATCATTATCTCATTTTTGAACAGTTCTCTTTTGTATTCTAGGAGATTTAATGTTTCTGATCACTTGCAGCCACTCAAAATAGGAGAGAGTCCAGCAGCAGACCCAGAACACAATCTAGTATGCCTGAATCTTAATTTTATAATATGTTTTCAGTTATCCTTCCTAAAGATTCTCATTTACTTTTACTTTTTTTTATTCACATAAATTTCTGCCTGTCAACTTCATTGGATTCTGGGAGGCTCACAAAAGTATATATCTCATGTATTGATTTATTAATAAACTTTCTGTGTTTTTTTAAATGTGGTTTTTATAGTGGGTTCAAAAAGTGGGTTCTCCCTTTCTCTCTCTCTCTCTCTCTCTCTCTCAACCTTGACAACTTTAAGATGCGTGAACTTCAACTCCCAATCAATGCAGCATGGTTGGCTGGGGAATTCTGGGAGTTTAAATTCACTCATTTTAAACTTACTAAGGGTGAGAAACAGTTTATCTATGGTATTTAGTACATTTAGTTGGGAGCAAGACCTACTGAACTCAACAAGGCTTATTTCTCAGCAGAGCCAAGATTTCATTACATATACTGTGCGGATACTGTACATACAATATTCTGTTCTGTATCTACCCTATGTATACTCTGCTTTGAAATCCCTTGTACATACTATACTCTTCTTTGACCAGGCAACCTTTCCAACATGGACTGATCTAGAACAGCGGTCATCAACTGGTGGTCCATGAGAAAATTTTGGTGGTCCGCAGAAAAATTATTTGCATTTTTTATATTGCACTAAGTACCATTTATCTTTTTTTAAAAAAATATTAGTGGTCTGTGGGATTTAAAATTATGAATTTTTAGTGGTCCCTGAGGTCCGAAAGGTTGGTGACCCCTGAAAAGTTGTCCAATCACAAAAATTGGCCTATCTTTTGTTCCATGGACAGCACTCGTTAAAATGGATTGGTGGATGGTTGGAATGCAAGACAAACTGACCCGATCCATTTATCAGAGATGTATGGAGGTACACATTGTGCATAACAGTGGCATCTCCAAGTTAGTTGCTACCTCCATCCATGTTATCTCTCCTCTATCAAATTAAGAGGATAAGAATCTTGAGGTAACAATATTGGAGTTCTACTTCCCTTAAACTGCTAGCTGTAATGTAGATTGGCATTACAACTGTCTGTAACATACATTGTATTAGGCTAGCTTCTGCTGCACAATATGGACACAGATACAGGTCCTCTAGAACAGGGGTCTCCAACCTTGGCAACTTTAAGCCTGGGGGACTTCAACTCCCAGAATTCCCCAGCCAATTCCCCAAAATTCTGGGAGTTGAAGTCTGTCAGGCTTAAAGTTGCCAAGGTTGGAGACCCCTGCTCTAGAAGACAAAACCCATGCTTCTGCATTAAACAGCCCCTCCCCAGACAATCAAAGACACAGAACAGTATATATTTTAACAACATAAACTATGAAACACAATGATCAACCCTTATTGATGTCAAAGCCGCAACTGATTCCTTGAACATTTCAGCTGAACTGAGTGAGTTGGTGATAGAAGTTAATGTCAGTTGGGTCTTTTGCTACAGACAGACAAAAGAGTGAGAATGGCTCATTACCTTCTCAGTCCCCTTGCCATGCTTTCTTAAGAGGGTTCCCTGTAGAAACAATATCACAAATTGATCAATATGGAAGGAGAGGAGAAACATGTCTAGATAGGGATATCAGAAGAAAAAGGAGTCAGGGGAGGAAGGAGAGAGATTCAAGCTCCATTACCCTGGGGTTATCTCTAGAGAACAGCATTATCAGAAGATGTGAACTAAACTTGGCACTGAATCTGCATTTTGCCCCCAAAGAATCACTTCTTCTCATTTGAACAGCACCCCAGATTGGTCAGAAATAGATATAGGTCACAAGAATTGACTGATGACATACCCAGCCTTACAGAAAACATTCTTGCTTGCATGGCTGGACTACTGCAGTGCACTCAACACAAACCTGCTTTGGAAGACTACCCATAAATTACGGTTAGTTTGATATACGGGAGCCTTCTTCTTGATGAATGAGAATCATTAGAGTCATGTAATGCCATTGTGATCAACCATGCAGTGTGGTCAACAGAATTCTAGTTGAAATATTGGTTTTGATCCATAAAGCCCTTGGCCCCTGGATATCTGCAAGTAGAGACAACCCATCTGCTTTTGTATTTTATAGCTTTTAAGAATTTGGAGGCAGGGACCAAAAATATTGTTTCTTGTTCATGGCGCCTTGAGGAAATGTTAGCACCAGGTTTTCCAAAACCTAGTGAAAAATGAGCTCTGCAAAAGAAAATGTGAGCAATGATAGATTTGTGCCCTTGGATATTCCAATATTGTGGTACTTGTGTGTATTGGGTTTGGATTTTATATTGCTTTTATTATTTTATTATGTTACCATATTAACATTAACTAACTGGATCCCTCTTCCTTTTTTCTTCCAAATTCTACAACTGTCAGAATTATCAAAATTCTGCCCCATCATCCTATAGCCATATATAGTATAATTGAAGCTGTCATGCCTTTACTAGTTCTGTTCACACAATATGCTTAAAATGGCAACCTAGCAGATATCTTCAAATATGTTAATCTTGATTAGTTTAATTTTGGCTTGGTATTGGTGTGTATCTGGCTTAGTGTATTGTATACAAGCCTGGTCTACTTGATAGTTCATCTATTGTATGAACTCCGAAAATGCATTTATTTAATAATCAAATATTGTACTATATATAGTTTAATGTGAAACGCAAGTTATTTAAGTTCATTTGCCAATTCCATTTACCAAATCCATTGGCAATATGAAAAATTGCTTATCGGGTAAAGCATTGTGATCATGGTGATCTTTCAGTGGTTGACATTTGTTTACACAGAAGATTATGATTGGCCACTAGATCAAATCAAAGACCAACCTTACTCAATAGTCTCTTTTACTAGAGACAACAAGTTCATTTTGAGAAAACCACTAGTTACAGATGGAAGCAATCATATTGGTCTTCAGAAGGATGATATAAGGGTATTATTTATACATGCAGATGTAATTCGAGATGTTTCCAAAGATCCTTTGGCCAAATATAAAAACTAGATTTCAGAGCAAATGATGTAGCAAAAAACTAACCAACTTCTGCCTTTTTGATGCTACTATATTCAAATATTCATTGTTGCTCCTGCCACAATCAATTGTGTTCCTAAACTAGGGCCTCTGTGGTTCAGACTGGTAAGACAGTCTGTTAATAACACAGCTGCCTGCAATTACTGCAGGTTCTAGTCCCACCAGGCCCAAGGTTGACTCAGCCTTCCATCCTTTATAAGGTAGGACCCAGATTGTTGGGGGCAATAAGTTGACTTTGGATATAAATATATAAATAGGATGAAGACTATTGCTAACAGTGTAAGCCGCCCTGAGTCTTTGGAGACAGGCGGGATATAAATGCAAAAAAACAACAACAAAACCTAATTGCCACCACTGTGCAAACCCCAAAATCCAGTAGGGATGGAGAAGGAAACTGGCAATCAGCATTTATTTCCATAAGCACATGGATCAAAGGAGCTGGAATACTGTTTGTAAGAAATGAGAAAGGACTACTGAGAAACAACACACTTATTCAGGTGAGTTAAAAACCTGGCATCTATACTGCACAAAGTATTAAATAGTTTTTGTGTTTTAGATGTTTGGTTAGTGTTAGTGTATCAGTGTATTAGTGTTTTGTGTGATCCTGGAAAATGGGTTATTTTAGAAATTGTGTTAAGCATTTTGTGTAAACATAACTTTTGTGTGTATACCTTCTCACTCCTTCCATCAAAATTTCAGATAAAGCACACAGATTTAACAGAATTTGGAACTTTTTGGGGGAAGTGTTGCAATGTTCCTTAGCAGGACAGATCTGTAGAAATCTATAGTCTAAAAGTTTGTTTAGGTATTTCCTTAGATACAACTGAATTAAAACAATTCCTGTTTCATCTGATGTCCTCTTGATATACAGTATTTAGCAGTAAACTACTTTAATACTTGCTAGCTTTCCTAGGGGATGGTGGGAATTAAAATCCAATATACCTGCAGAGCACCTGGCTAGAGAAGGTTGAATTTACAGAAGTATAGCTAAGGAAGGGATGGGCACCTTAAAGGCTTGGTGTAGGATCTGTTAAAGGAAATTAGAAGGTCAGGACACTGAGAAGGGATAATACTTTTGTCTATCCCTATGGAAAACAATGTGAAAATACTGAAATGATACAGTCTTCAAAGGAGGACGGGATTAAAACTTAACTCTAACCAGCTGTGATATACCCAGGTTAGTATAAAAAATGGTGCCCTCTTGACCAGAAAGACCTGCCGATATGAGTGGATCCATGTACTAAAGTGTGCATATGTATTTGGGGGGATTTATTTGATGACAATGTGTGCACTTTGTTCATATGTCCCCTCAGCCTGTGTGCCTTGGAAGAGTTAGTAGCTAAGGTTCCAAAGCATAAAACAGGCTTGCCTAACTTAATGTCTACTAGATGGATACCATTTAGAGATGGGCACCGTGTTGGGTATCCACCAACTCTGGAGGAAATAAGGTTGGGGATGGTAAATCTCAGCTATTAACTCTGAAGAGCTTGCATGACATAAATTGCAATAGACATGTCCTCTTCTCATGACATGCCCCTACTCTTGGGCCATAGCAGCGTAATGTATCGGTAACAAGGTGCCCACCACAGACTACTTGGGATCTGTTGTCTTCTTCACCCAAGGCTCCCCCATGTCTACCTCCCAAACGCAAGGAACATTTTCACCGGACAAGTTGTTCCTTCACAACTCCAAAGAACATAAGAGGAAGGGAGACTGAATTTGGAGAATGCACTTCTCAAAAATTGACTTCTTCACCCTTCCTGTCAAAGTCTCATGGGCAGACCTGAACATCTGGTTCTTGTAACTCAATGGCAAGAGCAAACCTTCCCTCCTCCCATCTTCCCAGGAAACAACCCCGTTATAGCTTCTGACAGTGAGGGACAGACTTTCCACCAAGACGTCATAGCTGGCGCGAAGCAGCTCAGCAACAAGGGGGAAGAGGACACAGAACAAGAAAAGGCAAAGGCATTGGGAAGGGGCAGGAGCAGATAGAGAAGGCATAGGGACAAGGTAGGCAGCCACCACAGAACAACAGAAAAACCAGCTCAAGTTACTTTGGGTAGGAAAGATACTAGACGCAAGGCACATGGACAGGGCGGGAGAGAGAGAGACAAACATGAGAGACAGGGGTGACCTGCCGTACTTACAATCATCTGCCAAGGTGAGAGGAGCGGAGCAATTAGAAAGAATAACCATGAGTAGGCCATCACCTTCATATCCCTTGTGTCCCCACCCAACTTATCCTTAACCCCACAGCCTCCCACAATTACAACAGTCCCTCCTGAAACACAACCAGAGAACTGATGGGGACATCCTTGTACTATAGAGAAGTGTTGTCCCAGTCAGTGAATATCACAGATATAAAGAATGACTGGCAGTTGAAGAAAAACCATGTTGATTTAAGTCAATTAAGTTAAGCTTGAAATTCCACACCTCCGTTAATTCAATGACACAATTCATCAGTTTAATTGCAGGGACTCAACTTTCATGCTTATTTTAAATTAGGGCGGCATTTGAAAGCAGAACTGGGTATTGAACAGCATGTCCTCACCTGAGGAGCTCCTGGAGAAAATGGACTAGCTAGAGGAAGGACATAGTGCAACTTGGCCAGTCAACGCACAATTAAATTCTTGGCTTGTAAAATTTTATTACTGAGTATTCATCAGCTCAGCTTTAGAAAGAAACTGATAAAGTGATTTTTTTCTATGCATTTACAAAAAGGCTGAGATGTTTTTCATGTTTTTGTAAAGGTGCAACAAAAGTATATTCCTTAGCAAAGTCCATCTTAGGTGCAAAGAAACTTTCAGTGAAACTGAAATGAGAACAATGTAAAGGAGGAATGAGATGAGTCACAGAAATTGGTATCAAGCTTTCATTCCATCCTTTTCTAATCTCTCACCTTCCAGCTGTTTTGGATTATACTTTCCAATCTCTCTTACATCACATCACAACACAACATATCCCAAAACCCAGTCTGTCTGAGGATGAAGAAGTTATGGTCCATTGCAACATCAGACTAAGGGAAACTATTCTTTGCTTCCCAAAGCACCTATACCCACCCAATTTGCAATTAGAAATCTTGAAGGATTCTAAGGAAGCTGAAACATAAAGACTGTCCTGCCTGGGATGAAGAAAAAATCAACAACAACATCTAGTATTTCCTCATTAGTAAAAAAAAAAAAATAGTAATTAATAATCCTGGCCCCATTTTTCTCTCTTTTTTTTTTTTTTTTTTTTTTTTTTTTATTGAAAGAGTTTTAAAAAAAACAAAAACATTTTCCCCCTTTTTTCCCCCTCCCTCCCAAAAAAAAAAAAAAAAAAAAACATCCCCTCCTCCCCACCCCGGCTTCCCGGTCAATCACAAGGTAAACTCCAATCCAAATAACCACATCCAAATCTTTTCGTCCCCCAACCCCCTCCCCATTACATAAAATAACTTTCTAATTATTCAAAGGCAATCTGATATTTCTTAATCTGATATCTGTTTTGTAAATAATCAATCCATTTTTCCATTCAATTAAATATCTTTCCTGCGTATTGTCTTTTAAAAACGCTGAGATTTTAGCCATCTCAGCCAAGTTAATAACTTTCAATATCCATTCTTCAATTGTAGGTATCTCTTCTTCTTCCAGTATTGTCCAATCAACAGTCTTGCTGCTGTTATTAAGTTCAAAATCAGTTTAGTCTCAATCCCTGTACAATCCATTATAATTCCCAAAAGGAAAAATTGTGGCAGGAACTTTATCTTCTTCTTCAGTACATTTTGAATAATCCACCAAATTCTTATCCAAAAGACCTTAATTTTCTTGCAAGTCCACCAAATATGAAAATATGTAGCATCATCACAATCACACCTCCAACATTTCGCTTGGATATTAGGATACATACATGATAATTTTTTGGGATCTAAATGCCATCTATAAAACATCTTATAAAAATTTTCCTTAAATTCTGTGCTTGTGTAAACTTAACATTTCTAACCCAAATTTTCTCCCATGTTTCCAACATTATTGGTTCCTGAATATTCTGTGCCCATTTTATCATACAATCCTTTACCAAATCCTTTTCGAATCTATTTCAAGCAACACATTATACAATCTCTTTATATGCTCGTGGGTCTGATTTCTAATTTGCTTTATTAAATTTTCCTCCCTTTGCATTATACCAATTTTTTGATCTTCTTTCCATCTAGCACTTATTTGCCCATATTGAAACCAAGTATAATTCCTCCCTTCTTCATTTTAATACCTGTAATGATTTTAATTGCAATCTACCTCCTTCAGCATACAAAAGTTCTTTATATGTAATCATTTCCTGTTTCTGTTCTATATTTATATTCTCTATTGCATGTCTAGGGCTCGCCCATATAGGAATCTTATAATCTAATTTATAGGAATATTTATTCCAGACCAAAAGAGCACTTCTCAACACATGATTCTTAAAAGCCCTATCCACTTTTTTCCATAAAATAAGTACCCATGCCATCCATGTAACAAGTCATAACCTTCTATATTCAAAATTCTTTCCTCTGTTAAGTTAAACCAGTCACTTATTACTGAGAGGGTTACTGCTTCATAATCTAGTTCAAAATTAGGCATTCTTAAACCACCTCTTTCCGTGAATCCTGTATTATTTTCATTTTAACCTCGCCTTTTTACCCTGCCATATAAATTTATTAATCCCACTCTGCCAATCTTCCAAATTTTTATCCTTTTTAATTATAGGTATCATCTGGAACAGAAACAAAAATCTAGGTAACACATTCATTTTAATAGCCGTAATCCTTCCCAATAGGGATAACTGCAATTTCTTCCAGCCATTCATATCATTCTGAACTTTTGCCATAGCAAGTCATAATTATTCTTATAAAGTTTCTTGTTCGATGAGCTAATATAGACCCTAAATATTTAACCTTTTTACTACCTCAAATCCTGTCATTTCCTCTAGTTTTTGTTTCTGTTGTATAGACATATTTTTAATTATCACTTTTGTTTTATTCTGATTTATTTTAAATCCTGATACCTTTCCATATTTATCAATTACTTCCAACAAAAATCTACTTGAATTTATAGGATTCATTAACGTAACCACTACATCATCTGCAAAAGCTCTAACTTTGTACTCATATTGTCTAATCTTAATTCCTCTATTTTCATTAATTCTCGTATTTTATCTAATAATGGTTCCAGAGTCAAAACAAACAATAATGGTGATAAGGGACATCCCTGTCTTGTTCCTTTCGCAATCTTAATAACTTCTGTCAAACTACCATTTACTATAATCTGTGCTGTTTGCTCTCCATAAATCGCTTTAATTATTCTAATAAAACAGTCTCCAAATTGCATTTTCTCTATTAATTTAAATAAAAAATCCCAATGCAATCGATCAAAGGCTTTCTCTGCATCCAAAAAAATAAGTGCCGCTGAAGTATTCTTCTTTCCAAATATTCCAATATATTAATAATCTGTCTAACATTATTCCTCATCTGCCTCCCTTTTATAAAACCAGATTGATCAGTATGAATTCTTTGTTGTAAAACTAACATTAATCTATTTGCTATTATTTTTACAAAAATCTTATAATCATTATTTAAAAGTGAAATCAGCCTATAGTTACCAGGTTTAGAGCAGTCTTGCTCCTCTTCGGTATCAGTGAAATAAAAGATGTTTTCCATGACGGGGGTATTCCCACTCCTAATTGTAACTGATTAAATAATTCTTTAAGTGGGCCGAATATTTCATCCTGTGTTGTTTTATAATAGGTTGGTGAAAGACCATCTGTACCAGGGGTTTCCCATTTTAATTGTTTAATTGCCTCCACTATTTCTCCAGTAGCTATCGGCGGTTCAGCTCCTCCTCTGTTCTAATGTTAGAATATTCACCTTATAATCTTTCAAATAATCATAAATGTCCCTATCCAATATTTTGTCTTTTGCATATAGTGCAGTATAAAATTCTGAGAATGCCTTTTAATTTTATCCTGTTGATATATCTCTTTACCTTTATATTCTATTTTTGTATGACACGTGCTTTCTGTTTCTTCCTTAAATTATATGCCAACTATCTCCCAGGTTTATTTGCATTACAAAAGGTATTATGTTGAGCATATTGTATATTCGTTGCCACCTGGTCTGCCATTAACATATTAAATTGACTCTGTAATATTTTTATAGCCTCTTTAAGTTTATGATCTTGTGGGTTTTGAATTAATAACTGTTGCTTCCTTGAATTTCTTCTTCCAAATATCTACGCTGCTTTTGTTTATTATTCCTTTGCCTGTTGTCCAAATAAATCAATATCCTCTAATAAACGCTTTGCTCGCTTCCCACACAGTTCCTATAGGTGTCCCTTTGTACATATTAAAATCAAAAAATTCTTTTAACTGTTTCTTACAATAAGTTACATTATCCTCATATCTAAACAGATTTTCATTCAACCTCCATGTTCTACCACCTTTTTTCCCTTGTAATAATTCCATCCATACTGGGCTATGGTCAGTTAAACACCTCGAAATATCTTCGTTTTCTTCACCCTAGAAAGCAAGTCATTAGAAATTAAAATAAAATCAATGCGTGAAAAAGATTGATGCCTATCAGAAAAAAAAGTAAAATCTCTCTCATCTGGATTCCGTAACCTCCATATATCTCTAAACTCAAAGTCTTCCATCATTTCAAAAAGGATTTTGGTAATTTTGCATGTATAGGTATCTTCTTGGAGGAAGTTCTCTTATCCCTTCTTGTATCAATTACTCCATTCCAGTCTCCTAATAAAATAAACGAACTATAATCCCAGAGGGTCAACCTCTCATGTAACATTTTGTAAAACTTTTCTTGTTGCTGATTAGGTGCATAAATACCTATCAACAAAGTCTTTTTTGCATCTATCACCAGTTCAATAGCAATAAATCTTCCTTGAATATCTGCCTCAATTAGCTTAGCTGGTATATCCTTCCTGATATATACAACAATTCCATGCTTCTTTTCCAAAGCTGATGCAACAAAATGGTTACCCAATTTTGAATTAACTAAATATTTTTGGTCTGATAATTTTATATGTGTCTCTTGCAAACAAATCACATCATTTTTAAATTGTTTCAAGTAGTGAAATATTTTCCTTCTTTTCTGAGCTGAATTCAAGCCATTAACATTCCATGACAAGATTCTATTTGCCATTACTGGCCTCCTGAAGCTTTGAAGCAGACAACGGAAGCTCCTCCTCCGGTATCTTCCGTCTAGCTCCTCCCACAGCTTCCATAATGGGATCCTGACTTTTACTTTGAGACTGTTGCTCTTCTTTACGCTTAAGGGCTCCTCTTGTCACCCTTTGCTCTTGTGGTTCCTCTAATACTGGCAGCAATAAAGGCTCTTGGGTCACCACGCCTTCTTGAGTCTCTTGAAGTTTTTCTATCACTTCTATTTCGACTTTCAAAACTGTAGAAAGAAAATCCTTTGCCTTTAAAACCGTGTCAATTCTATATCTCCTTCCTTGATAGAATAGTGTCAGTCCAACTGGCACCTCCCATCTGAATTGAATCTGATGTTTTTTAAGTTCTTGTGTAAAAAAAGCAAATTGCTTCCTGTCTCTTAACATCTTTGAAGGAATCTCTTTCAACACCTTCAACTCCTGTTCTCCAATATTAAAGTTGTCTGATATGAAACTTGCAGAATTTGATTTCTCATAGTCCTTTTCACAAAATAAACCACAATGTCCCGAGGAAGCTTTCTCTGTCTTGCAATCCAAGAATTAACTCTATATATTTTATCAATTTGGTAAGCTACCTCTTGGGGTCCGCTTCAATAAATTCAGCCAATGCTTCTGATATAATTTTTCTTAAGTCTTCCACGCTCTTCTTGCATACCACGAATTCTAAGAGCTCCTTCCATAAGTTTATATTGTAATATCACAACCTGATCTTCATTTTGATCCACTTTTTCTGAACACCTTTCATTTCATCTTCTAAATACTTATTTGACTGAGAGATCTGTTGCATTTCCACTTCCAATCCTTCAATTTTTTACTCAGTCCTTGAACTGCCATAAGAATATCTTCTCTTATTTTTGCATTAAAATTCTCCATCATCTCTTTTGCCTATCTTCAGAAAGTTTTAATTGTTCTTTCAATATTTCCTCAAGACTTGGTTCAGATCCCTTCTTCCAGAAGGCTTTAAAGGTTTAGCTGCCATTCTGTCTTCAAAAGAATCAGGAATTCAAACTTAATAACTCTCCTTCCTCCTTTCAGTATAAAAACTCCGTTTGTAACAATCCACAAGTAACGCTGCTTCATCGTACTAAAAATTTTACTTTCACTTTTAGACGCCATTTTAAAAGTCAATTAATCAAAGACAAAGAAAGGTTTCAAATTTCAAAAGGAGTCGGTACTTGCCGTGCTGATTCTACATCAAAGTTCGAACGCTTGTGAAATTCCGTCTGCTTGGAATATCAATCAATTTAATAAGTTCTCTAGAGCAGAAGCAACATTCCTCTCCTTTTCCCTGATAAAAACAGGGGCGTGCTGAAGTTGGAAGGAGTGGAATTCGGTGGGGTCATAAATCCAGGAAAATTCGCTCTTAAGAGCAAACCCCCTGTCAGACCTGCCACTCTTCCACAATTCTGATAATCTCTTTCACCCAGAGATTATGCTAAGCTCAGTGAACAGTGATTTATTTTCTGTTTCACTGACTTTTACAATCTTCTAACACGGAGTGCTCTGTTTGAGCACCCAGCAGGAGGGTGACGTCACTGGAGCCTCTGGCCCCATTTTTCTCTCAATTATATCCTTTCAACAGGAAAGTTAAGATTCTCAAAATCTGGAAATTTAATTTATGCCCCAATTTTCCCTTAATTACCGATCTCAGAATTTCTCAGGACTTAGCACACACACACACACACACACGCCAACCCACAAAGTCTCTAGAAGTTGAGTTTGCCTAAGACCGTGTTTTTTAACTACGGTGGCTTGAAAATGTGTAGATTTCAACCCCCAGAACTTCCCATGTCGGCTGAGGATTTCTGGGAGGTGAAATTCACACATCTTCAAGTTGCTAAGTTTGAGAAGCATTGAAACTAGGAGAAGAATCATACCTAAAACAACCCGATTCTGATGGAGTCTAGGTAATGTACCACAAAATAAATTAGGTTAAATAAGTAGAAAGTAAAACAATCGTATTCTTTATTGAATATTCCGGCAGTGTCCGCAATCACCTTGGATCAAAGGCAGGACGGAATAGTGCTCTCTTTGCTTGCTTCCAAAAAGCAAGGAAGGTTGGGGCTCATCAGCTCTCTGGGGTCAGTTGCTGACAGGTGCTGCAAGAATATTCCTGCACTCTCTGGAGTTCAGGTAGTCCTCGACTTACATCATTCACTTAAAGAATGTTTGAAGTTAACATTGGCATTGAAAAAAGTGACTTATAACCAGTCCTCATGACTGTTACAATGTTCCTGCAGTCCCACGATTAAAATGGCTTGGCAACTGGTGTGTATTTATGATGGTTGCAGCATCCCACGGACAGGTGATTGCCAGGTATTTGAGACCTTCCCAGGCAGGTTTCTGACAAGCAAAGTCAATGAGGGAAGCTGGATTTGCTTAACAACCATGTGACTTGCTTAAAAACCGTGGCAAAAAAGTTTGTAAAATCGAAGACGCCTTATTTAACAACTGATATCATTTACCAAAAGAGGTTCTGGTCCGAATCATGGTCATAACCTTAACATGTGTAGTTTCAATGTTTTAATTATTTTTCTACTTGTTTTATAACTTGCAAGCTGCCCGGAGTCACCTTATAGGAGAGATGTACGACATAAAATTTAATTAAATAAGTCGAGGACTACCTGTATCTATTTGCTTTCAGAGCCTGAACACTGCAGAGTCCACCTTTTCAAATCTTTCAGTTCTGGTTCAGAGGAAAGACCCTTTTCTGATTTCCAAAAAAACATCTTGAGAACTTCCCCCTCAGCCTTATCAACTGGGTTCTTCACTACAATGTTCATAGCTATAAACCACTGTTTATATTTAGAAGGTGAGAGAACCCCTGGAGCAACACTACCACTTGTAAGTAATTTTTCTGCTTTCACACCCTCTTTGTCCCATTTCTGCATCACTTGTCTCCAACCATTTCCTAAATTGGAACTCCAGGGGGCTCCTCTTTTCTAAAGAGCTTCATTCTTCTAAAGAAAAAGGGAGTTTGCCCACGTGGTCCTAGGTTAGCCTCTCTGAATCACAATCTCCCACTGAAACGTGTATTTGCATACTAGAGAAAAAGCTAGTCTTTGATCCAGAAATGCTGATTTTCCACAGAGAGTTGTTTAATTATTTGTAGAGATGAATATTTAGTCACGCCAGCTACAATCTGCAGTGTAAAAAAACAATAATCCAGAAGTATATCTGTTGGTTCTGAAAATGACATCTCTGAGGCAACTGTAGTTTCCACAGTGATAGTTGGGGTTTATTCTTTTATTTTTATTTATTTATTTTTGTCACAACATTATATACAAGCACATATAATGAAAGAAAACAATAGGACAGGAACGGTAGGCACTTTTGTGCACTTATGCACGCCCCTTATAGTCCTTTTAGGAATGGGGTGAGGTCAATGGTAGACAGTTTTTGGTAAAAGCTTTTGGGAGTTTGAGAAGAGACCACAGAGTCAGGTAGTGTGTTCCAAGCGTTAACAATTCTGTTAGAAAAGTCATATTTTCTGCAATCAAGATTGAAGCAGTTAACATTAAGTTTAAATCTATTGTTTGCTCTTGTATTATTGCGATTGAAGCTGAAGTAGTCTTTAACAGGAAGGACATTGCAATAGATGATTCTGTGTGATTCCGACTCCGACAGGTCATGTCAGAGTCGGCAGAGTTCTAAGTTTTCTAATCCCAGGATTTCAAGTCTGGAGGTATAAGGTATTTTGTTGTTTACAGAGGAGAGGAGAACTCTTCTTGTAAAATATTTCTGGACTCGTTCAATTGTATTAATGTCAGAGATGTGGTATGGGTTCCAGACAGGTGAGCTGTATTCAAGAATGGGTCTTGCAAATGTTTTGTATGCTCTTGTTAGTAGTGTAGTGTTTTTGGAAAAGAAGCTACACAAAATTAGGTTTACAACTCTTAGAGCTTTTTTTGCTATGTAGTTGCAATGGGCTTTGGCACTTAGATCATTTGATATGAAAAGTCCAAGGTCTTTTACAGGGTGGAGGTCATCAGTAAGGTAATGTCCATCAAGCTTGTACTTAGTGTTTGGGTTCTTTTTTCCAATATGTAAGACTGAGCATTTGCTGGTTAAGATTTGGAGTTGCCAAGTTTTAGACCAATCAGATACAAAGTCAAGGTCTTTTTGAAGGGTAGTAGTATTGTTGGTGGTGTTAAATAGTTTAACATCGTCAGCAAAGAGAACACAATAACTTGAGATATGGTCACAGAGATCATTTATGTATAGTATGAAGAGTGCTGGTCCGAGAACGCTGCCTTGAGGAACGCCACTTTTAACAGGAATAGGATTTGATAGAGCATTGCCAATTTTGACCACTTGTTGTCTGTTTGATAGGAAAGCAGTTATCCAATTGTGAAGAGGTCTTGAAATGCCGTAGGATTTTAGTTTTAGGAGAAGTTTATCGTGTACTACTGAGTCAAAAGCTTTGCAGAAGTCTATGTAGATTGCATCTATTGCTTTGCCTTGATCAAGATTAGTAGTCCATATGTTTTTGCAGTGGAGAAGTTGTAAGTTACATGATAATTTTTCTGCTTTCACACCCTCTTTGTCCCATTTCTGCATCACTTGTCTCCAACCATTTCCTAAATTGGAACTCCAGGGGGCTCCTCTTTTCTAAAGAGCTTCACTCTTCTAAAGAAAAAGGGAGTTTGCCCACGTGGTCCTAGGTTAGCCTCTCTGAATCACAATCTCCCACTGAAACGTGTATTTGCATACTAGAGAAAAAGCTAGTCTTTGATCCAGAAATGCTGATTTTCCACAGAGAGTTGTTTAATTATTTGTAGAGATGAATATTTAGTCACGCCAGCTACAATCTGCAGTGTAAAAAAACAATAATCCAGAAGTATATCTGTTGGTTCTGAAAATGACATCTCTGAGGCAACTGTAGTTTCCACAGTGATAGTTGGGGTTTATTCTTTTATTTTTATTTATTTATTTTTGTCACAACATTATATACAAGCACATATAATGAAAGAAAACAATAGGACAGGAACGGTAGGCACTTTTGTGCACTTATGCACGCCCCTTATAGTCCTCTTAGGAATGGGGTGAGGTCAATGGTAGACAGTTTTTGGTAAAAGCTTTTGGGAGTTTGAGAAGAGACCACAGAGTCAGGTAGTGTGTTCCAAGCGTTAACAACTCTGTTAGAAAAGTCATATTTTCTGCAATCAAGATTGAAGCGGTTAACATTAAGTTTAAATCTATTGTTTGCTCTTGTATTATTGCGATTGAAGCTGAAGTAGTCTTTAACAGGAAGGACATTGCAATAGATGATTCTGTGTGATTCCGACTCCGACAGGTCATGTCAGAGTCGGCGGAGTTCTAAGTTTTCTAATCCCAGGATTTCAAGTCTGGAGGTATAAGGTATTTTGTTGTTTACAGAGGAGAGGAGAACTCTTCTTGTAAAATATTTCTGGACTCGTTCAATTGTATTAATGTCAGAGATGTGGTATGGGTTCCAGACAGGTGAGCTGTATTCAAGAATGGGTCTTGCAAATGTTTTGTATGCTCTGGTTAGTAGTGTAGTGTTTTTGGGAAAGAAGCAACGCAAAATTAGGTTTACAACTCTTAGAGCCTTTTTTGCTATGTAGTTGCAATGGGCTTTGGCACTTAGATCATTCGATATGAAAACTCCTAGGTCTTTTACAGGGTGGGGGTCATCAGTAAGATAATGTCCATCAAGCTTGTACTTAGTGTTTGGGTTCTTTTTTCCAATATGTAAGACTGAGCATTTGCTGGTTGAGATTTGGAGTTGCCAAGTTTTAGACCAATCAGATACAAAGTCAAGGTCTTTTTGAAGGGTAGTAGTATTGTTGGTGGTGTTAAATAGTTTAAGATCGTCAGCAAAGAGAACACAATAACTTGAGATATGGTCACAGAGATAATTTATGTATAGTATGAAGAGTGTTGGTCCGAGAACGCTGCCTTGAGGAACGCCACTTTTGACAGGAACAGGATTTGACAGAGCACTGCCAATTTTGACCACTTGTTGTCTGTTTGATAGGAAAGCAGTTATCCGATTGTGAAGAGGTCCTGAAATGCCGTAGGATTTTAGTTTTAGGAGAAGTTTATCTTGTACTACTGAGTCAAAAGCTTTGCAGAAGTCTATGTAGATTGCATCTATTGCTTTGCCTTGATCAAGATTAGCAGTCCATATGTTTTTGCAGTAGAGAAGTTGTAAGCTACATGATAATTTTTTCCTGAAACCAAATTGTTTATTAGAGAATATGGTTGTTTGTTTCAAGGTAGAGGGTAATGGATTGGTTGATGATAGATTCCATTATTTTGCAGGTGACGCAGCATAGACAGATTGGTCTATAGTTTTCAACTAGGCTGGGATCTCCTTTTTTGAAGATAGGGATGACTGTGGCTAGAGACCAAAGTTTGGGAAGGGAACCAGTCGTGAAAACTTTATCAAAGATTATGCTTAGGGGTTCTGCTATATTAATCGAAAGTTTTTTTAAGAAGTATGCACATAGTCCATCAGGCCCAATAGATAAAGATGGTTTCAGTTTGCGAAGAGCTTTTTCAACATTATCTTCTGTGAAGTCTATATGTGTTAAGTCATTGTAATCATTGTTGGTACGATTGGGGAATGTCGGATATGTGCCATCACTGTTAATGAAGATTGAGCCAAAGAATGTGTTAAAGAGGTTTGCTTTAACTGTTTCATCGTTACATTCTCTGCCGTTAGATTCTTTTAGTGGTGGGATAGATCTTGATTCTTTAAGTTTATTGTTCGCAAAATTATAAAAAGAACGATTGGAATTTGTACGCAGAAGATCTTCTTGCTTTGTATGGTAAATGGTGCATTCAGTTTTGATTTGGTTACAAATATTTCTGTAGTGGTTTTGAAGTTTGCTACATGGCCCTTTTTGTTTTTTCTCCAGAGGGATTTTTTTTTGGATTGAAGTTTTTTTTATTGATATGGGTAATTTGTTTTTTTTTTTTTTTTGGTGGTGATTTGTGGTACGTATAGTTTGATGATTCTATTTATTTCAAGTAGGAAAACTCTGTAGTGGTCTTCGGCAGTGATACAGGTTGAGAATAGATTTTGCCATCAAGAGATGAGAGGTTGTTGTTTATGAGGTAATAGTTGGCTTTTTTGAAATTGTAGTTAGGAGTACTATTATTATGACTATTTATGCGAGGGCGTATATTGAGACAAAAGTCTATCATGCAGTGGTCACTGTTGGAAAAGGGTTCTTTTACTTGTAGTCCATAAATTGAGTTTGTGTTATTGCAAAAGATGAGGTCAAGGCAGTTGTGTCTTGTATTGTTAGTTACTAGTTGTTCAAGATCTAGGTCTTTTACAGGGTGGGGGTCATCAGTAAGTTAATGTCCATCAAGCTTGTACTTAGTGTTTGGGTTCTTTTTTCCAATATGTAAGACTGAGCATTTGCTGGTTGAGATTTGGAGTTGCCAAGTTTTAGACCAATCAGATACAAAGTCAAGGTCTTTTTGAAGGGTAGTAGTATTGTTGGTGGTGTTAAATAGTTTAAGATCGTCAGCAAAGAGAACACAATAACTTGAGATATGGTCACAGAGATAATTTATGTATAGTATGAAGAGTTTTGGTCCGAGAACGCTGCCTTGAGGAATGCCACTTTTGACAGGAACAGGATTTGACAGAGCACTGCCAATTTTGACCACTTGTTGTCTGTTTGATAGGAAAGCAGTTATCCAATTGTGAAGAGGTCCTGAAATGCCGTAGGATTTTAGTTTTAGGAGAAGTTTATCTTGTACTACTGAGTCAAAAGCTTTGCAGAAGTCTATGTAGATTGCATCTATTGCTTTGCCTTGATCAAGATTAGCAGTCCATATGTTTTTGCAGTAGAGAAGTTGTAAGTTACATGATAATTTTTTCCTGAAACCAAATTGTTTATTAGAGAATAGGTTGTTTGTTTCAAGGTAGAGGGTAATGGATTGGTTGATGATAGATTCCATTATTTTGCAGGTGACGCAGCATAGACAGATTGGTCTATAGTTTTCAACTAGGCTGGGATCTCCTTTTTTGAAGATAGGGATGACTGTGGCTAGAGACCAAAGTTTGGGAAGGGAACCAGTCGTGAAAACTTTATCAAAGATTATGCTTAGGGGTTCTGCTATATTAATCGAAAGTTTTTTTAAGAAGTATGCACATAGTCCATCAGGCCCAATAGATAAAGATGGTTTCAGTTTGCGAAGAGCTTTTTCAACATTATCTTCTGTGAAGTCTATATGTGTTAAGTCATTGTAATCATTGTTGGTACGATTGGTGAATGTCGGATATGTGCCATCACTGTTAATGAAGACTGAGCCAAAGAATGTGTTAAAGAGGTTTGCTTTAACTGTTTCATCGTTACATTCTTTGCCGTTAGATTCTTTTAGTGGTGGGATAGATCTTGATTCTTTAAGTTTATTGTTTGCAAAATTATAAAAAGCACGATTGGAATTTGTACGCAGAAGATCTTCTTGCTTTGTATGGTAAATGGTGCATTCTGTTTTGATTTGGTTACAAATATTTCTGTAGTGGTTTTGAAGTTTGCTACATGGCCCTTTTTGTTTTTTCTCCAGAGGGATTTTTTTTTGGATTGAAGTTTTTTTTATTGATATGGGTAATTTGTTTGTTTTTTTAATTTTGGTGGTGATTTGTGGTACGTATAGTTTGATGATTCTATTTATTTCAAGTAGGAAAACTCTGTAGTGGTCTTCGGCAGTGATACAGGTTGAGAATAGATTTTGCCATCAAGAGATGAGAGGTTGTTGTTTATGAGGTAATAGTTGGCTTTTTTGAAATTGTAGTTAGGAGTACTATTATTATGACAATTTATGTGAGGGCGTATATTGAGACAAAAGTCTATCATGCAGTGGTCACTGTTGGAAAAGGGTTCTTTTATTTGTAGTCCATAAATTGAGTTTGTGTTATTGCAAAAGATGAGGTCAAGGAAGTTGTGTCTTGTATTGTTAGTTACTAGTTGTTCAAGATCTAGGTCTGTAACGGCGTTGTATAGAGTAGTATGGATTGGTTCAGTTGTACGTTCATTTGTTATCCAGTTAATAAAAGGTAGATTTAGGTCACCCAGGAAGATGAGAGGATATGGGCAAGAGGTGGCCCATGTTAGCAGTGTGGTTAACATATTTGCGTGAGCAATGTCATAGTCAGGGGCTCTGACTAACTAACTAACTGAGTTAGGCTAGAAAACCTACCTATACCAAACCTTGGTTACCCAACTGTGACATGGGGAGGCTGTAAGCAAACCACTAGAACTACTCCTAAAACCTGTTTCCAGTTCAGTCAGTTTAGATCCCATCCTAGCCCTTTAAAACAGGAGCTAAGAGAATTGGGTGAAAGGAGCTTCAAACTGGCCTACAATTACTGCAATTTAGGGACAGAATGGCCTCTGAAAACTAGAAAAATGGAGAAAAGTCTGGGACATCCTAACACTGCTTGTGATTGATTCACAGAAATGGTTAAATGTAGCTCAGAAGAATCATAGAGTCAACACTGCACACAAATGTAAATCATGTGCTGAAGACAGAATCTGTATTTCCAAAGAATCATATCTGTCATATCTTAATCACCTATCAAGCATAGAAGAGAATCATCCATAATGGAGATCTATCTATTTATGGAAGCTCACCTGAAATTTCAAACCTTGTTTCCCATGTTCAGAATTGCATGGAGAACTTCCACAGATCTAGGCCCCTGCTGTAGAAAGTCCCCTCTAAAGATGTAGGGGAAGGAGAACAGTATCCAAAGGCAGAAAGAGCAATGCTCATGTCTGTACTCCCCATTCTTATATTTTAGGAGATGAGTTAGGTCTAAAGGAAACTATAACATCTTATTCCACAGAATAAAATGTTACTAGAATTTTACTCTAGTTCCATTTGTCTTCCATAGAAGAGGCCATACAAGAAGCCTGAGCCTCTCCCACAAAGTCTGACTTTTGACCTTTAAAGAAATAGACCTAAACTTTTAGAGACATCATAAAAGTTATAGTATTTTGTTCATGTGAAATAAATATCTGAACAATGAAGTCGCAAAATGTACCTATTTGAAATCCAAGTTGAGAATCTTACTGAATTATATGGCCAGCGGATATTTTTGAAAGAAAACCAAATCGCCTTTAAGCTGGCCCCTTACACAAAGTGTCTACTTTTCCACATTTCCTTAATATTGGGAAATTGGCTGCAGGGTCCAGAAAGAGGATCATCCCATGCTAGCAGGACTCACCGTCTGGTCAGTTAGTGGAGGAAGTACAATTGTCTTCTCCATTGTATTCATGACAAGCTTCCAGAGTTCCTTCAGCACTCGTTTCAGGACAGTCTTCTCGCAAATTTTGGCAAAGAGGGTCAAGCTAGGATGAAAAAAAGTTAATGCAACAAAGAAGAGGATCAGCATTTTTAAGGATAACAGCTGAATGAACGTGACAGTCCCCAATACTTTGGGCCTGGAATAGGATGGACAAATTTGGGCCCAAGTATCATATGTGCTGCTCGGAGAGGAGTGATCAAGAAAATTCCTATTTATGTGCATGCATTTGCATGAAGAGAGTTTCCCCAAGTGTCTTCTCTGTTCTAGAAATCATACGGCAGTTGAAATGGCCAGGAAGGGAGTTGAAGCCAACCGATTGGCTTCAACTCCCCTTCTCTACTGATTTAGATTGCAAAAGTCCAAGCAGCCATAGATTGCAGCAAAGAGATACAGGAAATGTAACTCTTTGTGATCATCTAATGTCACCTGGATTTTTATTTTACAGGTATGGAAACTTCTGCCTGTCAGGGGTCCAAGTAACAGAGCCCTTGCAAGCAAAGACTCCGAGACAGATAGATTCCTCAAAGAATAGCTCTATTGGAAATATATTGACACATATCGGGTGAAAACCGACTCTGAAAGGTCCCTCAGTTTTCACTTAATTAAAAGTGAAAGCTTCCCTCTCCAATTCCAATCAATCAGTCACATAGCCCAATCAAAGTGGCATCTGCTGGTCTGGTGACATCCCCCCTCCTTCCTCCGGCCAGGTGTAAGAACGTCCTTGGTTCCCAAGAGAAAGTATTTTGTTTTGACTACACAGCCCCAGCTATCTCTAATCCCCACTCCCTATCCCTCAGCTCTAGTGTGGCAGCACTGAAGCTCCAACATGGCTTCAGCCAGGCCAGCTTCAGGGTTGACAGTGTCCCTGCTTAAGGTAGCAAAGTTGCAATCACTGCCAACTTCAGCCTGTTTCTGAAAGGTCTAGCAATCACAGAGTCGTCTTAATGAAAAAAAGGCAAAATGTTGAAAGCATTTGCTTTTCTGTGGACTTTTTTCTTTATTGAACTGAGCTATGCAGGAAGAGGTGCAAACCCATACAATATACTCAGTACAGGTAAACTCGATTTGTGGCCACAGTTGGGACTGGAACTTCCTTTGCTAATCCAGGCATTTGTCAAGTGAGTCACATCAAATTTTATGATCTTTTTTTTTTTGCTGAGGTTGTTACGTGAATCTAGCTTCCCCCATTGACTTTGCTTGTTGTCTGGGAAAATGGCAAGTGGTGATTATGTGACCATGGGACACTGTGACCATCACAAATAGACACCAGTTGCCAAGCATCCGAATTTTGATCATGTGATCATGGAGATGTTGCAAGGATCCCAAGTGTGAGGATTGGTTGCAAGTCATATTTTTCAGTGCCGTTGTAACTTTGAACGGTCACTAAACAAATGGTTGTAAGTCAAGGAATACCTGTACAAAGCACAGACCACAAAGAAGTCTCTATCATTGCTAGACCAAATCCCACTATGGAGGTGCTTTTAAGTTTCTTTTAATTAAATTTTCTCCCTGCATATATAATTACAAACATAACCTGCCTAGAAAACCAACACTGAGTAAGCAGACTGTATCAAGCCTTCAAAAATTATATTCAGCAGCCAACTCATA
The DNA here is from genome assembly GCF_028640845.1 of Ahaetulla prasina. Classification (NCBI taxonomy): domain Eukaryota; kingdom Metazoa; phylum Chordata; class Lepidosauria; order Squamata; family Colubridae; genus Ahaetulla; species Ahaetulla prasina. The sequence goes on from NC_080539.1 coordinate 361,867,829, forward strand.
CATTAGCAACTTGTCTGAGTAAAGATCCTTCTGACTATTACTAAAAGAATAATAGAAAGAGAGTTCATTATTTTTAATAAAGGTCAGGAATCTAAAAGTGGTTTAATGAAGGAAAAAATATACAGGAGCAAAAGTAATTGAAACAATTTTAAAAAATGAAATAGAAAAGCAACAAATAAATACCTGAAACTTGGTAGCTAAGATTTCTACTTTATATCCCCTGGGTCTGCACTCACTTGCTATCCAGGAGGTCCATAATAGGCTGCAAGACATTGTCAGCATCTTGAGCCACGCTGCTGCAAGCACTGGCAGGCACATTCCCAGTGCCTTTCACTTGGCTCAGGATGTCTCCCATCTGCTTCACACAGTCCTCTATATGGGGCTGAAAACTGGGGAGAAACAGAAGGGGTTGCCTGATGTTCTACTGAAGAAGAGACAAGACCAGTGGTGGGTTGCCCCCCCTCCCCGGTTTGGACTGGTTCTCAAGAACCGGTAGTAAAACCAGCGGGAGGCTCCACCCACTGACCCAGATGTCGTCAGGAAGCTTCTGCGCATATGCAGAAACTTGCGTGCAGGGGCGGTCTCATTGTAAATTGGTAGTAAAGGTAAGTAGAACCCACCCCTGGACAAGACCAGCCTTCCTTAACCTGGCACCATGCTCAGATGTTCTCTTGGCAACTCCCATATTTTCTGGCTGAGAACTGTAGGCTCAATAGAGTTGAATGATGCAAAATTGAGGAAGGCTGGACCAGAAGCAGTGGTGAAATCCAAATTTTTTTACTACCGGTTATGTGGGCATGGCTTGGTGGGCGTGATGTGGCTTGGTTGACATGGCAGGGGAAGGATACTGCAAAAACTCCATTCTCACCGCACTTCAGGTGAAGGATACTGCAAAATCTCCATTGCCTCCCACTCCTGGGAGAAGGATATTGCAAAATCTCCATTCCCACCCCACTCTGGGGCCAGCCAGAGGTGGTATTTGCTGGTTCTCTGAACTACTCAAAATTTCCACTACCAGTTCTCCAGAACCAGTCAGAACCTGCTGGATTTCACCCTGGCCAGAAGTCTTGAACTAATGTCGTAAGTCTTGTGCTTTCATTGATTAATGGGCCAATATCCAGTTTGCCTTCCCTACCCCATTTTGTATACATCCAATATCAAGTGTTCTGCAGGGAAATGACCTCAAGTTAACATCCCATTGTCTTCCAAACTAGTCCTACCTGGTTGCAAATATTCGGCTTAGTTCATCCAAGACATTGTTGAGCTTCACCTGAAGTTCCTTGAGGATATCACTGGCTTCTGTGTCCAACTGAGAGGACAGAAAATAACAATAATTATGAGCAAAAACCAAAATCACCCTGTTTAAATAATATAAGCCAGTTTCCAGAATTGATTTCAAATGGGGTATGTACCGTATTTATTTATTTATTTATTTGATTTCTATACCGCCCTTCTCCCGAAGGACTCAGGGCGGTTTACAGCCAGAATAAAACAGCATTAACAAAAATTAAAACATTTTAAAAAACTGATTCTAAATTTGGCCACAATAAATTAAAACTATCATAAAACCCTCATAAAACCCCTACATTTATAATTACGTTAGGCCAGCCCCGCACGGTGGAACAAAAAGGTTTTAAGCTCGCGTTTAAAGGTCCGGAGGTCAGGGAGTTGACGCAACCCTGGAGGCAGCTCATTCCAAAGAGCAGGAGCGCCCACAGAGAAGGCCTTCCCCTTGGGGGTTGCCAGTCGACATTGTATGTACATATGCATGTATGTGTGTTTGTATGTATGTGTATTTCTTACTTATTTACTAAAGAGATTCTAATGTAAGTCTGTTATATTGTATTTAGCCGGCAAAGGCAAAATTTTTCAGTTTAGGGATTGTCTAAATTGGTATGATATCACAGAATATTTGGTTGTTCAGAGTATTAATGATATTGTCAATTTGGCTTAAATTAAAATCTTACCAAGAAGTTTGTAGAGGGATGAGATCTGAAGCTAAAAAGGTAGAAAAACCCACCACCTTTCTGGAATGCTATTTCTGCCCACTCTGCAAGCTTCTGCTTACTTTATTAGATAGTTGATTATTCCTAAAGATTAAAATTTAATACACTGCCCTAGAAATCCATTTAGTGAAGTTTGGCAATATTAATGCTTTAGATACGGTAAACAAATGTAACAAAAGGACTGAAAGCAAGGAATAGATGGAGGGGAGTGGAAACAAAAAGCTAATCAACAGAAAAGTAAAAATAAAGCAGAGAATTGGGAAAAGGAGAATAGTCAAGAGGTCTCTCACATAGTCTTTGGAAAGTAAACCAATTTCAAACTGATTCAAAATTTGCACTTTAGACACTTTAAATATCTTTTGGCAATTAAAAGGGGAAAAAATCTCATGAATTTTCCACCTGCTTCCAGTCTGAGAATTGAATTCAATATCCAAGATGAGAAGGCAAAAAAGAAAAAGAAAAAAAAAGGAAATCAAAGAATTCAGAATTGATTCAGGGATCTTTTGAATTTGTAGCTTCAGGCATGTCAGGCTGGGCACAGCTTTTCCATCAAATGAAAGAATAGCCTTTCCCTTATTGATGAGAAATTTATTATATATATTATTATATATATTATATATATATAATATATATATTATATTATATATATATATATTATATTATATATTATATATATATATATTATTTATTATGATAGCAGTGTTCCAATATCTCAGGGGCTGCCACAGAGAAGAGGGAGTCGGGCTGTTCTCCAAAGCACCTGAGGGTAGAACAAGAAGCAATGGGTGGAAACTGATCAGGGAAAGAAGCAACTTAGAACTAAGGAGAAATTTCCTGACAGTTAGAACCATTAATAAGTGGAACGACTTGCCTGCAGAAGTTGTGAATGTGCCAACACTGGAAATTTTTAAGAAAATGTTGGATAACCATCTGTCTGAGATGATGTAGGGTTTCCTGCCTGGGCAGGGGGTTGGACTAGAAGGCCTCCAAGGTCCCTTCCAACTCTGTTGTTATTATTATTATTATTATTAAATCTACCCTCCAGGTCTAATGGATGAGTGGAGAAGAGACTTTGCAGAACAATAGAGATGATGCCTGCAAGAGTGACTAAGACCCATCATGTCTCTCTGTGCCTGTTTGGTCCACTTCCAGCCCAGTTGTCCAAGATAATTCAAAAATACAAACCTCTTTCCCCCCCATAGCTTCAAACATCTTCTCTAGCTGGACACGCAACTGCTGTATGTTGTTCATCAGGATACAGGGCTGGAACACAAGAAACACATATATACAAACACATTTCAAGGCTGTTCTATCTCTGGTCAACACACATATGACCACTGACATGGGTTGACATGGACATCACTTGTGATATGAAATGAAGCAACTCTTGCCCTTGAGGAGCAGGGCCAGATTCAGGTTAGATTTCTAGAGGAACTTCCTGATGGTAAGAATTATTAAGCAATGGAACAATTTATCTTTTGAAGTGGTATGTTCCCTTTGCTGAAGGTCTTCAAACCGAGGCTAACATCTGACACGCCGACAGACTTTAGCAGATCCTGCACCAAAAAGAAGCTTGGAGAGGACTACATCTGAGGTCCTCTCAATTCTGTAATTCTAGGGTCTTCCAGTTTCATGGACAACGTTGGTTAACCCCCTCCCCCCTCAGTTCTGTTAAACCAATATTAAGGGAGACTGCAAAGTAAAACTCCGAAATAGTAAAGCAATCTCTCTGAAGTTGGTATTCTTCAAATACATTGGACCTTCATTATTCACTTCCAGCAAAGAAAACTAGAAAAACAATAAAGAGAATATGCGTAGCTCAGGGTTGAAATGAAAGGTCCTGGTGCTCTCTGAGCTTGGTTGTTTTCTTGCAGATGGTTCATTACCCAAACTAAGTAACATCATCAGTTACCTGGTTTGGAGAATAAAACACTTGCAAGCTAAGAGAGCACCAAGGACCCCTCAAAGCTGGAAAAGCCAATTATCCCTATTAATGTTCACCTCTTATACAACTCTAACTTCTGTGAAAATAGTCTTGAAGACTATCTTAATCTGTCCCCTACTTGCTGCAGGGATCTCACAACATCAATATCCCTGTTTCCTTTAGCAACGGTGAAATTGGTGGCATTTAAATTTGATAAATAAATAGAAATACATAAACTGTTCCACCCCATTCCCATCCTGGAGCCCACTGGGCTCCTTGGGATCCCCGGTTCTGCAGGAAGATTTTGAAAGAAAAAGCATGTCAGAAACTGAAGGCCTGAATATAATACATCACCACTTTTTCCTTCTCCTTGGAGCAGTAGGAAGCAAAACCTTTAGAGATGATCTCCGCATACTGCAGCAGAACATTGCTAATGGTCTGAAAAGCAAAGTGAAGTCGATCAGAGAGACAAGAAGAATTTTGAGCAGACATTGTGATCCAATTGCGATTTACTGGATTATAGCAGGGCCTTCCCCAATCTGATGCCCTTTGCGTGTGCTGGATCACAATTTTCAGGATTTTTCAGCCAGCAAGTCCTGGCTTGATAGATGGATGTCAACATGGTCAGTATCCCCTTTTCAACAGTAGTTTTACAAATACTTCCAGGCAGGCCATAAAAAGAGGAATCGAGATATGTAACTCTTGAGGAGGAAAGTTCCATTTTATCTGTTATGTTTAATATCAAATCCTGTTCCTGTCAAGAATGGTGTCAGCCTATTATAGTCGGAGGTAGCCTGACAAGTGGCGTTCCTCAAGGCAGCATCCTTGGACCAACACTCTTTATACTTATACATTAATGATTTTTGTGACCACATCTCAAGTAATTGTGTTCTCTTTGCTGATGATGTCAAACTATTTAACACCACAGACAATACTTCTATCATTAAAAACGACTTTGATCATCTATCCGCTTGGTCTAAAAATTGGCAGCTCTAAATTTCAACCAGCAAATGCTCAGTCTTACATATAGGAAAAAAGAACCCAAAAACTAAGTACATACTAGATGGACATTACCTTACAGACGACCCCCATCCCGTTAAAGACCTTGGCGTTTTCATGTCAAATGATATAAGTGCCAAAGCCCACTGCAACTACATAGCAAAAAAAGCTCAGAGTTGTAAACCTAATTTTGCGTAGCTTCTTTTCCAAAAACACCACACTACTAACCAGAGCATATAAAACATTTGCTAGACCAATTCTAGAATTACAGCTCGCCTGTTTGGAACCCTCACCACATCTCTGACATCAATACAATTGAACATGTCCAGAAATATTTTACAAGAAGAGTTCTCCATTCCTCTGTAAACAACAAAATACCTTATCCCACTAGACTTGAAATCCTGGGCTTGGAAAACTTGGAACTCCGTCGCCTTCGACAAGACCTAAGCTTAACTCACAGAATCATCTATTGTAATGTCCTTCCTGTTAAAGACTACTTCAGCTTTAATTGCAATACTACTAGAGCAACTAATAGATTTAAACTTAATGTCAACCGCTTTAATCTAGATTGCAGAAAATATGACTTCTGTAACAGAATCATCAGTGCTTGGAATACTTTACCTGACTCTGTGGTCTCTTCCCATAATCCTAAAAGTTTTATCCAAAAACTTTCTACTATTGACCTCACCCCATTCCTAAGAGGACCATAAGGGGCGTGCATAAGCGCACAAACGTGCCTACCGTTCCTGTCCTATTGTTTTTTTCTTTTCTTCTTCCTATATATATGCTTATACCTCCTTATATTTACTCATATATGTGTTTATATACTATATAATCTTTTTGTATGATACCTACATATATTGTTGTGACAAAATAAAATAAATAAATAAAAAATAAATATTTCCGTAATCATACCCAAGATCTGCCTAAATCAGCCTACGGTTCCATTCCCCAGCCACAATCTTTATCTCAATTGACCTAGCAGCTATATTTGGAAGTCTTCATAACATTCTTGGGTCAAATAGAAATTGTCCCTCTCTAACTGTGGAAACCTTCTGTAAAAAGGTGGAACAATAAGATCAAGTCCGAAGGTGTTTTGGTCTTCCTAGCAATTGCTTTTAGTTCATAAAGATTCCTTGGCTGGTCAACATCTCTAAGAGTTGTTCCTTGCTATCATTTCAAAGACAGAAATGATAAGCACACACCGGTAGTGACCATAACAGAGGAACTGCTCCTTACCTTGGCAAACCTGCGCATGTAATGGCCTACAATCTGTGGATCAGGGCACTCCAACTTCTTGATAATCTCAAAGCTTTGGTTGAGCTGGGAGAAGACATCAACCACAGAGCAGGAGAAAAGGGCATGTTCTGAGGTTTGTTGAAACTGGAAAAAGACCCAAGAAGGTTGAATGAGAAGCTAACTTCCTTGAGATGGAAAACAGAAAACTGCTGTTAGAACATTGATCTTGCTAAACTCATTCTTGCCTGACAGTGAATTGCTAAACTTCAGAAAAAGACTTTTTTCTAGTCTTACTCAGAGATGACAAGAACCAAACTTGAGAACTTTGTTCTCAACACTTATGCTTTGTGATGGAATTCTGGTGAATTAACAGAATATTCATAGGTTAATTTATAAGATAATATTTTGCAAAGTTGTGCGGATAAATTTTTAACAGGCTAATCATTATGCCACACTGGTTCTTTCTATCTCTATCAAAAGTTGCAACAAAGAGCTGTGTTCCAACAGAATTCAGTTCTGAGGTTGTTGTTTTTTTAATTATTATTATTACAGTGCTGATGAAACCAGATGCAAATCTTCAGCCTGATATATTACCCCATCTTTCTTGTCCCGTTCTAATGCTCCATGCAAGAAATCTCGTGACACTTCCTCATTCTCATCCAGCCACTGGATAACAAAAGGTTCAAACCATCTAGAGAAACAAATGAAAAACAAAATTTTAAGGTTGAAATCAAGAAAATCTATCTTAGCCAACTCAAGAGAATTTGAAATAGGGATAAATAAGAGTTTTGTTTAGTTTTTCATCAGAATTTACCAAGCTCTATAAAACTCATTAAAAAAAGGATAAAAAGAATTTAATTTTTTCTTTAGTGAATGAGAGAAAAGTAAAAAAAAAGAAAGCACATCTTTTTGAAGTTCTGTCTCCTACAAGTTCTAGCTTTAGAATATAAAATCTCTTAGTGCAGTTTCTGAAGAAATCTAAAGAAACTGGCATTAATTTTCTAAAAACTGAAAAAGGGTGATCTCTGGAATTTTTCTCCTAAAATATTAGTTAGAAGGGGCCATTGAGACCATGAGATCTAGCCCCTTGCTTAATGCAGAAATTCAAATCAATGCATCCTGAGAGTGGCTGCTCAAGCTTCTGCTTGATCACAAGTGTTCAGTCTGAACAAAAGTATATTCTTCTGAAACTCCGTGCAGGTGGGAGATAAAACAGAACCAAATAATTTCAATTTGTCAATTTGACATATGACCTTTTACTTGCTATTTATATGTACACTGTAAGAGACAAATTCCTTGTGTGTCTGATCACACTTGGATAATAAAGAATTCTATTCTATTTTATTCTATTCTGTTCTGTTCTATTCATGTGATCATCTTTTGCAACCTTTTGACAAGCAAAGTCGATGGGGAAGCCAGATTCACTTAACAACTGTGTCACTAACTTAACAACTGCAGTGATTCACTTAACAACTGTGGCAAAAAGAATATTATGGCTGAAATTGAGATATGTAAAATGTACTTGGAAAAAACAAAAAGGAAGATTGGAATAGTTTATAAAAATCAATATATAACTATGTTATAAGAAGTATAAGATGTGACCCGGTCAACACTCCGTTCATAACATGTATGTGAATTTTTTTTAATAAAACTTGTTTTTTTAAAAAAAAACAACTGTGGCAAGAAAGGTCATACAATGGAGCAAAATTCACTTAATAAACGTCTCACTTAACAACAGAAATTTGGGGCTCAGTTGTGGTCGTAAGTTGAGTATAACCTGTACTAGTTATATTTTCTAATTCTACCATAATTTGTGAAATGTGGTGTTTTGATTCTTTTAGTGTATCTTTTATCTTGAATAATGCTCAACACTACAAAAGTCAACTCAATATTGTTTTGGAATGATAGTATACTTTGAAAATTTCTGAGCTTGCCAAACTTTAAATATCTTCTTGGAGGTAGATACTTAAAGTTTGGGAAGGTCAGAAATTTCAAAGTCGGTTTACGGTAAGTAAAGTCAAGGTTTAAGGATGAGGAAACAACAAACGGACTTACGCAGGGTATTCAGGAACCCGGCTTGTGAAGGAAGGAAGATCTGTGACATATTCATTGTACAACCATTTCACCTTAAAGTGCAGGTTCATATAGTCAGCACTCTTGCATAGCCGATGTTTGTCATGCTCTGCATAGTAGTGGAAGAGAAGAAGAGAAAGAAAGAAAGAAAGGGAAAGAAGAAAGAAGTGATGGGAGTGCACAATTCTTGCAACAAGCTTTCAGGATCTGAGTACTGAGTTAGCCAAGCTGAATTATCTCCAGAGATAAAACAAGATCCAAAAGCAAATTGTGGGAAGCAATAGAAGAAAAGTGGGGGTGGATGGGGAGTGCACATAGCTATGAGCCAGGGCAGAAATGAGATAAGGGTATAAACCTGTGAATGAATTGGAAGGTGGATGCTCTTTGAAAATATTGTAATGTGCATTTAACCTGGGTGTATTGTTTGGCACAATCCCACTTTGTCCCGAAAAATCAGAAGCCCAACAGAACATGGAGGGAGAAGATATAAGAATGAGTAGTGCAACCTCTTCTTAAGACCCCCAAGAAGGCTCACCTTCCATTGCATACTTCATGTCCTGAGCGAAAAGATTCCACATAACTTCTGCACTGATCTTTCCAACATTTAGCTCTTGAGGGAATCTGTTAAGAATTCAAAGGCAGAAGTTCGCTTTCATGTCATCATGAAAAATTCACTAAGGTTCCTGAATCCCGCTAAAGACCGGGAACTTAATGATTCGTGCATTTTCTTTCCCCTCTTTTGAGCACTCTCGGTATGTACTCACTGGTTGAGGCAGGGTGTGTATGAGTTCTTATCTTCCTCAATGATTGATACTATCAAGGTTATAAGTTTGGACCAAAAGTCTAGATTCTTGATGCTGGGACCCTGTTCCTCTGGTGGCACTTCACTCTTCTTGGTCTAGGATGATAAGGTGAGAAGGAGGAAGGAGGAAAAAATACACATTAGTTTAGCCAACTCATCCTGTCCCCTTGTAGAAACCAGAAGATCAAGGAGAGATGAAAACTGAGTAGGGCAACATTAGAGTAGAGGCCTTCCTCAAAGTGATGCTTTTCATCACTTCTCCAGTCCCTATATTTCACAGACATTTTCATTTTTATTTATTTATTGTAATTTGTCAAACAGAAATGAAAACAGGAATAATATAAAAATACAATGACCAGGAACAATAGGCATCTTAGTGCACTTATGCACGCCCCCTTCTATGAACCTCTTAAGTATGAAGTGAGGTCCATGGAAGTCAATTTGTGACTAAAACTGTGAAAATTTGTAACTGACACAACTGAATCAAGTAGAGCATGCCAGACTTTGACAACACTATTACAAAAATTGTATTTTTTACAGTCAAGTTTAGAACGATTTACATGGAGTTTAAAGCAGTTGTTCGTGCGAGTATTATTGCGATTAAGATAGAAAAAGTCATTTACAGGTCATACATTACTAAGGACAATTTTGTATGCAATATCTAAGTCTGACCACAAGCAACACAGTTCCAAGTTATCCAAACCAAGAATTTCAAGCCTAGTAGAATAGGGAATTCTATTATGTACAGAAGAGTGCTAAACTTTTCTCGTAAAGTACTTCTGAACCCGTTTGATTGTACAAATGTCAGCTATATGGTATGGATTCCAAACAGTTGAACAGTACTCTAAGATTGGTCTAGCCTAAGTTTTATAAGCTCTAGTTAGCAATACAATGTTTCTAGAAAAGAAGCTTTATAGAATTAAGTTTACAACTCTTAGTGCCTTTTTAGCAACGCTGTTACAATGAACTTTGGCGCATAGATCGTCAGAGATAAGTACACCTAGGTCGTTAACAAAGTGAGGATCATCTGCTAGATCAATAAAGGTAAAGGTAAAGGTTCCCCTCGCACATATGTGCTAGTCGTTCCCGACTCTAGGTGGCGGTGCTCATCTCCGTTTCAAAGCCAAAGAGCCAGCACTGTCCAAAGACGTCTCCATGGTCATGTGGCCGGCATGACTAAACACCAAAGGTGCACGGAGCGCTGTTAGATCAATACCACCAAGCTTATACTTGACATTCTGATTATGTTTACCAATATGTAAGATAGAGCATTTATTAATCGAAATTTGAAGTTGCCAACATGGCCAAAGGCATCTACAATAAAATGCCAACCTACTCACAGGATCAGTTTGGTATTCACGACTATAGAGTTCATGGCAGTTGTTGAAGATGTATTCATAAGTTGAGTTGAGGCAGGCCTTCACACAATCCTTCACCACCTGACTGGCTCGTGGTGGACTCTGGAGCTCTTGGACCTGCACAAAACAGCGATAAGAAGGGGTGCCAATTATTAGATGCCATTAATTAATATAGTGCCTATTTTAAGAAGCATCAGACTAAAAGAGGCATAAAGGATGATTGGAAAATAAGTCTTAAAAGGAGAGACTGAGGATACTGGTTATGTTTATCCCAGAGAAAAAACATGTGATGGGGATATAAAATATCTGGAGGAGTATCGCCGGAAACATAAACATTCAACTCAGTGTGCAGGACACACAATACAAAAAAGCAAATTTCACTTTAATATGAAAAAAACCTTTTTTAGAATTAAGAACAGCTTGGCAAGGAAGAGCTTCTCTAGGGAAGTGCTAGGCTCCCTTTCATTGGATTTTTAAAAAAGAAAGTGAACAATCCTATTATTTTAATTACCAAGAACATCTCTTGACCCAACAGGCATATTCTTGTAAAACTTCTATTTTTTCTGAATCATTCTCAGGTTTGAGACCCAAGTCAGAGAGATCTGAATTTGGTTGGGCTATGTCGTGTCCCACTCCTCCGCTGACGGCCGGGTCAGGGAAATCCGAATCAGGCTTGCCTCTGCAGCTCTGCCCAAAGTCCTAGCAAAGTCCTCAGAGCAGGCAGGAGACCAGTAAGTGACTTCAGCAAGATAGGTTCGACTTTGCCTGACTCAGAGACTGCCAGAAAGCAGATCCTTTATATAGGCCATGGGGTGTGGCTCCATGACTCAGCACTCATTAAGGCCTGCCCCTCCCTTCCTTCTGTTGCCTCCGCCTATCCAATCTTCTGATGCGAGGGTCACTCCAATCAGCTGTTGGAAGTAAACTTTCCTCAGGCTCACATGCTGTGGAGGAGGGGGAGGGGTCTAGCTGCTCCGTTTGCCTGGGCATGGAGCCAGGGCTGGGGCTGGGGGATGCTCCCTCCTCTGCAGCCTGCTTGGGCATGGAGCCAGGGCTGGGACCGGGAGGTGCCCCCTCCTCTGCAGCTTGTCTGGGCATGGAGCCAGGACTGGGGCCGGGAGGCATACATTCCTCCGTGTTCGGGAGCAGATAAGCAGACCCCGGCTGCGGTGAGAGCGGACAAGACACAACAGGCTATTTCTCGAACTTTGGAACAATGGAACGGGCTATTCTTGCACAACTCTAAAACAGATTAAATCACACAATAAGTAGTACCATAAATTAAGGAAGCACAAAAATGACATTGCCTTCCATCTTTCCAGGATGGGAGAACTGGAGATTTACCTTCATCCGAAAGAATGTGATGCTCGTCAAGAGGTCCACTGTTGATTTAAGGTCCTGCAATCTTTCAGGACTGCTGGCAGGGAAATTATTCTGAGAAATAGGAGAAATTGCAGCCATCATTTGATATGTCTTTGTTCATCTGTGAACCTACACTCCATACCACTGCCTTTAATCTGCTTGTACAAAATCTTTATGGATTACTTTCTGGCAATACTTTTATTCTTAATAAGACAATCCTGTATACTGTATATCAACAGAAGATAAGGATGGGAAAGACATTTGGTTCTCACTCTAAGGGAAATCACTAGTGCTTGGAGGTATCTGAATTGGTGGTGATAAAAGGTTTTCTCCCATACACTTGTGTGCTTCATTCACTACTAAATCGATGAGATACTCCCCACCCCCATACATGTGAAATGCTTAAAATGCTATTGTAAAAAAATCTTCACAGCAAACTGAATTGACCCTGATTAGCAACAGAAAAAAGCATCTGTCAGAATTCTTTCATTTAGAATAGAATAGAATAGGAGAGGAGAGGAGAGGAGAGAATTTTTTATTGGCCAAGTGTGATTAGACACGCAAGGAATTTGTCTTCTTCTTCTTCTTCTCAGATTGTTTTGGGCTTGAGTTTAGATTTTTTTTAAATTTCATGTTTATTACTTTTTATAAATAACTAAGGGTGGAAAATATACCTAACATCCTTTCCTCCTCCTATTTTCCCCATCCCATTAGGTGAGTTGGGTGAGAAAGTAACTGGCCCAAAGTCACCCAGCTGGCTTTCATACTTAAAGAGGAACTAGAATTCACAGTCCCCTGATTTCTAGCCTAGTGCCTTAACCATTAGACCAAACTTGCTCTCTTGCCTTGTTGCTCTGTGAATGGAACTGTCTAACTTTTTCAAGGTCATTTTCTGTACTTTCTACAAATTCCTTGTACAGCATGGATTACCTTTCAATCCATGCCTCTCTGATAGTTTTTGCCTCCTCTATCATAGCCCCTATTTTGTGCAACAACTTCCCCTCTGAGAGATGGCTTTGATTTCTGGAAGGCCATGAAGACCTGGTGATTCCTCCAGGCACTGAGGCCATGAAGTTAGCAGAATACAGAGTAACAGAGCTCTGATGTGTATGTGGGTCTGCTTTTTAGTGTCAGTTTTGGAAGGCTATTTTCTTTTTGCTTCTTAACTGCCACATATTTTAGCTGGGGAAGTTGGGAGGGGGTTGTTGTTGGAGAGGTAGAAAGTTAGTCATAACAACATTATGTATTCAAGGACATTCTGCATCTGATGGAGATTGCCTGAAGATTGTATCCAATTGAGTGTGAAGAGTTGATTGGAAAATGTGATGAACTTGTTGTGAGTGTGGGGCAGGGCTGTGAACTGTCAACTGGATGTGGAAAACCTGGAAGCTTTCAGTTTCGGGTTTTCCCAGCTGTGCCAGCATGACATCTCTAATAAATTGGAACTTTGAGGAACCTCAAGCCTCAAAGCTTTATTTCGTTGGAGGTGTTCCTTGGAACCCTGACATTTAGATTGTTATTGAGATTTGAATGGGGCACTTCAACTAGATTTTTCTTTAATGGAATTGTGAGTTTGGCTTTGATTTATCTTTCTACACCACCCAGAGCGCCTTTGGAGATAGGCAGCCATATAAACATGTTGAATGAATGAATGAATGAATGAATGAACGAACAAACAAACAAACAAACCAGAAAACTGGGAGCAAGTTTAATGTTTAGATATTGTGCTCCTTGTTATCTACATAAACAAAAGAGGCCTAAACACTTGCTTCTTTTCATTCAACGTCAAATTAACATTCAAGATTACCTCAAAGAATCTGCCTGTTTCCCTGTTCTAAGCAATTGCCCCTCCTTACCCGATACATTGAGAGATCGATCCTCAGGGAATTGTGTAGCTGGTCCAGCAGTTTGACAAACCGTTCTTTCTGCAAAAAGAGAGAGCCCCAAAAGCAGGTAAATGAAGTTAAAAATAGTGAGACCTTGAACCCCCTCCCTCCGTGCCCCACCATTGGTCTTGAACTTGGTTCAGGCTTCATCAAGTTAATATAATGAAGATTAAGAAACCACTCTTGAACTTTAGGGCAGGGAATTGGTTTAGTGATGCAAAACTAAAAGACACCTACAAATGATCTTATTTGGCCTATCTTCTTTTGGACATTAGTTGGAAGAATCCTACCGCCCCCACCGCCCCACTTCCCTCCAAATTACCCTTACCATCTTCTTTTCATGAGGAGTACTACCAGATTGAGACACAGTTACAGTTTTCTTGCAGACTTACAGAGAAAGAGTAAGATGTCCACATTTTGGAGTAAATGGCAATCCACTAGAAATCCCAGCTCTCTCTTTATGGAATCCTGGTTTATCTGCTTATGCCTTGATCCAAGAAATTGGATCTGTGAACCTGGCAAAACCTATGCATCGGGCCCACTTTTATCGGGGAACAATTCCACTTGACTATCTGACCTTAAAGAGCTGTTGTAAGTGCTCACTGCTACAGTAATAAGCTCCAGAACTTTGTTCTGGTTGTTTTTTTTTTCAGAGAGAAAAGAAGGAAAATCAGATTCGATTCTTTAATCCAGGGATGGGCAACCTTTAGCCCCAAATTTCTTCTTTGCTGACATCTGGAACCCTGGGAAAGGTTGCCCACTCTGGTCCCAACTTCCTATACCTGACTAGGATTGATTCAACCTATTGGGGTGTATCGAGCAAGATTTCCTGATTAAGCTGCTTCTGCCATCATTACTACCACAGTTCCCAAAGATTCTTGAGCAAAGCAGAGGAGACAAGGGACTTAGCATTGGTGCGACATTGCATGCAAAGAGCAAAACAGTCCTTTAAGAAAATAACCACCCCTTAGGGCACCCCAGTCTTCCCCTATCCAATCACATAGGCTAACTCCCATCCTTTTCACTGTGTTTCCCTGCCCTTCCACCTCTGGCTTTCCAAGGCCTAGTCCCAGCTGATGCTGTGTTTCTTAATAACACTGGGCATGCACAGCCACACACGGCAATGAAACATTTGCCAAATTGCCAGGCTGATATCAAATCAACTCCCTCCTGGCTACCGGGCTACAGTCACATTTGCTGTTCTTTTTAACATGGCTCAGTGATATTAAGAAACCAGACCTATACCCTCCATTAAGACTCATGTGGAGAAAAAGTGTATTGTAAGTGTAGATGCTGACAGTTTGTGTATCAGGGCAGATATTTCTATAGAAATATCCTATATTTTCCTTTATTTATGCCTCCATCCTCAATTTTGCCATTGCCTCAGTTGTGTCTTTTAGGCTTGATTTTCTCAGGGCTGGAAGCTATTCTCTTATTCTTGACCCTATGTCAGGATAGCATTGATTCACTTCTATGGGAGAAAAGAAACTCCAACAACACAGGAGTATATTTGACAGCATGGTGATAGTGGAGGGAAGTGTGGTAACCCAAGATCTAGGAAAAAATAAATCCAGTGTCCCTCCTGATGTTACAATTGCATAGAAGTGAATAGGCATGGTTAACAATTTAACCCTGGTTTATATAACTCCACCATCTGAAGTCCCATAAGGGATGAACTAGAAGTGCATTTCATGTTTATGGGTTTTTTAAATTCTCAGTGGCCTTGACTGCCTGACAAGCAAAAAGGCAGAATATAAACTGTGAAAACAAATAATATATGTTCTCTGTGTTGATGAAACAAGGGCAGATTGAGTGGTAGGAGGTTTTATAGCAAAAGCTTCTCCCTAGAGTTATATCAATTTACCACCATAAATACATTTTACAAGCTATTCTACCCTGTTTTCCCCAAAATAAGACATCCCCTGATAATAAGCCCAATCGGACTTTTGAGCGCATGTCAATAAAGCCAAGCGCTGATCTCAGGGGTTCAAAAAAATATAAGACAGGGTCTTATTTTCGGGGAAACACGGTATGTTAAATGTATGAAAATGTGCTTCCTTTGTTTGATTTATAATGCTCTTCAGCTACAATTTGATTTTAGTTTTGATTTGAATGATAGTTTGTTATATCTTTAGCTTCTTCAGGTCGTGGTGGGGTTTTCATTTCATCTATGTTACTCTTGTTAATTGATAAAACGTTGCAGGGAATTTTGATGGAACCGTGCATTTTACTGCATAAATGTTATTTTTAGGTATGCTTCTCTACTACAGATTTATTTTCTTATTATTCAATAATACACATTGATAAGCTATTGGAGGAGGGAAAACTTAAATGAAAGAATTTGGGTAGTCCTCACTTAACAACCATGATAGAATTATGAAAAGTCTTTGTGGTCATTAAATGGATCGCCATGTGATCTAATGTGATTTTATGACCATTTTTTTTACAAAAATTGTAATGTGAGCCGCTGCAGTCATTACATAAATTATGTGATTATCACCTGAATTCATTCTTTCAAATGGGAATTTTTTAAAATCAGAAACTGGCAAAAGCATTGCAAATCACATTCATGTGAGTGTTGAATGTTGCAACTGGTCGTAAGTGCAAGCCGGTTGTGAAGCACCCAAAATGCAATCACATAACTGTGGGTGTGGTATGGCACTTGTTAACTTTAAGGATGAGTTGTAAGTAACTTTTTGGGAGTTAGTTACAATGAACAGAACATAATAGAATGGATGGAATGGAATATTCTTTACTGGCCAAGTATGATTGGAGTCACACAAGGAATTTGTCTCTGGCACGTAAGCTCTCAGTGTACATACAAACAACAAAATAATATAATCATAAGATACTAATTGGAGAAGGTAGTAGGGAAGATGAGAAGGATAATAGCAATACAGCCCCACTACATGGGCAAATATCCTTAGACATAAGACAGTGCTGTGGGAATTAGGTGTTCAGCAGAGCAATGGCACAAAGGAAAAAATTACCTTTGTGTCTAGTTGTTTTGGCATTAAATGCCCTGCCATGCAATGCCCGAGGGGAGGAGCTGAAACAGTTTATATCCAGGATGTGAGGGGGTCTGTAGATATTTTCTCAGCTCTCTTTCTGACCCATGCAGTATACAGGTCCTCAATGGAAGGCAGGCTGGTTGCAATTGTTTTTTTCTGCAGGCCTAACTATCCATCAAAGTCTGTACCTGTCCTGTTTGGTAGTGGTGCCAAACCAGACAGTTCTAGAAGTACAATGTTGAATGATAGTTAAGCAACCAGTTGTTAAGTGAGAGCTACCTGTACAATGGCTGCATGATACATCATTTTATTTAATGTTTGATTTGACGCATAAGCATACTGTGGAGAATCAGTACAGTACTAGAGAAAAATAATCTTAATTCAATGACGGGGCTTTCTGGCACAATTTAAAATAACATGTGTGGGTGGAAAAAATGCTCATGGATTTATTTTATGTGTCATTTTACTTATGAAAAATGATGAGGATTAAATGTATCACCTCAGATATACATATAAGCAGTGGTGGGATTCAAGTAATTTAACAACCGGTTCTCTGCCCTAATGATTTCTTCCAACTACCAATTTGCCAAACTGCTCAGAAAGTTAACAACCGGTTCTCTCAAAGTGGTGCGAACTGGCTGAATCCCACCACTGCATATAAGTGTCCTGCAGTGACAACAACCTAAAGAAACTGTAAGCTGAAGTAAATTACCCATGAAATTAGGAATGTAAAAAACAAAAACAAAACAGAAAGTTAGAGCAATAGACTCTTCAGGTATCAATTTCATCCAACAACTAAAACCAGAACATTTAAATGTACCAAAATAATGGCAATAATAATTAATATTTTTGCACCAACTAAAGAATTGGCAGCTGTGACTTTATGCTGTAGTATAAATTATTATTATTATTACTATTACTATTACTACTACTACTACTACTACTACTACTACTAATAATAATAATAATAATCTTTATTCATTAAACATGAAACTCAATCAACTGAACATTCAAAAAAGGCATCACAAATACCATTGACTGGTGCTAATGGTTGATTTGGGTTGCTGTCAGCGTCCTAGGTATCAACCAAGTACCTTCTGTATTATTATTATTATTATTATTATTATTATTATTATTATTATTATTATTATTATTATTATTATTATTATTATTATTATTATTATTATTATTATTATTATTTGCACAGTCAGACAGACTGTGGTCAGACTGGGTTTGGCATTTTTGTCTACTTATCAAGTCCTTACCAATTTATTTATTTATTTATTTATTTGATTTCTATACCGCCCTTCTCCCGAAGGAGTCAGGGCGGTGTACAGGCAAGAATAAAACAGACGGTACAATATACAAATTTAAAATGCAATTAAAAAACTTATTTTAAAATTGGCCTGAGAAGTAAAATATATAATAAGCTAAAAAACCCCATCTAAAATTAATTTCTAAGAATTTAAAAATTTGTTAAAATCAATTTAAGCCAGCCCCGCGCGAATAAAAAGATGTGTCTTCAGTTCGCGACGGAATGTCCGAAGGTCAGGTATTTGGCGTAAACCGGGAAGTTCGCTCCAGAGGGTGGAAGCCCCACAGAGAAGGACCTTCCTGGGGCCGCCAGCCGACATTGCTTGGCGGACGGCACCCTGAGAAGTCCTCTCTGTGAGAGCGTACGGGTCGGTGGGAGGCATGCGGTAACAGCAGGCGATCCCGTAAGTACCCAGGCCCTAAGCCATGGAACCAAGGACCTGGGATAGGCAAATCTGGATGTTACAAATATCATCATATGATGGAAGATGATGGAAGGTGATGATGATGATAATGATGATGATTATGATTTCTAATTGCCCTTTTAAGGCCATGATTTGGGAAGAAATTCAAATAAAGAGCATTTTAAAAGCTTCTCAGAGTTTAACTTCTTTCATTGGTTAAGAAACTGGCTGAGTTCAGCGTCTTAAATGAATCTCTTCCTTGCTAGGCCTTGTGCTGGAAAATATGGAGTAGCCAATGTCAACAGAAGGAGGGACATCTCCAGAGGGGTCAAAAAAGTCAAGATGGCAGCCCTGCCCATGGAGCTGAAACCCAGCCCTGTTTTTACATGCATCACAATCGCCTTCATCAGTATTTTTGAATTCCCTGCAATGGACACCTTGACACACCTATTGATCATTTCCCATGGTGGCATTTCAATGTCTTTGGGAAACTCCTCCTTGGATGAAATAATTGAGAAATTTTAAGGGAACCATACTTGCTTTCAGAAAATCTGACATGATGTCTTTACTCCATGTATGATTTTTTTTTTACTGTTGTAAAGGATGTCTTTTGTGCATAGTGATGGCTTTGTGTGTCTGTTACACTGTACATTTAAAAATATACAGCTACCTTCCTAAAGTCTCCTAACTAGCCCGCTATACTTGCTTCTCAGCTCTCCCAAACTCCCTCTCCCCCCATCCCAACCTCATTCCAACCTGGTCTCTGCAATCATGCATTTCTGGCTCTCCCCTTCCAGGACGTTGTTCCCACCCCCTCCAGCCCCCTCCCTCCCTCCCTCCCTCCCATCCTCCCCCTCCCTGTCCTGCCTCTTCCCCTAGCCCTAAGGCACAAGAGACAACGAGAAGCGATCCTTGCAAAAAAAAGAGCACAGATGCGCATCCGGCAAACATAGGCTCCGTAGCACGCCTTAGCACCGGCCACGGCACACAGAGGGTTAAAGCGACACAGTCTGGTTTTTTGGGGGGGAGGGAAACACCCAATTTTTAGGCTCTCTGAGAGGAAAAAAAGAAGAAAGAAACAAGATTTGTACACAACCTAACATTTGCTTTATCAAAACAATACGACTTTTTTGCAGCGGTGACTCAAGACACATAAACGGAAAGAGGCCCACACAGACCTTAACCAGAGGACAAAACTGGCTATGTTAAAGAAGCACATCCAGAGGCTTGTTAAGACACATCTATGTCATGATGAGAAGAGGTTGGGTTCCCTTTCTCTCCACCCCATCCAAAAACGTGCAAACTTTGTTGTTTGGTCCATAATAGTTTTACGTTCGATGATGGAAACTGTTGATTTAGAGCTGGGGTCTCCAAACGTGGCAACTTTAAGACTTGTGGACTTGTGGAAATCTTCCAGAATTCCCCTGCCAGCATGGCTAGCTGAGGAATTCTGGGAGTTGAAATCCTCAGGTCTCAAAGCTGCCAAATTTGGAGACTCCTGATTTAGGGAACATGATGAGGGCAGACATAGCCATGAAGTTAGAAGTCACTGGCTTCGAATGGTGTGTGAACAAGCCTCTGTTAGCTGACTTTTTAAAAGTGCACGAGAGAGAGAGAAGATGCATTTTAGAGATGCTTTAGAAAAGGTAAAAAACATAATGGCATTTGTCATCTGAAAGAGACCACAGCTCAATGTCACTTCCCCCAGGGCAAACATGTAAGGACCTCACTGGATGAATCCACCGACCAACACACACACACACACACACACAAACACACATTCACACACACCAGAAAGTACAAGTAGAGGGCCTAGTGGGGGTTTTACTCTTCTGAAGCAGGACTTCAGATGCAGAGTGGAAATCTGCACCCCTTTTGATAAAAAGTTTGCTCCCAGTTGTTCTGTTTTATCCCTTACCCACACTGAAGTGAGATTCAGCAGCCATTCCATTTAGCTTCGATGTAGGAGAGACCTGACTGTCAACAGAACATTTCAGCATTGTTTTGCTTCCAATGGATTCTTTCAGGATCCCCTTGGATTTATGCCTCTGGATGTGGATCCTCAAGAACCACAACAGTAGGCCCAAAGAGATGCATCATCCTTGTTGTGGTTGGCTTGATAAACAGCCAAGGCTTGGCGAAAGATGTGGAGAAGCCAAGCGAGTCAGCTGATGTGCTGCCTGGAGACTGTCACCAGCTTCCAGGTTATGAATCCACTGAGAACCAGAAGCAGAAGGCCCAACCTCCAGTTTTCACAGAGACCTTCTTCTCCCACTAGTTTGCTTTCCTGAAGAAGTCAAACACCATTTGTTCCATTACACCTGCCTAACTGAATAGGGAGTGAGGCAGGTGAAGAAGTGCAAAGAGATCTAGAAGTATGGTTTGGGGGTTTTCCCTTTTAAAACAGAGATCGGCCACTTGAGAGTCGGAGGCAGCCGCCCCCAGCATCCCGTCTGCTTAATTGAGATTTAGGGGCATTTTATAGAGAGGAATAGGAAGGCAGGGGCTCCAGGGGAGGAAATGCTCCCATGCCCACTTTTAAAACCCGCTTAAGATCCTGCAGTCAAGCAGAAGAAGGGTGGAAGATTTTCAGCCCCAGCCCTTCCCATGGCATCATCATCTGATCTATGTTAATAAAACAAAGACACCCCCCACCCTCCGAAAATCACGTTGGCAACCATGATGGTACAATCAAACCTCTGCCTGTTTGTGATGTTTTTTTAAACCTTTTCATTGGGAAACGCCATTCCTATTCAACATTGGAACTTCTGTTTTGGACAAATCTTTGCTTTTCTATGAGGGACAGAAGATAGCAAGGACAGGATCTGTTAAGTTCGGGAAGTAACGAGGCTGGAGACCAGGGTAGTGACAACAGCTCTTTAATATAGGGTGAACCCAGCAACAGGCTGGGGCAAAAACCTCTCCTTTTATACAGTTCTGCTGGAGGCTTCGTCCAATCAGCAACGTGCTGATTTCCCGCTCAAATATTTAAAGGCACAACTGTTAATACATAACACTCCTCCCCTCCCAGAAAACACTTGGTCTTATTTACATATTTATTCACATGTTATTTTTCGACGTAGTCACGCAAATAACCTGGGCGTCTCCTAGTTCTTTCTGACCTGCGCGGTTCAGTTCTGGGTGGTGTTTTGAGCTGGTCGGAGGGGCTGTTTTCTCCTCCCAGCTCTTTCTCTAGGCCATCGGGCTCTGGATTATTGGCCGACTCTTTTTCTTGGCCATCCGCCTGGATTAATTTTGAATTTTCCTGCTGTTTCCCTCGGGACCTGATGGCGTCGCTGGAACTCTGGGACCTCAGCTAAGTCTTGCGCCCCCGGTCATTGTCAGCTGTGGATTCAAAGTGGTATTGGTCATTACCTGTCTCTGTTGGTTTGGTTTGGTCAGTTATTCGTTTCCTTAACTGATCTATGTGGCGCCGCCACATTCGGTTGTCTGGTAGCTCTACCACGACGATTTTGGCCCTGTTACTTTTGTTACTTGTCCGCGACCCAACTCGGCCGTCCCCATAGTTTCGGCCCACACCCGTCGCCTATGCTCATTTCCCTTGTTTTTTCTAGCTCCCCTTGTAACCCTCGGTGTGTAATGGGGTTCAAACGGTCAAGTGGGCACCGGAGTTTCGTCCCATTAGCAATTCGGCTGGGCTTTTCCCGTGGCTGTGCTTGGGGTTCTGTGCTGGACGGCTAGGAAAGTCTATTTTGTTTGCCAGTCACCTGGCTTGAGCCTGACACGCCTCCTTAGCGCCCGGACGGAACGCCTGCAAGGCCATTCGACGAGGGTGGAAAGGTGCAGAGAGGCATGTCGGATGCCTTCCTCTGCCAGGTACTCTTCAAACTGGGCTGCCGTGAATTGGGGCTCATTGTCGGACACCAGAGTGTCCGCAACCCGTGAGTTGCGAATAGGTGGCGAGGGTTGCGATTACTGCTTCGGCTGTGGTGGACTTCATAAGTATGATCTCTAACCATTTGGAAAATGCGCCCACCACCACTAGGAACGTTTGGCCGTGAAAGGGCCAGCAAAGTCAATGTGGATTCTTGACCAAGGCCCTTGGGGCTTTTCCCATTCTCTGACTGGGGCTGTTGGGGTAGCGGTCTGGACTCTTGGCAAGCTTGGCATTTCCCTACCCTCTCAGCAATCTCTGCGCCCATGAGTGGCCACCATACATAGCTTCTAGCTAACCCTTCATCCTTACGATGCCTGGGTGACCTCGTGGAGGAGGTCCAATACCTTGCCCCTTAACTTAACAGGAATTATTACACGATCACCCCATAACAGGCACCCCTTGAGCCGAGAGCTCATCACGCTTTTAACAAATTCTTTGAACTGGTTTGGCATTTTTGTCTACTTATCAAGTCCTTACCAATTTATTTATTTATTTATTTATTTGATTTCTATACCGCCCTTCTCCCGAAGGAGTCAGGGCGGTGTACAGGCAAGAATAAAACAGACGGTACAATATACAAATTTAAAATGCAATTAAAAAACTTATTTTAAAATTGGCCTGAGAAGTAAAATATATAATAAGCTAAAAAACCCCATCTAAAATTAATTTCTAAGAATTTAAAAATTTGTTAAAATCAATTTAAGCCAGCCCCGCGCGAATAAAAAGATGTGTCTTCAGTTCGCGACGGAATGTCCGAAGGTCAGGTATTTGGCGTAAACCCGGGGGAAGTTCGTTCCAGAGGGTGGAAGCCCCCACAGAGAAGGACCTTCCCCTGGGGGCCGCCAGCCGACATTGCTTGGCGGACGGCACCCTGAGAAGTCCCTCTCTGTGAGAGCGTACGGGTCGGTGGGAGGCATGCGGTAACAGCAGGCGATCCCGTAAGTACCCAGGCCCTAAGCCATGGAACCAAGGACCTGGGATAGGCAAATCTGGATGTTACAAATATCATCATATGATGGAAGATGATGGAAGGTGATGATGATGATAATGATGATGATTATGATTTCTAATTGCCCTTTTAAGGCCATGATTTGGGAAGAAATTCAAATAAAGAGCATTTTAAAAGCTTCTCAGAGTTTAACTTCTTTCATTGGTTAAGAAACTGGCTGAGTTCAGCGTCTTAAATGAATCTCTTCCTTGCTAGGCCTTGTGCTGGAAAATATGGAGTAGCCAATGTCAACAGAAGGAGGGACATCTCCAGAGGGGTCAAAAAAGTCAAGATGGCAGCCCTGCCCATGGAGCTGAAACCCAGCCCTGTTTTTACATGCATCACAATCGCCTTCATCAGTATTTTTGAATTCCCTGCAATGGACACCTTGACACACCTATTGATCATTTCCCATGGTGGCATTTCAATGTCTTTGGGAAACTCCTCCTTGGATGAAATAATTGAGAAATTTTAAGGGAACCATACTTGCTTTCAGAAAATCTGACATGATGTCTTTACTCCATGTATGATTTTTTTTTTACTGTTGTAAAGGATGTCTTTTGTGCATAGTGATGGCTTTGTGTGTGTCTGTTACACTGTACATTTAAAAATATACAGCTACCTTCCTAAAGTCTCCTAACTAGCCCGCTATACTTGCTTCTCAGCTCTCCCAAACTCCCTCTCCCCCCATCCCAACCTCATTCCAACCTGGTCTCTGCAATCATGCATTTCTGGCTCTCCCCTTCCAGGACGTTGTTCCCACCCCCTCCAGCCCCCTCCCTCCCTCCCTCCCTCCCATCCTCCCCCTCCCTGTCCTGCCTCTTCCCCTAGCCCTAAGGCACAAGAGACAACGAGAAGCGATCCTTGCAAAAAAAAGAGCACAGATGCGCATCCGGCAAACATAGGCTCCGTAGCACGCCTTAGCACCGGCCACGGCACACAGAGGGTTAAAGCGACACAGTCTGGTTTTTTGGGGGGGAGGGAAACACCCAATTTTTAGGCTCTCTGAGAGGAAAAAAAGAAGAAAGAAACAAGATTTGTACACAACCTAACATTTGCTTTATCAAAACAATACGACTTTTTTGCAGCGGTGACTCAAGACACATAAACGGAAAGAGGCCCACACAGACCTTAACCAGAGGACAAAACTGGCTATGTTAAAGAAGCACATCCAGAGGCTTGTTAAGACACATCTATGTCATGATGAGAAGAGGTTGGGTTCCCTTTCTCTCCACCCCATCCAAAAACGTGCAAACTTTGTTGTTTGGTCCATAATAGTTTTACGTTCGATGATGGAAACTGTTGATTTAGAGCTGGGGTCTCCAAACGTGGCAACTTTAAGACTTGTGGACTTGTGGAAATCTTCCAGAATTCCCCTGCCAGCATGGCTAGCTGAGGAATTCTGGGAGTTGAAATCCTCAGGTCTCAAAGCTGCCAAATTTGGAGACTCCTGATTTAGGGAACATGATGAGGGCAGACATAGCCATGAAGTTAGAAGTCACTGGCTTCGAATGGTGTGTGAACAAGCCTCTGTTAGCTGACTTTTTAAAAGTGCACGAGAGAGAGAGAAGATGCATTTTAGAGATGCTTTAGAAAAGGTAAAAAACATAATGGCATTTGTCATCTGAAAGAGACCACAGCTCAATGTCACTTCCCCCAGGGCAAACATGTAAGGACCTCACTGGATGAATCCACCCGACCAACACACACACACACACACACACACAAACACACATTCACACACACCAGAAAGTACAAGTAGAGGGCCTAGTGGGGGTTTTACTCTTCTGAAGCAGGACTTCAGATGCAGAGTGGAAATCTGCACCCCTTTTGATAAAAAGTTTGCTCCCAGTTGTTCTGTTTTATCCCTTACCCACACTGAAGTGAGATTCAGCAGCCATTCCATTTAGCTTCGATGTAGGAGAGACCTGACTGTCAACAGAACATTTCAGCATTGTTTTGCTTCCAATGGATTCTTTCAGGATCCCCTTGGATTTATGCCTCTGGATGTGGATCCTCAAGAACCACAACAGTAGGCCCAAAGAGATGCATCATCCTTGTTGTGGTTGGCTTGATAAACAGCCAAGGCTTGGCGAAAGATGTGGAGAAGCCAAGCGAGTCAGCCATGTGCTGCCTGGAGACTGTCACCAGCTTCCAGGTTATGAATCCACTGAGAACCAGAAGCAGAAGGCCCAACCTCCAGTTTTCACAGAGACCTTCTTCTCCCACTAGTTTGCTTTCCTGAAGAAGTCAAACACCATTTGTTCCATTACACCTGCCTAACTGAATAGGGAGTGAGGCAGGTGAAGAAGTGCAAAGAGATCTAGAAGTATGGTTTGGGGGTTTTCCCTTTTAAAACAGAGATCGGCCACTTGAGAGTCGGAGGCAGCCGCCCCCAGCATCCCGTCTGCTTAATTGAGATTTAGGGGCATTTTATAGAGAGGAATAGGAAGGCAGGGGCTCCAGGGGAGGAAATGCTCCCATGCCCACTTTTAAAACCCGCTTAAGATCCTGCAGTCAAGCAGAAGAAGGGTGGAAGATTTTCAGCCCCAGCCCTTCCCATGGCATCATCATCTGATCTATGTTAATAAAACAAAGACACCCCCCACCCTCCGAAAATCACGTTGGCAACCATGATGGTACAATCAAACCTCTGCCTGTTTGTGATGTTTTTTTAAACCTTTTCATTGGGAAACGCCATTCCTATTCAACATTGGAACTTCTGTTTTGGACAAATCTTTGCTTTTCTATGAGGGACAGAAGATAGCAAGGACAGGATCCTTCAAGGTTTAATTCTCTAGTCCATGACCCCCACAACATTTTCCTATACCTAACCAGGTCCTGGAGGCCCTTCATTTATTAGATGGCTATTTGCTAGTCTTTATAGTACTTCCAGGGAAGTTACCTATATAAACTAGCCTATGGGGAGGTTAACTATAAGTCCGGTACGGTTGCTCTGAGGGAAGTGATCTCCAAAATGGCTTTGCTTTTTAAACATTTTAATTTGGCCGCATCTCTTTCAGACAACATCCTGTCACCATTTGAAAGCCTTCCTGGTTTAGTAGTTGCTTTGTACATCTGTATATAAAGAGAAGGACTCTCAGGACTGTGCAGATCACCACTCTTAAAAACAACAACAGTAAAGTCTTCTGCATTCTTAACCCATCTCTCAAACCCCAAGTTTTCATTGTCAGAATACGAAGTACGAATGGTTACGAACCCCTAATGTTAACCTCTAGAAGTTATGATTATTTCTTTCATATTATGCTTTTTTCTTTCATCATGGAACACAAAGTGGCATGCAGAGAAATGTCTAGGCAATCTAACAACTGGCCTTCAGTGGAGTTCAGAGATGCTGAGCTGCAGCTAGGTGACTCCAAACCCTGCTGGCTTAAGAGCTTTCCAAGGGAGATCAAAGGTTGATATAGGCCAGGACTGCTTCTTAGGGCTCCATCCAAGTGTTTCTGGAAAGCTTAATATCTGGCATTTCTAGACTGATTGCTATTTTGACTTTCCAGTTTATGTGTGTAATGGGCTGTGAGAATGACCTTGAAGAACCTAAGTCAGGTAAGAGCAATCTGAGTCCAGATAAACTGAGGAATGGGAATGCAGAAAGTGTCCCAGAATTTACCTTCACAACTTTATTTATTTGTTTAATTTATATGCCACCCATCTCACTATCCAGGGCGACATGGGAGGCGTACAATTGCATTCTCGCTAGGATAAAGGCGGAGAGGGGGGCACATTTAGAGTTGCAAGAAGCTGTTAGTGTGGCCCTATAATAAAGGTAGTTTTAGTATTGATACTTTGGAGTCCAGGCCTGGTCTGTCTTGAAGGGCTGACATCAATCTTGCAACACTGAATAGTTCTTCCTCATTTTTCTCCAAGTTACTCTCACAACCCATTACAATATTATGCCCTGGACTATGCTGGTGGTCTTCCACCCACATACAGTAGTAACCAGGTCTGGCATGGCTAGTGTTTTCAGATCAGGGAAACTGGGCTAGCTGTAGAAGAGATCCAAGTTCAGATTTTGTTCTCATTCCCAAAGCTTCCTAATATCCAGTCACTCTGGTGACTTTACAACCCAGCCTGCCTTTCAGAATTCTTATAGGGATAATATGGGAGAAGGAAGCACGTGTACTACTTTTTGGTTCTTGGACAGTGAGTTAAATAAACTGTTTGGAAAGAAAAGGAGGGGAGAGGAAAGAAGCGGGCAGGGGGGAGATGAGAGGAGGTGAGAGGGGAGGGAAGGGGGAAGGGGGAGGGTAGAGGAGAGGAGAGGAGACGAAGGACAGCAAGGGAGAGGGGAGAGGAGGCAAGGGGAGGGGAGATAAAGGAGAAGAGAGGAGAGGAGGAGAGAAGAAAGGAGGAGAGGGAGGGGAAGGAGGGAGGGAGAGGAGAAGGAGAGGAGGGAGTAAAGATTAGAGGAGGGGAAGGGAGGGGAGGGGAGGTTTAATGGAAATGGGAGTGAGGGAGTGAGAAAGGAAAGGAAGGGAGGGAGGGAGGGAGGGAGGGAGGAAGGAAGGAAGGAAGGAAGGAAGGAAGGAAGGAAGGAAGGAAGGAAGGAAGGAAGGAAGGAAGGAAGGAAGGAAGGAAGGTTGCCCTAATTATTTGGAAGTCTAGAACCATTAAACCAGGGAGCTTTGACCTGGTTTCAGGTTATGACTACTGCTATGGGAGGGCTCTAGGAAAAAGGCACCACAGGATTGGCTATATTTTTCCAGTAATCCCTCCCCTGCCAATTGTTTTTACTATTAAACCCAGCCCTGTGAGTTTGTTCTTGCTCATATTAAACCATAGTTTACCAACCTCTGTGTTGACTTATATAGGTTGAGCAAACGTGTTCTCTCTTTCTATTGGAGAGATATGTGCAGCGTAAATACCACCACCAACCCCTGGGACATCAAATGATTCCCTAGAAATCATTTGATAAGGCTGTGAGGGTTTTTTCCCCACAAAACTTCTTCTGGGGTTGAGTGAGTGGCTGCACACAAAGAATCAGGTGTCCTTTTTCACCAGGCCGCTCCCTCTGTCATCATGCACCCCCCAGGAAAAAAGCAAAGAGTAAAAGTAAGAAATGAGTGTTCTACGCACCATCGGACTTACCCCGAAATTGGAAGCGGCAAAACGGTCAGAGGCAGAGACATTGGTGGAGGCAGTGGTATGAGCATAATAAGCATTAATGTTGGCCAATAAAGTACTCATTACAGCAGGCACCCCTGGGCACATGTATTTTGAGGAAAGGCAGGCAAAGTGCCTGCAGCATGGAAACACAGAGAAAAAGGAAACTTCAGGTAGTTTCTAAGCCAGAGGTAGGAACAGTCTGGGGTTGGTAAATACATATGGCATTTTAAGGAAATTTTGAATTCACGTTTACAGAATTTTGGGTTCACGGTCACAAAATAATTATCACTGTGCATTTAGCTCTTTGAGGTAAGCCAGGTCAGGAAACAGATATCGCAAAGACTGCTGGAAGTATATTTTTATTGTTTTAAAGTATAAAAGCAGAATGTTGGAAGCTGACCACGTTTTCCCTTTCCTCCCCATTGTACCAAAGAGAATCAAGATGCAGTCACGTTTCTTTCTAACATGCTTTTCCAATCCTGGGCTTAATTTATATTTCACTAACTGCCACATTCTTTCTCCAAAATCACCTTTGTAGTTCTCTGCACTGGACTTACAACCATTGTTGGTGTTGCTTTCTTTACATCTTTGTATTGTCTCTCCACTCACAATTTTTGATCCACAAGATTCCTGTAGAACAGGGATGGGCAACTATGACACCTTTACAACCTGCGGACTTCAACTCCCAGAATTCCTGAGCCAGCATGGCTCAAGAATTCTGGGAATTGAAGTCCACAGGTCATAAAGATGCCATAGATGCTCACCCCTGCTGTAGAAGGACATCCAGCTAAACAGCAGCCTGAAATTATTTAATGAATAACTCTACATACGTTTGGTCACCATGCCCAAGTAATAATTCTCTGTATGTAAGAATTTTATCAAGTTGGGTTTGATGTCACGACAAGATCAGACGTGAGGAGCGGGGCTTCACAAACTCACGCAGAATCTTCTTCGTTGGAGGGCCCCCTAAGGGGCTAAAGTCACCCTGTAGGGATGATGAAGAAAGGAGGGGCACCCTGCAGGTTGTGGAGAGTGGTGGCTCTCTAGCTGGATCCAGGGATTACCTCCCATCCAACAACAAAGAGGAGAGGCAGCCATTATGGCTGCCATGAAGCTGGGGCAGCTGAAGAAACAAAGAATATACTGGAGCAATGTACATGAACTGGGTGAGGTGATTCTTTTTTTACGTAGAACCTAACCCTAAAGAAAATAAACCTTGGAAAAGAGACTCTTTAAAATGCTTGTCAAAGTGGCAAATATTACAGAGAGAAAAATTATAGACCTGAAAGGAAAGGAACTAAAGGGAGAGCACAAAATCTTTAAAATATAGAAAGATTGGATTTTTAAACTTTATTGGCAATATTTTGATAAGACATTTTAAAATGCTTGAATTATTTGTCTGAATATTGACTATTTGCAAAAAACCTGAAATAAATCTTTGTCAGATTTTGTGCAACCTTAAAATTTAAGCTGAAGGTGCCATCTACTGGTGAATGGAATATATAGTAAACTTCTACAACCTTGGGAATTATTGATAAGACAAAGGAGGGAAAAAGTGGAAATAAATAACACCTGGAGGACTACTGTGCTATCTACTGTTCTATATCTATCTACTTCATGGTTATTGGAGGTTTAACTGTGAGTTTATGGAAGACATCTAAAGAAAGTATCTTTTAAATGCCAAGATCTAGGACTGAATTTACAGAGTGGATTTAAGGAGACATTTGGAAATCTTCCTGGATTACCTAAATGGATCTAATTCACTAACTGTGGGACAAAAAAAACAAAAAACCTATAACTATTGCATTCCCCTGAGGAGCAATGCTAGGATTGAGCAAACAGTTTCTAAACTGGCTTTCTGAGTTCGTAGACAATTGAGACTTTGGGGTGGTGAAAGACTACTGACAGGCTATTGAGCAATATTTGGACCTATCAAAATAAGACAAGATGTTGCATCAGGGGGAGATGAGTGGATTTAAAAAGAAATGGTGTTGATGCTCCAAAGTATTTATGATATTTATTTATTTATTTATTTATTTTATCACAACAATATATATAAGTATCATATAAAAAGATTATATAGTATATAAACATATATATGAGTAAATATTGGGAGGTATAAGCATATATATATATATATATATATATATATAGGAAGAAGAAAAAGAAAAACAATAGGACAGGAACGGTAGGCACGTTTGTGCATTATGGTCCTCTTAGGAATGGGGTGAGGTCAATATTAGAAAGTTTTTGGTTAAAGCTTTTGGGTTTATGGGAAGAGACCACAGAGTCAGGTAAAGTGTTCCAAGCACTGATGATTCTGTTACAGAAGTCATATTTTCTGCAATCTAGTTTAAAGCGGTTAACATTTAATATGTTGATAAAGAACCACAGGGAGATAAAAGACTTAATGTATGACATTGTGGGGAAATCAGAAAATGTTCAACAAAGGACAATGAATGAAGATCATAAAACACAGGAAATAGAGGAGATAATAGAAAGACTAGAGGAAAAGACAGAACAGATAAATCAACAAATAAAACAAGAAAAGAAGAAAAGAAGAAGGAGAAGACAAGAAAAACTTATGAATCAAATAAGGGACAATATATATGAAGAGATCAAAAATGGGCTTGGATAAAAAGAAAGATATTTTTGAAGAGAAGAAAGGGACTTGGGCAGATTTTCTGGTGGTACAGCAGCAAAATAATAGAGATGGAAGAAACCCAAGGGAGGAGTTTGGGAGGCAAGTCAAAAAACGAATAAGAATTAAAATACTAAAGCAGGCAAGAGATGATGATTAGAAAGGGAATGCTGTTTAATATAAGATTGGCTTTATTGAGAGGTAGAATAGAGATAGAAACAAGATCAAGGGGGAATATATTATATATTTTTATATAATATGCTAAAAGTAATAGCTAGATGTGAAGATTAGATGTTGAAAGATGCTATCACTATGTACATTTAAATAATATTGTAATTGTTATTAGAATGGCACACAAAAGCACTGAACTAAACAATGAAGGAACATACTCTAATATAAATATGTATAATAACACCACAATTACATAAGTATGATTAATGTAACAAATATTATTAATATTACTATTATTATTTGTATTTAAATGAATGATACGCAGATGCCTCATGTTCATATAATGATATTGATGTATATCCCCCCCAAAAAATCAACATTTTTTTAAGCAGGAAGGATGCAGAAGCCGTGCCTTCAAATCTCTGGAATTCTAATGTTCTGAGATCCAAGATAAATATACAGTCTGTCCTGAATTACAGATACTCACGTCATAGCCTGATAGATGGACTCCACTCCATATCTCATAGCAAACTCATCCACAATCTCCTGGGCAGTTTCATCAAAATATACTTTCCAAGCATCGTCTCCTTTTGCATCTGGGATTTTGACGACACCGTTGTTTTGAATGTCCGTCACAAAATGGAATAGGTTCTAAAAGCCATTTAGAGAAGGAATAAAATTAAATCAGAAGACTCCCATGACTGAGGAGGTCAAGAAAGGAGAGTGGTTTGTATCGAGGTCAACAGAACATTGCTATTTTTTTTTGTTCAAATTTTTTTTATTAGTTTATCAAAGCATTAAATACAAAGAAAAATGAAAATAAAGGGAAAATAGGGAAAGAAAAAGAGAAGAGGAATAAGTGTAGGATAAAAGAAAATGAAAGAAAATCATTGACTTCTGACTCGTTTTAGCACAGTAGAATAAGAATAACATATAGCCTCATTTTTTTAACTTTTGTGTAATACTGTAATACATAGTAGCCACTTTTATAACAACTAACCTATCTAACCAGCAAAACCCAAAGTCAAAGTTTCATTTTTTCCCCATCTCAAGCACAAAGTCCAGAAGTGGTTTCCAGGTGGAAACAAAGTTAGCTGTATTCTTTTATTTGATTAGGGCAGTCAATTTAGCCATCTCTGCTAATTCCATCAGTTTTTCCAGCCAGTCGTCCATTGTGGGAATTAAAGTATTAACTTTAACTAATGTTGATATTATCTTGAGAAGAACTCACCAAAACCATTACGCTTTCCTGCAAAGCAGTTTAGCAAAGCTAAACTGCGCTGCACAGCTGATCCTCCCCTTGCTTCTACTTACCTTCCCAAGCCTCTTTTAGTGCGTACTGTACACATGCGCATGTGCAGTATGTGCCAAAAGGAGGCTTCGGAAAAGTGAGTAGAACAGCAAGGGGGGGATCAGCTGTGACGCGCGAGTTAGCTTTGCTAGAAAATAGGATTTCTTGCTTTCTAGCAAAGCTAAACCCCGCTGCACAGCTGATCATTGGAAATACCGGTTTGGAGGAACCAGTAGCTTTTTTTAACTACCGATTTGCCTGAACCGGTAGCTTTTTTTACTATTGTTTCGCACAAGTTGGTAGTTTTTATCACTATTGGTTCGCCCGAACGGGAGTGAACTGGTAGCATTTCACCCCTGACTGTGCCCTGTTTGGAACCTGTCTGCGCAAGTGGCAGATGAGTGTGTATACACATACAGCTCCACTTGTGTGAGCAGTGGACACTCACGCTGGCAATCTCACTTGTGTGAGTGGTAGGCACTCTCACAAATGGAGCTGGTGCACTCACATGTGCCCACCTACCCCTCACACAGAACCATCCCCTCTCCCCATCCCACCCCTCTGCTAGGCAGCCAAGCCGGAAAGGTTGAGGACTACTGGACTATATGACCTCCAAGACTCTTTCCTAACAGCCTTCCTGCAATCCTCTGAGGAGGCAGGTCATTTGACTGTCAGTGGGGAGTCTGCAGCTTGCTTGCTTGCTTATTTATTTATTTAAATAAATAAATAAGGCACCGTAATAGCTCAGGCTGTTAGAAGCCTGTTATTAGAACACAGCAGCCTGCAATTACTGCAGGTTCAAGCCCGGCCCAAGGTTGACTCAGCCTTCCATCCTTTATAAGGTAGGTAAAATGAGGACCCAGATTGTTGGGGGGGCAATAAGTTGACTTTGTAAAAATATACAAATAGAATGAGACTATTGCCTTATACACTGTAAGCCGCCCTGAG
The DNA here is from genome assembly GCF_028640845.1 of Ahaetulla prasina. Lineage (NCBI taxonomy): Eukaryota > Metazoa > Chordata > Lepidosauria > Squamata > Colubridae > Ahaetulla > Ahaetulla prasina. Next base: position 361,901,271 of record NC_080539.1, read on the forward strand.
TCTTCGGAGAAGGGCGGGATATAAATGTAAAACAAAAACAAAAAAAAATTTAATTTCTATAGCTGCCCATTTCAATCCAGATGACTCTTAAATTATAGTCTCATGAACTTTTGTCACTCTGGGAACCAACCATTAATAATAATAATAATAATAATAATAATAATAATAATAATAATAATAATAATAATAATAATAATAATAATAATAATAATAATAATAATAATAATAATAATAATAATAATTTAATTTGTATACCGCCCTTCTCCCGAAGGACTCAGGGCGGTGAACAGGCAGATAAAATATAAATACACACAATAATTAAAAACATCCCTTAAAAAACTAATTTAAATGCCCAAAATGTTAAAAAACGTACTCCCCCGTAAAATCACAAAATTTTAAAAACCCATCCAATAAAAATAAAAATCAGGCTAGTCCAGCCATATGAAATAAATAAGTTTTAAGTTCGCGGCGAAAGGTCCTAAGGTCAGGTAATTGTCGAAGTCCGAGGGGAAGTTCGTTCCACAGGGTCGGAGCTCCCACAGAGAAGGCTCTCCCCCTGGGGGCCGCCAGTCGACACTGTTTGGCTGACGGCACCCTGAGGAGTCCCTCTCTGTGGGAGCGTGCGGACGATGGGAGATAGAAGCCGGCAGTAGGCGGTCCCGTAGATAGCCCGGTCCTAAGCCATGGGCGCTTTAAAGGTGGTAACCAATACCTTGAAGCGCACCGGAAAACAACAGGTAGCCAGTGCAGTCTGCGCAGGATAGGTGTTATGTGGGAGCCCGAGACGCTCCTCAATAACCCGCAGAGCCGCTTCTGAACTAGCTGAAGTCTCCGGGTGCTCTTCAAGGGAGCCCCATGTAGAGAGCATTGCAGTAGTCCAGGCGAGAGGTAACGAGAGCATGAGTGACTGTGCATAAGGCATCCCGGTCCAGGAAGGGACGCAACTGGCGGATCAGGCGAACCTGATAAAATGCTCTCCTGGAGACGGTCGCCAAATGGTCTTCAAAGGACAACCGACCATCCAGGAGCACGCCCAAGTTGCGTACCTTCTCCATCGGGGCCAATGATTCACCCCCGACAGACAGCCGCATCTGCAGCTGACTGTACAGAGGTGCCGGCATCCACAGCCACTCCGTCTTGGAGCGATTAAGTTTGAGCCTGTTCCTCCCCATCCAGACCCGTACGGCTTCCAGACACCGGGACAGCACTTTGACAGCTTCACTGGGGTGGCCCGGGGTGGAAAAGTACAGCTGGGTGTCATCAGCGTACAGTTGGTATCTCACCCCAAAGCCACTGATGATCTCACCCAGCGGCTTCATATAGATGTTGAACAGGAGGGGTGAGAGAATCGACCCCTGCGGCACCCCACACATGAGGCACCTTGGAGTCGATCTCTGCCTGTCAACACCGTCTGCGTCCGATCAGAGAGGTAGGAGGAGAACCACCGATAAACGGTGCCTCCACTCCCAACCCTCCAACCGGCGCAGCAGGATACCATGGTCGATGGTATCAAAAGCCGCTGAGAGGTCTAATAGGACCAGGGCAGAGGAGTAACCCTATCCCTGGCCCTCCAGAGATCATCCACCAGTGCGACCAAAGCTGTCTCCGTACTGTATCCGGGCCGGAAGCCGGACTGGAGCAGGTCTAGATAGACAGCTTCATCCAGGTACTGGGGTAGCTGACATGCCACCACACTCTCTACAACCTTCGCCGTGGCGAAGATTGGAGACTGGCCGGTAGTTCCTAAAACAGCTGGGTCCAGGAAGGCTTCTTGAGGAGGGTCTCACCACCGCCTCTTTCAAGGCCGCGGAAAGACCCCTCCCACAAAGAAGCATTTGTAATCCCTGGAGCCAGCCTCGTGTCACCTCCTGAGTAGCCAGTACTAACCAGGAGGCACGGATCCAGTAAACATGTGGTGGCGTTCAGCCTACCCAGCAACCTGTCCATGTCCTCGGAGTCACAGGATCAAAGTCATCCCAAACCACCTCAACAAGGCGGGCCTCAGAACCCTCGCCTGGATCTACCCAATTTTGATCCAATCTATCCCGGCTGAACGATTTTGTCGTATAGATAACCGTTAAACTCCTCGGCACGCCTTGTAGGGGTCCTCCGCCCCTCCTGTTGAAGGAGCGAGCGGGTCACCCAAACAGGGCGGCCGGGCGGTTATCTGCCGGCGCAATGAGGAGGAAATGTAGGAACGTCAGCCCTCATTGCCACTAGGTAGGTCCTACTATAGGACCTAACTAGTGTCCGTCAGCCCCAGAGCGGCTGGATCTCCAGGCACTCTCTAGGCGTCTTCTCCGGCGCTTCATCTCCCTCAGCTCCTCGGAGAACCAAGGAGCTGGTTGAGACCGACGCCGGGTCAGAGGCCGCAAAGGCACGACACGGTCCAAAGCTCCAGCCGCGGCCCGTTCCCAGGCCGCAACTAGCTCTTCAGTCGAGTCGTGGGCCAGGTGCTCGGAAACGCCCCAAGCTCCGTCAGAAACCTCTCCGGGTCCATCAGGCGCCTGGGACGGAACCAGCGCATTGGTTCCGTCTCCCTGCGGTGGTGGGTAGCGGTCAGAAAGTCTAGACGAAGGAGAAAATGATCTGACCATGACAAAGGTTCAACAACTAAATCATTTAAAACCAGATCATTAGACCACTGGCCAGAGATAAAAATCAGGTCTAGGGTACCTCCCCCGACGTGGGTAGGGCCGTCAATAAACTGAATCAGGTCCATGGCCGTCATGGAAGCCATGAACTCCTGAGCTGCCGAGGATGCTACGCCGGCTGATGGCAAATTGAAATCCCCCATGACCAACAGTCTGGGGGTTTCAACTGCCAACCCGGCCAGCAACTCCAACAGCTCAGGCAGGGCTGTAGTCACGCAGCAAGGAGCCAGGTACGTGATCAACAAGCCCACCTGAGTTCTACGACCCCACTTCACAAAGAGGGATTCACACCCAGCTATCTGAGGCACAGTGGTTTCCCTCGGCTCAAGACTCTCCTTAATGATAACCGCCACCCCTCCACCCCTACTCTGGGCCCTCGGCTGATGGAATGCTCGGAAGCCTGGTGGGCACATCTCCACTAGGGGGACCCCCCCTTCGGTGCCCAGCCAGGTTTCCGTAATGCCCATAACGTCCGCGGTCCCTTCCTGAATAAGATCTGAAATCAGGGGGGCTTTATTAACTGCGGACCTGGCATTACATAACATCAGCCGGAGGCCCAGGTCCCGATTACCCTGGCCACTCGGGTCACGGGAAATTTCTGGGGGTCCGGAGCACGCAATCGCTCGTAAACAGCGAGGGCGAGCCCCCGAGACCTGATGTGGCCCCCCCCTTCCGTCATATCTGCCTCTCCCACTTACCGTAGTAATAGCTCGACCCTGACAAACTGGAACGACACCCCTCGCCATAACCCCAGGACCTATTAAGTTACACAACACATGGTGGACCTAGCCCCTCCTGACGGGTTTCCCCACCCATCCACCCCCACCCTCCCAACCCTACCCCGTCAGTTCCCACCCTCCCCTTAAAATTCCCATTAAAACTCCCCTTAAAAAACCGATTAAAACAGTTAATTAAAAATCCCCTGAGTCTCCTATTTTTGGCATGCCACCTCTCGGGTTCCAAAACCCGTCCTCAAGATGGGCCCTCGATAATGTGGAGGGCCAAACCCGCGAGAGAGGGGAATCTCGCAGGGCAAGAAGGTCGGCCGCTGTAAATGTTCGCATAACAATAATCTGGTAAACCAAAGGGTTGCGTCCACAAACTTCGGCCCAGTTCTATAGCAGGATGAGATGGCTCCCTGCACTTCCCAGTATACTTGTATATAGGGCTGGGATCTGTGCACCATATCACAAAAAGCAACCTCTGAATTGCTATGTGCCTTTTCACTCACTTCATGAAGGCAGGTGTACTGCACGTGGTAAGGTGCCACTTTCTCCTCTCCTTTGATCTCCACACTAATGTGCAAACGGATAGCTCCGGATACAGCTGACTTATCTGTTCGCTTGTCTGAAACAAGTCAGGAATGGGGAGAGGAGATTGGTACAGTTATTTGAAGGATTCATGAGAAAAGGGATTTTTCTTTTTAATGAACTCTGCACAAATATCCCAGAATAAGGAAGAATATAAGTGAATCCAGCTAGCTGAGACGATACAGTTTGATATCTCTAAAAGGCCTATAAAGGTAGAAATACTAGCAATAGCCCCCGCCCCACCCCCACCCTCCCAACCCAAACCCGTCAGTTCCCACCCTCCCCTTAAAATTCCCATTAAAACTCCCCTTAAAAAACCGATTAAAACAGTTAATTAAAAATCCCCTGAGTCTCCTATTTTTGGCATGCCACCTCTCGGGGTTCCAAAACCCGTCCTCAAGATGGGCCCTCGATAATGTGGAGGGCCAAACCCGCGAGAGAGGGGAATCTCGCAGGGCAAGAAGGTCGGCCGCTGTAAATGTTCGCATAACAATAATCTGGTAAACCAAAGGGTTGCGTCCACAAACTTCGGCCCAGTTCTATAGCAGGATGAGATGGCTCCCTGCACTTCCCAGTATACTTGTATATAGGGCTGGGATCTGTGCACCATATCACAAAAAGCAACCTCTGAATTGCTATGTGCCTTTTCACTCACTTCATGAAGGCAGGTGTACTGCACGTGGTAAGGTGCCACTTTCTCCTCTCCTTTGATCTCCACACTAATGTGCAAACGGATAGCTCCGGATACAGCTGACTTATCTGTTCGCTTGTCTGAAACAAGTCAGGAATGGGGAGAGGAGATTGGTACAGTTATTTGAAGGATTCATGAGAGAAAAGGGATTTTTCTTTTTAATGAAGTCTGCACAAATATCCCAGAATAAGGAAGAATATAAGTGAATCCAGCTAGCTGAGACGATACAGTTTGATATCTCTAAAAGGCCTATAAAGGTAGAAATACTAGCAATAGCCCCCGCCCCACCCCCACCTCCACCCTTGTAGGATTTATCCGGAGTTACTTTAGTTCCATCTTTTGTTAAAACAAATGATTCACTCCAATATTCTTCAGACTAAATTGTCAATTTTCTTACTGATCTGCTGAAGTTGACAAGTCGTGTGTGTGTGTGTGTGTGTGTGTGTATTTCACTGCAAAACTGGCCTCCTTGAGCTTTTTATCTGGGAAGTCAATTGCCAACTACCAGATCTAGTTTTTGTATGTCAGACTGAACATATTGCTAGTATAGAGACAGTGAATAAATCCAGGTCTCTTTTCTGAGGAAATGGTTGGCCCTCTTAGGACTTAATGGATGCTTATGACTCATTGAGATGGAAAGCTGCCCATAAATATGTGTCCCTGCTGAGGCTGGATGACTGCTTACCCAGATTGTACCAGACATCCATTTCTCCACTCAGTGTCCGCACTTCAATGATTGTCTGACCCAGGAAGTCATCAGATTCTCTCTTGAAGCGCTGTTTTACCCTAGACTTGATGTCATCGTCTTCATCCCATACCCGAACCTTAATTCGATCGGAGGAGTTATGACACTCACTGGTCGTGGAAGAAATTGGGAAAAGAGGTGAAGTAATAAATAAAAGCTGTCACTATGAGAGGAGACATAGTTACTAAGGGAAGGGGAAGTGATTCAGTGACTCCTAGAACCTACAGGAGACTTTGTAATTAGTAAGCCCATTACACATTTCCTTGCAAGATCTCTCTATCCTCAACATGAATTATATTGCCCCCCTCCCTCCCTCCATTTATCTTCATTTCTAACGCTACATATTTTAGTATTTTAATCAATGTTTCCTTTAATTAAAAGTCCACTTACATTATGGAATTATGTACATTATGAACTTACATTATTCATTAATTTGCCAGGAAAATTATTAATTTCTAACTGTAAGTAGAATTTTAATTAATCTTTAATTTTTGGGAAAACAGGCAGTAACTGAGGGGATACTTTGGAGATCTACCAGAGTCTTCGGAGAAGGGCGGGATATAAATGTAAATAAATAAATAAAAACTCTCTCCTACAGCTGTTATTGCTAACTAAACATATTTCAGTTCCAGAAATAAGGCTGCAATCCCACATTCTTGAAAAAGCAGCTTTTTGATTTCTACGAGCCAAAAGAGTCCTGACCCTACCTACTTCTAAGATAATCTGAATTCTGGTGCCTGCAGGCTACAAAAAATATATTTGAGGTGTGGAAGAATAAAGTCTGATTAGCTTGTAATTTCTGTTTCCTGCTTCAAAATCATGGGACATGTTTTGTGGTTAAGAAGGGGACAAGAAAGATTTGGGTATTGAAATTTATCCTCTAGCTCCGAGAATATAGTCCACTGGGATCAAGTAAAAGATTTAGCTTGGAAGTGTAGAAGTCAGAGCTAAGCAATTCTCAGGTATCCACCTTGTGGGGTAAATCAGGTAGGAATCATAACCAGATAAGCTAACTCTTCTTTATTCTGTCTATGGAGAGTCTCAATCGTTCAGATCATGTTTGTCCCAAAGGTGTTTTTTTCCAAAAGGCAACTGAGCTTTCTTGGTTTTTTTCCTTGAAAACATTTTGCTTCTCATCTAAGAAGCTTCTTCAGTTCTGACTGACTGCTAGGGAATGGACTTTATTGTAAAGCTACATTGACAGAATCTTACAAGCCTGAAAAAACAATCCTCCCTCCTGTCTTCTTTCATCCCAAGAAACTAGGGATGAGTCTCTTCTTAGCTTCTTCCTCCACCCACTATCCAGTTGTGGGCTATGCTCTGTCTTATCTGACCATTCCCTTGGCAGCATCTCTTCCCAGTCTCTCAACGTCTTTCCAAACTACCATTACATCAGAACAATGTTTGGAATGGAAAGTAGAACATTGCCGAACATCTTGTACCTCTTTAGTCACATTCTGCTGCCGCCAAAGGATATAAGATCCAACCAATGCAGGCTCTTAGCCTGCTGGTGTGAATTTGTGTGTCAGTTAAGGAATTACTGTAGCATTTCCATCCAAATGCCTTAGAGCAGTGTTCTCAACCTTTATAGTGCTGCGACCCCTTTAATACAATTCCCCATGATGTGGCGACCCCAACTGTAAAATTAGCCTCAGCAGCCACAGAAGGGGGAAAAAAGCGGCGAACTGTTTTTTTGAATTTATCGTGCCTGAAGCCGTATTGGCTAGCGATCTGAACTGTTTGCGATTGCCTTGAGGACGGAGGCATTAAAGCGGAGACTCCTCCCCTATTAAGTTTATCGTGCCTGAAGCCAGATTAGACTAGCGATTGGGAATGATTGCTTGTGGAGTCAACCATTGGAGCGCGATTCTTCGACTCGCAAGTATACTTCCCATATTTCCGATGGTCTTAGGTGATCCCTGGCAAATCGTCATTCGACCCCCAATGGGGTCGCGACCCACAGGTTGAGAACCACTGCCTCAGAGAAAGATGCTTTATAATTCACTTACAAGTGGAAGTTTTCCTCCCAGACAGGGTTCAAATTTCCATAAATGGTTTTTGTTCTCTTTTTGGTCTTTCCAACCTGGACGGTTACATAGGGGTCACTGGAGCCCGTTTTATCCTTCGCCTGCAGGCCTTGGGCACAAACAACTACAAATACATAAGCCACACACAAGTACCATGTTGATTAGGTAGAAGGATAGACATATATCAGAACACACACACACAAACCCAAAAACAACAACAACAACAAAAGCAACACACGAACAAAGAAAACAAATAAAAAAAGTTAAGGTTAGATAATAGGCATAAAAAGAGTTTAACATTTATTTTTCTTTTCTAGGTTGATTAGAATAAAAACAATGCATTTGCCGATTTGTGTGTGAATTTTTTTTAAAAAAATGTATGCCTTCAGTTCCAGCTAATTGCTTAAACTAGTCCCTGCAGTATTCTTGGCAAGATTTCAAAAGTGATTTCCCATTGCTTGCCTCACAGGACTGAATGTCTATCCTAAAGTAATTTAGCTGGTGTTGTGCCTTGCTCGCCCCCCTCGCTGCAGCCGGGCCCTTCTCATCTCCTGCCAGACACTGATAGTACAGGAGAATGTCCTGGCATGCCTCCAGCCCCCAGTCCTGGCACCATGCCCGGAGAAACTGAGCAAACAAACCTCCCTCTGATAGCATGTGTGCCTGAAGCCAGCCACGAGCTGGGATTACCGGCAGCTGGGGACGAAATGATGCAGTGGACAGATCCTCGCTTCTGGAGAATGGAGAGGCGACGTCAGCAAAAGGAAGGGAGGGGCAGGCCTGGATAAGTGCTGAGTCATGGAGCCACACCCCATGGCCTATATAAAGGATCTGCTTTCTGGCATTCTCTGAGTCAGGCAAAGTCTAATCTGGATTGCTGAAGTCACACCTTGGATTCCTGCCTGCCCTGAGGGCTCTGATAGGACTTTGGCAGAGCTGCAGAGGCACGCTTGATACGGACTTCCCCGACCCAGCCGTCAGAGGAGGAGTGGGACACGACAGCTGGCTTCATGCAAAAGGTGTAACTAGAACTCACAGTCTCCTGTTTTCTAGCTTTCTGCCTTAACCACACTGGCTCTTGTATGAAAGATGGCTAGCCCTAATTTATTGGCTTGATTCATGCACTACCTTTCAGTTTAAACTGAGTACCAAGCACTTCAGGCAGCTGAAGCATTATTGAGTACTCATCTAAAATCACAGATTCCTTCCATCCCAAAAAGTGAACAGGGAAAAACAGCTTTATATGCTTTTATGCCTTGACCCCCCTCAAGCTAAATTAAACATGGATGGAGACATCCATCCACAGTCTCCACAGTCCGTAATTGTCTCCAGAGATGGGGAGACACTTGCTCAAATTGATCTTAAACCTACAAATTAATTCAAGGACAATTGTCCTTTAGTATTCTCCTTTTTTTTTATTGTCTCCTTTTTTTTGGCATTTGTAATACACTTTTATGAATACCCAACAAAAAGCATACAAAAAAAGTCCATGGGGAAGAAAGAAAGTGTCCACCTAAATTTAAATACTGGTGGGGAAAAAATCTACACAGGGTAGTATAAAAGAGAAAAACACTTGTATAGATGAATACATTAAAAGTGCATCAAATAATGTTTCGAAAATAACACATTAAAAGGCATGCACTTCAAAAACTGAAGAAAATAAAGAGAACATCACTGGATGTGGAAATGGGGGCAAAAAAAAAAAAAGGTTGGAAGAATGAGAATCGGAGCAAAACAAAACTTAATAGACTGGTCTGCTCTTACATATACCTCTGCATAGAAGAAATCCAGGATACTTGTGGGTATGGGGTTATATGCATATTTTTTGGTCATGTTTATGTAGTGTATATTAGAGGTGGTGACCCTTTGAGAGCGATATGCAACGAAATATCATTTTAATGTATTCCAACAAGTGTACATTTAAAGTGACAATAAAGTTATTCGAAGTTCAGAAAGTTATCGGCATGGTACCTGTGATGCTGATCTTGGCCGACCATTTTGAAGTGCCATCCAGAACGCTCTGCTTGACTGCCTTCATCTGCTGGGTGTGGGTGGTCTTGGAGACCGCAAAGATCTCCTGGATCAACTCGAAGATTTCTGGTTTATTCCGCTCCCGGATCTTCATACGGTCTTTCAGCACCATAATAATATTCTGCGTGCGATCTTCTGCCCCATGTTTAGAACTTTTCTCTGCTGCCCCTGTGCACCAGAAGAAATATAGCATGCAACAATCATGGTTACTATCATTATTGTTTGTTATTACTGTTGATAATAGCACAGATAGGCAAACTGTGACCAGGGGTGTCAAACTCAATTTCACTGAGGGCTACATTTATTTATTTATTTATTTATTTATTATTTAAATTTGTATACCGCCCTTCTCCCGAAGGACTCAGGGCGGTTCACAGCCAGGTAAAAATACAATACAATAAATACAAATTAAAATACAATTAAAAAACTTATTAAAATTGGCCAGGATTAAAATTTGGAGCTAAAAACCCATTAAAACCCATTAAAACACTAACCCAGTCCAGCGCAGATGAATAAGTAGGTTTTAAGCTCATGCGAAAGGTTGGAGGTCCGGAAGTTGACGAAGTCCAGGGGAGTTCGTTCCAGAGGCGGAGCCCCACAGAGAAGGCCCTTCCTGGGCGTCGCCAGGCGACACTGTCGCGCCGACGGCACCCTGAGGAGCCCCTCTGTGAGAGCGCACGGGTCGGTGAGAGGTATTCGGTAGCAGCAGGCGGTCCCGTAAATATCCCGGCCCTATGCCATGGGCGCTTTAAAGACATTCACCAACACCTTGAAGCGCACCGGAAGGCCACAGGTAGCCAGTGCAGCCGGCGCAGGATAGGTGTCACTCGGGAGCCACGAGGGCTCCCTCAATCACCAGCGCAGCTGCATTCTGGACTAACTGTAGCCTCCGGATGCCCCTCAAGGGAGCCCCATGTAGAGAGCATTGCAGTAGTCCAGGCGAGGCGTCACAAGGCGTGAGTGACTGTGCACAAGGCATCCCGGTCTAGAAAGGCGCAATTGGCGCGCAAGCGAACCTGGTGGAAAGCTCTCCTGGAGCGGCCGTCAAATGGTCTTCAAAGACAGCCGTTCATCCAGGAGAACGCCCAAATTGCGCACCCTCTCCGCCGGGGCCAATGACTCGCTCCCGACAGTCAGCCGCGGACTCAGCTGACTGTGCGGGATGCCGGCATCCACAGCCACTCCGTCTTGGAGGATTGAGCTTGAGCCTGTTCCTCCCCATCCAGACCCGTCGGCCTCCAGACACCGGGACAGCACTTCAATGGCTTCATTGGGGTGGCCGGTGTGGAAAAGTACAGCTGGGTGTCATCAGCGTACAGCTGGTACCTCACACGAAGCCACTGATGATCTCACCCAGCGGCTTCATATAGATGTTGAACAGAAGGCGAGAGAATCGGCCCTGCGGCACCCACAAGTGAGGCGCCGCGGGGTGACCTCTGCCCGTCAACACCGTCTGCGACGGTCGGAGAGATAGGAGGAGAACCACCGATAAGCGGTGCCTCCACTCCCAATCCCCCAACCGCGCAGCAGGATACCATGGTCGATGGTATCGAAAGCCGCTGAGAGGTCTAATAGGACCAGGGGAGAGGAATAACCCCTATCCCTGGCCCTCCAGAGATCATCCACCAACGCGACCAAAGCCGTCTCAGTGCTGTAACGGGCGGAAGCGGACTGGAGCAGGTCCAGATAGACAGTTTCCTCCAGGTGAAGGAAACTGATATGCCACCATACTCTCTACAACCTTAGCATGAGCGGGTTGGAGACTGGACGATAATTACCTAAAACAGCGGGTCAGGAAGGCTTCTTGAGGAGGGCCTCACCACCGCCTCTTTCAAGGCGGCCGGAAAGTCTCCCTCCAACAAAGAAGCACTCGTAATCCCCTGGAGCCAGCCTCGTGTCACCTCCTGAGTGGCCAGCACCAGCCAGGAGGGGCACGGGTCCAGTAAACATGTGGTGGCATTCAGTCTACCCAGCAACCTGTCCATGTCCTCGGGGGTCACCGGGTCAAACTCATCCCACAACATCACCAAGACCGCCTCAGGCGTCCCGTCCGAATCGCTGCAATCTTGGTCCAGACCGTCCTTCAGCTGAACGATTTTATCGTATAGATAACCGTTAAACTCCTCAGCACGTCCCTGCAACGGGTCATCCCGCTCCCCCTGGTGAAGGAGGGAGCGGGTCACCCGAAACAAGGCGGCTGGGCGGTTATCTGCCGACGCAATGAGGGAGGAGGCGTAGCAACGCCTCGCTTCCCTCAGTGCCACTAGGTAGGTCCTAGTATAGGATCTAACTAGTGTCCGATCAGCCTCTGAACGGCTGGACCTCCAGGAACTCTCTAGGCGTCTTCTCCGGCGTTTCATCCCCCTCAGCTCCTCGGAGAACCAAGGAGCCGGTTGGGATCTACGCCGGGTCAGAGGCCGCAAAGGCACGACACGGTCTAAGGCCCCGGCCGCAGCCCGTTCCCAGGCTGCAGCCAGTTCCTCTGCCGTGCCGTGAGCCAGACCCTCAGGAAATGGCCCAAGCTCCGTCCGGAACCTCTCTGGGTCCATCAGGCGCCTGGGACGGTACCAACGTAATGGTTCCGTCTCCCTGCGGTGTTGGGTAGCGGTCAGAAAGTCCAGGCGAAGGAGAGAGTGATCTGACCATGACAAAGGTTCAATGACTATTTCCTTTAAGTCCAGATCTCTCGACCATTGACCAGAGACAAAAATCAGGTCCAGTGTGCCACCCCCGATGTGAGTGGGGCCATCCACTACTTGAGTCAGGTCCAAGGCCGTCATGGAAGCCAAGAACTCCCGAGCTACCGTCGATGACGAGCCGGCAGATGGCAGGTTAAAGTCCCCCATGACTAAAAGTCTGGGGGTCTCCACCGCCACCCCGGCAAGCACCTCTAGGAGCTCGGGCAGGGCAGCTGTCACGCAGCAAGGAGCCAGGTGCGACCAGCAAGCCCATCTGACATCTATGACCCCACCTCACAAGAGGGATTCACACCCGGCTATCTGAGGTACAGTGGTCTCCCTCGGCTCTAGACTCTCTTTAATCACAACCGCCACCCCTCCACCCCTACCCTGGGCCCTCGGCTGATGGAATGCACGGAAACCCGGTGGGCACATCTCAACCAGGGGCACACCCCCTTCATTGCCCAACCAGGTCTCCGTAACGCCTATAATATCCGCGGCACCCCCCTGAATTAGATCATGTATTAGGGGGGCCTTATTGGCCACGGACCGTGCGTTGCATAACATCAGCCAAAGGCCCAGGCTCTGAGGGTCCTGACCATCCGGGGAACGGGTAAAGTTAGGGGGATCGGGGCACGCGATCGCCTGCATACATCGAGCGCGTGACCCCCTATGTCGATACGATCCCCCCCTTCCGCCATATCTGCCCCTCCCACTTACCGTGCCAATAGACTCACCCTCACACAAAGGAACACCCTCCCCCCCCATAACCTCCGAACCCATTTGATAATCGCCACGAGCATGCGCTGGAACTGGTTTCCCTCCCGACGGGCTACCCCCATCACCCGCCCTACCCCTCCCACCCCTTAAAAATGCCCTATCTAAAAACCCCCAAAGGCTCTTTCTTTTCGCATGCCACCTCTGTGGGTCCCAAGACCCGTCATTGAGGCCGGCCCTTGGTAATGAGGCGGGCCATTCCTGCGAGGCGGGGGCACCTCGCAGGCGCAGGAGTTCCTGTACAGCGTAACGCATAGAAAAGTACGAATCGGTGAGGGTGCTAAGATGGTAACATCCCAGATGGTAAGACATTAAAAGATGGATCCTCCAACGGATGTCTAGATGTCAAAGAGGACAAATAAAGCTGGAACCAGATGAAGATGATAAGCCTAAGCAAACAGACCGGCAGCCTCCATGGTAAACCTATGGAGAACGTTTCTACGAAAGGTCTTAACAAAGGTAGAAATGACTGTCAGTCCGTCAATCTGTTCATAGTCCAAAGTCCAATCCAGTCCAGTCCAGTCCAGTCCAAAAACCCGTGGGTAAAAATACCTGGCGACCCAACTTCGATGGTCAAAAGTCCGGGAGGGGGGGGAAAGGCAAGCCATACAACAAGAGGCAGATGAACAAAGCACGATGTAAAGTGCCAAAAGTGCCAGAAGAGGGAGACAAACCATAGCCTTGCCTCCGGCCTCATCTCCGACCGCGGCCTCACCACGCCCGCCGCCGAAGGGGCCGCAGAACACTGGACGCCGCTGGACAGGCGCCTCACGGCCCACAAGGCCCCGCCAGGCGCAACAAAGCGCCGATGGAGCAGGCGGGCCCACGGGCAGGCGAACGGGCCGGAATCCATGCCCCAGATAGAAACGGGCCGAAGTCCCATCGCCGCTGGAGTCGGCTGGGGCCGGGCCGAAATCAAGGCCGAAAATCGAGGCCTGCAATCCACACAGGCAGCAGCAGGCCTCCCTCGCCTCCCTCGCGTCCCCAAGATGGCCGCCACCAACCGGTCCGCCGCTCTTCCCTCGGCCCGCTCTCGGCTGCCGCACATCCGAGAAGGCCAAAAGACCTCTCCTGCGGCCGCCAAGCAGATGGCACAGCGTGCCGAGGGACAAGAGCAGCCTGGTAGGTCATCCGGAGTCCTCCATTCGGGAAACAGTCCCCCACGCCGATCCGAGCTCCTCTAGAAAACCGCCATCCTCGCGCATGCGCAGAGCCTCCTCATACATAACGGTTGTGTTTGATCTCGGGGGGGGGGGGGCTGGGGGGGCATGGCCAGCTTCACATCACTCATGTCGGGGGGGCGACTGTGGAGACCTGAGTGCTCTGCCAGTGAAAATGGGCTACCGAGTTCCGTTTTAGACCACAACCGCTTCCTGCAACTCTCTGCCAGTGAAAACAGAGCTCAGGAGGGCCATGCGTCCCTTCCCTGCTCCATTTTCATTGGCAGAGGGCTGCAGGAAGCCATTGTGGAGCCAAAAATGGAGCCTGGGAGGGCCCCGCATTGCCCTCCCAAGCTCTGTTTTCACTGACAGAGGCACCACGGACCGGTCCTTTGCTGTTTCCAGGGCGGCCCCGCGAGCCAGATCAAAGCACCCCATGGGCCGAATATGGCCCATGGGCCTTGAGTTTGGCACTCCTGCTCTAGACATTCCTACAACTGAACTATACTCTGAGAATTTCTTATTACTGGCCCCGCTTGCTAGGCGTTGAAGTTCAGAGCATCGGAAATGTCATAGGTTGTCTATCTGTATATAAGGAATTCCATTTCTTTGATTCATTTTGATAATGAATTGCATCATTTAACAAGACAGAAAATAAATAACTGCATGCAGCAACTAAATAACTATGTAATGCATTTCAATTTGATTTTAATTTGAAGTTTTCATCTCTGACTCTATTAGTGCTTCACATATAGCTCTGTTTTCTCCTTCTTTATGGTGACTGTTATATGCCATCAAATTGTTGTTGGCTTTTAGTGACTATGTGGATAGATTTTTTCCATGATGATCTGTCTCTAACTTGGTTCTTCAGGTCTTCCCACAGTACATCCATCACCATTATAACCATGTCTATCTCGCTTGCAACTGGTTATCTTTGTCCCTTTCTTTCCATCTTTCCCAACATTCAAACCTTCTCTAGAGACCTGGAGATTTACGTACTGTATGTCCGAAGTACAATAAATTGAGCCCGGTCAGTGAGAACTCTGGGTTGATTTGTTTGATGATCCATTTTTTTATTTCTTTGGCTGTTCTCTGTATTCTCAGAAGTTTTTCCCCCAACACCAAAGCGTCAATACTCTTTACTCAAAGTCCAACTTTCGTTTCTCTATTGTGTTAAGTGAATACCATTATCTGCCCTGTTTTGACCTTTGTAGGTATAGACATATCGTACCATCTGAATACCTCTTCCAAGTCAGTCGTGTCATATTTCTTACTGCTTGTTCTTTTTCTCTTGAAGGTTGATCCTAAGAGGTGGGAGCTATCTATCACTTCAATATCTTCACTATTAGTTCTAAGGTTGGTTGGGTTGCCTATGGTCATTAATTTGGCCTTCTTTAGATTTTAGTCCCATTTTTGTCATTGGTTTCCTTGACTTTTATTACTAGAGCTTACAGATCCTTTGCATTTTTGATGCAAAATATTACCATCAGGTGCTTTCAAATTGTGGTGCTGGAGAAGACTCTTGAGAGTCCCTTGGACTGCAAGGAGATCCAATTAGTCAACCCTAAAGGAATCCTGACTGTTCTTTGGAAGGACAGTTACTGAAGCTGAAATTCAGATACTTTGGACACTAAATGAGAAGAGAGAACTCATTGGAAAAGACCCTGATATTGGGAAAGACTAAAGGCAAAAGGAGAATTGGACGGCAGAGGATGAGATGGTTAGATAGTGTCATCGACACAATGAACATGAATTTGGGCAGACTCTGGGAGATGGGGGAGGACAGTGGAATCTGGCATGCTAGAGCCGTGGTGGCACAGTGGTTAGAGTGCAGCACTGCAGGCTATTTCTGCTGACTGCCTGTTGCCAACAGTTCAGCAGTTCAAATCTCACCAGCTCATGGTTGACTCAGCCTTCCAACCTTCTGAGGTCAGTAAAATGAGGTGCCAGATTGTTGGGGACAATATGCTGACTCTCTAAAACAGCTTACAGAGGGCTGTAAAGCACTGTGAAGTGGTATATAAGTCTAAGTGCTACTGTTATTCTACTGCAAAGAGTTGGACATGATTTAGTGACCGAACAACAACAATAAATTACCATCAGCGAAGCATACATTACTGATATTTCTTCCCCAAACGTTAGTTTCAAACAGCACCCTTTTCCTCCTGTCCCCAAAACCACCATGCAAGGGGATCCTCACTTTGCAAGCAGTCAGCATTGAGCAGGTCTTGGCACTTTTCATGGCATTTCACTCCACACTCGGTACACCGCATTCCTTGGCGTGCAATGCCCCAGAGCAGACCCTCACACTCGTAACAATAAGTGGGAGTAGTGGCAGTCCACACCTCAAAATTATGGGGAGTTGTGCAAGAGATGGGATAGATTAAGGCTTGGAGGGTCTTCTTGTAAACATGGTTTTTCTGTGGGGGAAAAAATAGAGAGTATACAGGTTGGAACAAGAAAGGCAAATGACTTAGCTATCGCTATTTCTTGTCAATAGTGGCTAAATATGATGGGCCTTTCCGTGCTTGCCTGGCAACATCTGTTTTTTACTGCTTGCCCCCAAGGTGTTGTCTTTCTCTTGTCCCCAGCCCATGAATGAGGCAGCCTTCATTGGTCCTTAGAGGTTCTGGTGTGAAATTAATATTTCCTCCCTTTTTTGACTGTCCAAGAGTCAAAATCTTAACTTCAAGATTTGGCTATATCACTCTTATCTTTTCAACTGAGCAGTGGGGAACAGACCTATGTTCTAGCAAGAGCCCTCTGTTTCAACCATATTTCCTTGACACGTGGTCTATGATCAGAAAAAAGCCAGCATTTTTTTCCTCTTAGGATCAAGTTTCTCTCAGGCTAATCTTTTGGGGACCACTTGCTAATAGAAGGCAGAGCACTGTGTACACAACAGGGCCCACAACTGGCTGATGTCACTCCTCTTGCTTTCTGACACTCTCTTGCCCCGCTGCTTGAGATTTCCTTTACTTTTCCTGTCCCCAAATCCATCCAATAGATCAGTAAGGTAGCTGCTTCATGTCCTGCCTTGGTTCTGTTTGACTTCAATGGATCATTGTGCTTTCTTTGTGGAATGATCCATATGATGAAAAAGCAATGTTCTCTGGAATTGAAGCAAGACCCCTCCTTATTATAACTTAGAAGGGAATCTAATACGTATTCACCCAGGCCATTTAATGTTGAGCTGTTTTGCATTACAGGTTTCATGTTTATTGTTTGGTGTTTTATATTTCTTATATTTATATTGTATTGTACTTCTATAAGCCAACCAGAGCTGTTAAGCAAATGCTCGGGATATCCATTTCCTAAATGTTCTAAGTAAATAATTAAAAGGCAGTTGTGATACTTACTAGCTCTTCATTGTTTAAAGTGCTTGATGCAAGTGCTGACGTAATACCAGCTTTTCTGGACTGGACTAAGGACTGTGGGAAGAAACATAAAGAATAATTAAATCAAAGTAATACAGACTGTATTTTCATGAATGATCCAGATGTATCTTCATAACTGCTCTGTTTGGTCTGGTTCTGCAACCCAACAAGACAGACACAGACTTCAGAGGATAAT
Source organism: Ahaetulla prasina (assembly GCF_028640845.1). Taxonomy (NCBI): domain Eukaryota; kingdom Metazoa; phylum Chordata; class Lepidosauria; order Squamata; family Colubridae; genus Ahaetulla; species Ahaetulla prasina. Next base: position 361,918,917 of record NC_080539.1, read on the forward strand.
TAGAACTGCAGAAAAAACAATGACTACCAACTTGCCTTCCATTGAGGACCTGTATACTGCACAAGTCAAAAAGAGGGCTGTGAAAATATTTACAGACCCCCCCCCCACATCCTGGACATAAACTGTTTCAACTCCTACCCTCAAAACGACACTATAGAGCACTGCACACCGAACAATTAGACACAAGAACAGTTTTTTCCCAAATGCCATAAATAATTCCCTCAACACTGTCAAACTATTTACTAAATCTGCACTACTATTAACTTTTTCATCATCCCCATCACCCATCTCCTTCCACTTATGACTGTATGACTGTAACGTTGATGTTTGTATCCTTACGACTTATATTGATACTGATTGTTTTTTGATTGCTTATTTGTACTCTATAACTATCATTAAGTGTTGTACCTTATGATTCTTGATGAATATATCTTTTTTTTTATGTACACTGAGAGCATATGCACCAAGACAAATTCCTTGTGTGTCCAATCACACTTGGTCAATTAAAAAAAATTCTATTATTCTATTCTATTCTATTCTATTCTATTCTATTCTATTCTATTCTATTCTATTCACTTTAGAGGCAAATAGAATATTTGTAAACAAAATCCTATATTTTATATTAAACAAATCTTAGGGGTTCATAATGAATTTTGAATCTAGACTAGCAAACTAGAAGAATCCAAACTAGCAGTCATCCCTACATTTTAGTAGATGTGTGAACTGAGAATGCATTTACAAAGAATAAATATTAAAAAGGGAATACTCACCATAGCCTGTAAAGTATTGGAGGATGAAAAAGCACAAGAAGAGAGGAAAGAAGTTAATATGATGCAAAACAAATACCAGACTTTCTTTCTTCCAGACCTTCCCTATGATAAGCAAAATGGCACAAGATCCTTTAAAGATTTGGGAGACTCCTAATTCTTCTCCTATTTCAGAGATAGGGGGCCAGTAGTTCTGGTTCATGTTTCTAGAGAATTGCTAATGGTTTATCTCTCATCAGCTTCAGCCAATGGAGTCCATTGAAATGGTGTGACTTGAAATTCAAAAACAGCCCTAAATCCACAAGTTTCCATTCCATTCCAATATCTATTAAAATCCACTTTCTCCATCTTGGGTTCTCCAAATGTGGTGGGACTTCAAATTTTTCAACACATTTGAAGGTCATCATGTTGAGGAGAAAGAACCCTATGAGTTTTCAACTTGGTTTTAGACTTCATGTCCATATTCCCACTTAATCCTACCCCACCTTCTCCACTCACCAACATCAGCACTCTTTTACTGTGTCCCTTAGTGACTTGGTGGCAAAACAATTCCTACAAACTCATCAAATTCCCAGAGGATAAATGCCATAATGCATTTCTTCATGTCAAAAGTATACTGTTCATGATACGTAAATCTATCTATAATCTGTTGGCTTTCCACTTTGCCAAAATTCGGTACTTGTAAATAAGACACTGGCTTCAACACCCCCCCTCCCTCTATTGCAAAAGACACAAAAGAAGCTGCATTATCAAAGAGAAGGAGCAGAAGCCCAGGCAGAAGATAGACAAAGGAAGGACAATAAAATCCAGATGTTGCAAGCAGGAATTTAGTAAGAGAAAGGCAAGCAAAGGTGCAGGGGTGAAGGGAATCAAACCTGTAGGTGATGGCGATTTATAGCATACCAGAACTTAGCTTTCAAGGATTCCTAAATGTTTACATTAAAACCTACTTGAAACCAATTTAATTTTTTTCATGGTTTTTTTTTCTATAAAACTATAATTTCTGAACTTTGCATTGTGAAGCATCCCATCTAGGTCTTTCTAGTATCTTTTAGAGGCCTCAGATAATAAGTCTTGGGAACTGTAGTTCTGCTTAGGACTTAGAATTAGGAATTCTATCGAGCTTTCTGTTTATACTTAGATAAAATTCCAAGATTCCTTGATAACATTTGATCATGCTGATCATTCTCCAACTAAGATGTTTTGGGATCTGAGTAACTTTGGAGCTCTTCACAATCACAGATATAAATTTAGTATAAATATAAAGCAATGATTTCCAACAAAACTCAAGGAAGTTGCTCAAGGAAACATTAGGAAGCCCTGGATGTCACAGACTGACATTCCAAGGACTTTTTCCCATTCTACTAATAGTTTTTATCAACTTCTTGATGAGAACGTTCAGGATTTGCAAATTTTGAATGCTGTGTGACATAGAAATTTTAATATATTGTACACAAATTCTGTAAACAAATTCTGTAGTCCCCAGAATTTCTTGAGTGCAGAAGTTAGCAAAGGGTAGCAACTAGGCAGAAAAAAAATTAGGTGCTGCATTCTATACAAATTGCTTGTTTACACATCTTAGAATTGAGTGATCTCACAAAACTTCCTGCAAGGGACCACCAGAATTGAACTTTCAAGGAAGAAATTGAGAACAATGTTAAGAAATCAGATCATCCTTCCCTGGGAATGATGAGAGTTGTAGTCCAAACAGTTGGGGGATCACATAATGGAAAGTTGACCTGAATTTCTTGTAGCTCTCCGGGCTGAAATTCAGGAATTGCTTAACACTGTCCCACAAGGCAAGCTGTGTCACTGCAGCTCCTCAGTTCATAATTAACTACCTCCAGATTGGTTTCTGGTTTCTCTTGGTCTCCTTTCCTGAGGAATCAGGAAACACATACAGGGTTTCCTGCTTTAATAGCACGATGTTGAGCAACGAGATTTATGAGTTTTGTTAGGTTTGGTTTCCTGAATAATACTCTTTTGCTAGCTACTGATGTTCTGACTCAGCTCCCCAAACATGACAAACCCTCTGTAGATGAAGCAATGATTCCTTTATTAGGAGCACCAGCAGCCCTGGCAAAAAGTTTCTCTTTCACTGCAGGCTAACAAGTCTGTCCGGCAGGGAAATGAATAGTTGTCTGCCACACCTATTCATCTCCACCCCCTGCCTTTTATCCCCAGAGTTAGGGTGGGGCTTCACTAGCAGCGGTGACTTTTCCTTCCCAAGGATTGGCCCACAGATTTCCACTGCTCTCCTCTCCTCTGCCTTCTGCGCATCCGCGTGCCAGGCACTGGCCCCAGCTGTTCCTCCTCTTCCTCATCAGCCTCCAGACCTGGGGGCTGTTGACTCTGCATCTGACAGCTGATGGATGGCCCAGGCTGCGCCTCTGTCTCTCTCTCTCTGACATTCCCTCTTCTCCCTTGGAGCTCACAGGTTGCCTTGATGCTGTTCCTGAATCCCAGGCCTCCTCCTCCTCCTCCTCCGATTCGGCTGCTGGAGGGGTCGGCAGCCGACAGGCCACAACAACCGAGTACAGCGCATGGTGATCATATAGGCAGAGGACTCTATTATTCTGTCTTCTTTCTGGAGATGCTGGGGGCCTAACCCAGTTCATTTATCTACCACTGAAGTATGGTTGCTTTTGGCTAACAAATATATCTTCCCAATATTCTCTACTCCAAAATTTTAGTTCACCAGTCCTGCCGAGACAGTTTACCTGAAGAATCTCCTTCAAAGGTAAGTTCTCACTGAACTATGCCTTCTCCGAAAGGCTGATGGTTAGGGAATCTGTCAATAAGGGAAGCATACAAGGAAAAGTGCAAGAAATGCGGTGGGTCAAAAACATGTTGAAGGGTAGACCTCGCATAACAGGAAGGGTTGTATCTTGGGAATAGTGAGGTTTGGGAGTGTGGTGTTAGGAGGAAGGAGACAATTAAAAATGCAGGAAGACATTTGGTGTTCCATGTTGGATAAGGATTTTGCACAGCATTTGTTAAGTTAGGCATTTGCAACTGGTTGTTATTGGGATCCTGGGTTCAGGGGAAGAGGAATCCTGGGGGTGGGGTTTCTCCCTTTCACCTCATTCTCACCAGATCGCTGATCACTAGCGGAAGAGATTTACGTCCAGCCTTAATGTCGGGCATGCTGTTAATGCAGCGCAGAAACTTTACTGCGGCTCCCCTGAGAGAGAATGCACCCACAACAGCATCAGCAAGCAGAAGATGGAAGAGAAATAAAACAAGCTTTATTAGCAAAGCGAAGCAAAGGCAACTGAATAAGATGCGGCGCACGCTGGAGCCAGAGTAATGGAGGATGTGATCTTTCCTTCCCTGCCAATCCTGTTTTCAGGTGTTGTTAGGAGCTACATTTTAGAGCAGAAAGGGGATCATCATGAAAATTGTGGCAGCAATTATTATTTACTGGTTTTCTTCTAGGCCTTTGAATTTTGAAGAAAATTAAAAAAAATATTCTTCATTATAATTTGAGAACTGGTGCAATGCAGTTGCTAGAGACACATTTCCACTGCAAGATTGTAGAAGAGATCTCACTGTGGCCAGCTCACCATGGCCAACTTGCTGTGAGACAACTCACCACCGAGTTACACTAATATCGAAGAAATAGTGGAACCGAATCATTAAAGAAAGGATACCAAAGGAGGGACAAAATGAAATGTGAATGACAAAAATTAAAATATTTTAAATTATTTTAAATAATTAAATTGAATTGTTGAATTGTCCCGCAGCGAGTTGTCCATGGCGAGTTGGCTGCAATGAGTTGTCCCATTCCACCACAAGAGACAAATATGTGGGCTTTAAGATACGTTAATATCTATTAATATCTGTTAATATTTATTAAGTATCTGTTAATAACTATTAAATATATCCCCATGCTGGCTGGGTAATTCTGAGAGTTCAACTCTGGGCATTGGTCCACTTATCATAGCGTTGCTAAGGTTAAGAAACATTGTCTATATTAAATTATTGTATTCCAAATAGGATTTAGCCAAAGGCTATGTTGTTGCTGCTAGATTCCATTTTAAAGCAGCAGGTGCCCTTGGGACTATAGTCTTACTAGTCCAAATACTTTCTTGATTCCAACCCAAAATCTCACAAAGGGCTTTGGAGGGCACCAGGCTTGGGATGGCTGATATGGAGTTTTCTTGCAAATATTCATTTGCAAGTGCATCCTCTCTCTATATCAGGGGTTGGCAACCTTAAACAAAGAGCCACAAAGGTCCTAATCAGAAGTCCCCTGTTAAATTCTGGAGCCGACCAGAAGTCTGGTTCCCCTACCATAGAGTCTCCTCCTAGCGCAGCGTCCTTTTTCCTTGACCTGTCCTAACCGAAAGCCCTATCAATTGTGGAGCTGACCAGAAAACCCGCTCCTTGCCATGGAGTCACGTGGTGTGCCGTGCTTCATCCCCCCAACCAGAAGCTCGTCTCAAAATTGTGGCGCCGACTGGTAACAGAGAGCTGCATCAGAAGGATGAAAGAGCCACATGCGGCTCCAGAGCCACGGGTTGCTGACCCCTGCTCTATATGAAGAGAGAGATCTTACCAAGGTAGTCAACCCCTGTCTTCCTTCCCATCCCTCTCTCAACGTGGGAAGGGGACACCAATGAAATCAAACAATCAGTCGGTCAAACGAGGCTACTTAAGACATTTACAGTTTCAAGAGAATTTGCACCATGGCATTTTTTTCTCAGTTCACTGCCTCAGCCAAAGATTACACCAGATCTCAAATTACAAAATACTGAATTCAAGGACTTCAGTCTATGAGGTCACATTCATCCTTCCATTAGCTGGCTCCAGAGATACATTTAGTGGAATTCCTGCTGTTCCAGAACAGATAAAGCCAGCAGCTGCTGGAGAGAGAGAGAGAAAAAAGAAAGATGTTAGAAGAAGAAACCTCACCAAATCGCTAACTAGGGGTATGGGTTTTCTTTTGCGAATGTCAGGCATACTATCAATTATGATCAACCCGCCACCAGGCCTGGAGAAGAGACAAAAACAGTCAGATCATACAAGAGGACAGGTGAAGGAAGGGTGGAGGAAATTTGAAACAAGGTTAGGATAGGGAAGCAGAGAAGGGAGAGGAAGGGGAGGCATCAAAAGATGAGGCAGTGGAAATATTTGGATAGGCACATGCACAAGGCTGAGCATTGCCCTGGAGGTCTCTATGTTTATTCTATAGTGGGAAGAGGATGGGGTGGGAGGAGAGAATTCTGAGGTGGTCCCTTGCCAGATGATGGACTTCCTTATGGGAATGTGATAATACAATGGCTGATTTTAGAGACACTTAAACACAGAGGGCAACATCATTTTCAAAGGTTCCCAACATCCCTTTCTTTTACATCACGGCTATGTCTTGTCAAACCAAAATTCAAAAGAGTACAAAACCTTGCACAACTTGCCAAAGACAGGAGAATTGTGCCCTTTTCTGAAATAACTTTGGACGGGCAAGGGTCTACTGTAAAAAATATTGACTTGTGATTATCGAGCATGGGGAATCTCAGTTCAAATACTTTTGTTCCAAAGCAGAAATCATGATGTCATCTTTCAGAGAAGCATTTCCCCATTTTGGAGGTCAGGCCTGGACTGGCACATAGATACTTTAGTAGTCAGAAGTTTGACGGTGAATGCTACAGTTGAATGAGAGGTGAATCTATTCTTTCAAGAGGTATATATGTGTGTACATCTATGCACAGACTATATTGATATCCTAAATACAAAGCTTCCTATGATTCTGAATTATGGGGATTTTGTTTGGAGATGAGGGCTGTAAGGATCAGCTCTGGGACATCAAATTGGACAAATTTTATCAGCAGGAATAAAAAGAGATTCCCCTCCCTCCCCATCTGTTAGAACATAAGAACAGCATGCTAATTAGACCAAGGGCTATCTAGTCCAGTGTCCCGACTCAAATAATGGACAACAATTAGATACTTCTTGGGTAGTCCCAGGTTCTCTGGCTGGAGTTTTCCTATAAGTGCAGCATTTCTTCATCTGGCGGTTTATGATTCAACAGGGTAATTATTTATCCATGATTTGGTCCAAGGATCTTTTGAAAACAGCATAAGTCAGAGACCATTACGGTTTGTGATTGGCAGACCCTCAAATAATTGATGGAGGATGTGAAAAAGGAATTCTATTGTCTATTGATTATCAAACAAATTGACAATATCGTTGGTCATGGGAGAAGGAAAAAATATTTCTTTTTTATGCCCTGTATAGTTTTATACATATTCACAATACTTCATGCCCAATTTAATCATATTCTTTTAATTAGAGTTTAATTTATAATTTCTTTTCAATGTTTAAAATGCATTTTGCCCAAGTTGAAGGAACCAGGAAATTAAATTTTACTGCTCAGGATTTTGAACAATTACAGTGTTTTTGAAATCTGTCTTCTACTATTGAAATCCTGCCGTTTTAACTTCAAAAGGAAAATATAAAAGTCTTGCTAAATGTATGGCCATAAATCGTACTAAATGCTTTTGCATTTGTCAGATCTTGCCAAGAGCTAACTGTTATTGAGTGCCATCTGTTAGATCTAATGTAATCTTTAACTGCTGGATGTCAATTCTTGTAATAAGTACTGAGCATTACCGTAATGTCATCTATGAAATACTGTCAAATAAGGAGATCTGCATATTAGATCTGATTAAATGGAAACCATTCTAATACCCTATCTGTCAAAAACAATTATGTTCTGCAAAATCTTTGCAGAACAAGATCACATTTTACAGCTATCTGCCACCTGAATGTACAGATGAGACGTGGTTGCTGGTGGCTTTTTGGGGGAGAACATTTTTTTTCCTCTTTAATAATACAAAAGATCTATTAATCTTTCTTGTCTCCACCAGTAGTGAATCAGAGAGGAAGTGCATAAATATGGGAAGGGGAACTGAGAGCTACTTCTCAACATGGAAGTAAAGTCATGGAAGATACAACCATAGGGCTGGAAGGGACCTTGGAGGTCTTCTAGTCCAACCCCCTGCTTATACTTTCTTAGACAAATGGTTGTCTAATCTCTTTTTGAAAACCTCTAGCGATGTTCTTTAGTACCTACTTGAATGGGGGAAATGTTGGGAACAACCTGAAATTAGTACAGAACCTTCGAAAACGGCAATCTACAAGTCATCTGAAGAATGTTTCCATTTCACCCCATTCTCCAGGACTGGAACTTACCCTCCTTTAAACCAGAGAGATTTTGATTCGCCTTCGCCTCGAGCCTGAAAAACAGAAAATGATGAATTTAGCTCTGCTGTGACTTGTTGCAACCAAAGATTCTGATCCACAAGTCTTTTTTGAGAACCAATGTGCTCTTGTTGTTGTCAAGGTTCCAAGTAATACATCCTGTTCAATAAGAACTCTGAGGCAAACAAGTTCCTCAAAGAACATTTTTATTAAAGATAAAGGTAAAGGTTCCCCTCGCACATACGTGCTAGTTGTTGCCGACTCTAGGGAGCGGTGCTCATCTCCGTTTCAAAGCCAAAGAGCCAGCGCTGCCCAAAGACATCTCCGTGGTCATGTGGCCGGCATGACTTAACGCCAAAGGCGCACGGAACGCTATTACCTTCCCACCAAAGGTGGTCCCTATTTTTTCTACTTGCATTTTTACGTGCTTTCAAAACTGCTAGGTTGGCATACAATTAAACATTTTTATTAGGATTTATCAAATTAGCATACTCCTAGTGGAAAACCAGCTCTAAATTGGCACTGGTTTCCCACCCCCAATTAAAAGTAAAAATTCATCACTTCCCCCCAGAGTCTCAGTTACATGGTCCAATCAACATAAAGGCCAGTTGCTAGATCAGGGGTCGCCAACTTTGGCAACTTTAAGACTTGTGGACTTCAACTCCCAGAAATCCTCAGCCAGCAAAGCTGGCTGAGGAATTCTGGGACTTGAAGTCCACAAGTCTTAAAGTTGCCAAGGTTGGAGACCCCTGGGCTAGATGACCTCAGTCTCCACCCCGCAAGCACCTGCATGAATGTCCTTGATTCCCAGGGGAAAGAATTTTATTTAGGCTACAACACCCTAGCTAATCTCTACACCCCTCCTTGGGCCTTCACTTCAGGCTGTATCATCCCTGAAGCAGAGAGAAAAGAAACCTCCCTAGAAACTACAGAAAAGAAAACGGCCATAGTTCAGCCACCTTCAGGATTGACAGTTGTTGCTATCAGTACTGGTAGTAGTAGTAGCAGTTTTTGATCAAAATGCTCCACCACTCCATGTCATTCCACCAAATTTAAATACCCTAATAGCAGCAGCCAAACAGGAGGAATCCTTCCAACAGGCTTTGAACAGGGTGAAAGTTTATTATTTTTTATTTATTTATTTATTTATTTATTTATTTATTTATTTATTTATTTGATTTTTATACCGCCCTTCTCCCGAAGGACTCAGGGCGGTGTACAGCCAAATAAAAAGCGCAATATATAAATTAAAACAAGACTAAAACAAACATATTACAAAATGGCCAAAAATTTAAAACATTTAAAATAGTTTAAAAAAAACCCTAAAAATATAAATAACCCCAGATTAAAATTTAATTAGGCCAGTCCCGCTTGAATAAATAGATGTGTTTTCAGCTCACGGCGAAAAGTCCGAAGATCAGGCACTTGACGTAAACCAGGGGGAAGTTCGTTCCAAAGCGTAGGAGCTCCCACAGAGAAGGCCCTGCCCCTGGGGGCCGCCAGCCAACATTGTCTGGCGGACGGCACCCTGAGAAGTCCCTCTCTGTGTGAGCGTACGGGTCGGTGGGAGGCATAGGGTAACAGCAGGCGGTCCCGTAAGTACCCGGGCCCTAAGCCATGGAGCGCTTTAAAGGTGGTAACCAAAATCTTAAAGCGCACCCGAAAGACCACAGGAAGCCAGTGCAAACTGCGCAGGATTGGTGTTACATGGGAGCAACGGGTTGCTCCCACTATTACCCGCGCAGCTGCATTCTGGACTAGCTGCAGCCTCCGGGTGCACTTCAAGGGCAGCCCCATGTAGAGAGCATTGCAATAATCCAAACGGGAAGTGACAAGAGCATGAGTGACCGTGCATAAGGCATCCCAGTCAAGGAAGGGGCGCAACTGGCGAACCAAGAGTACTTGGTAAAAAGCCCTCTTGGAGACGGCCGCCAAGTGATCATCAAACGACAGTCGCCCATCCAAGAGGACGCCCAAGTTGCGCACCCTTTCCATTGGGGCCAATAACTCGCCCCTCACAGTCAGCCGTGGCTGCAGCTGACTGTACCGGTGTGCCGGCATCCATAGCCACTCCGTCTTGGAGGGATTGAGCTTGAGTCTGTTTCTCCCCATCCAGACCCGTACAGCTTCCAGACACCGGGATAGCACTTCGACAGCTTCGTTGGGGTGATCCGGGGTGGAGAAGTACAGCTGTGTATCGTCAGCGTACAGATGATAACTCACCCCGAAACCACTGATGACCTCACCCAGCGGCTTCATGTAGATGTTGAACAGGAGGGGCGAGAGAATCGACCCCTGAGGCACCCCACAAGTAAGGCGCCTCGCGGTCGACCTCTGCCCCCCTGTCAACACCGTCTGCGACCGGTCGGAGAGATAGGAGGAGAACCACCGATAAACGGTGCCTCCCACTCCCAAGCTCTCCAACCGGTGCAGCAAGATACCATGGTCAATGGTATCAAAGGCCGCTGAGAGATCTAATAGGACCAGGGCAGAGGAGCAACCCCTATCCCTGGCCCTCCTGAGGTCATCTACCAACGCGACCAAAGCTGTCTCCGTACTATGTCCGGACCGGAAGCCGGACTGGAACGGGTCTAGATAGACAGCTTCATCCAGGTACCGGGGAAGCTGCCAAGCAACCACACTCTCTACAACCTTTGCCACAAAGCGAAGGTTGGAGACTGGACGATAATTTCCCAAAATAGCTGGGTCCAGGGAAGGCTTCTTGAGGAGGGGTCTCACCACCGCCTCTTTCAAGGCAGCGGGGAAAACCCCCTCCAACAATGAAGCATTTATAATTCCCTGGAGCCAGCCTCGTGTCACTTCCTGAGTAGCCAGCACCAGCCAGGAAGGACACGGGTCCAGTAAACATGTGGTTGCATGCAACCTCCCCAGCAACCTGTCCACGTCCTCGAGAGCCACAGACTCAAACTCATCCCAAACAACCTCAACAAGACGTGTCTCCGTCATCCCACTTGGATCATCGCAATTTTGGTCTAAGCTATCCCGAAGCTGAACGATTTTATCGTATAGATAACCGTTAAACTCCTCAGCACGTCCCTGCAGGGGGTCATCCCGCCCCTGAAGGAGGGAGTGGGTCACCCGAAACAGGGCGGCCGGGCGGTTATCTGCTGATGCAATGAGGGTGGAAACGTAGGAACGTTTCGCCTCCCTCATTGCCACTAGGTAGGTCTTAGTAAAAGATCTCATTAGTATCCAATCAGCCTCGGAACGGCTAGACCTCCAAGTACTCTCTAGGCGTCTTCTCCGGCATTTCATCTCTCTCAGCTCCTCAGAGAACCAAGGAGCCAATTGAGATCTACGCCGGGTCAGAGGCCGCAAAGGCACGACACGGTCCAAAGCCCCAGTCGCGGCCCGTTCCCAGGCCGCAACTAGTTCTTCAGTCGTGCCGTGGGCAAGATCCTCAGGGAACGGTCCAAGCTCTGTCCGGAACCTCTCAGGGTCCATCAGGCGCCTGGGATGGAACCAACGAATTGGCTCCGTCTCCCTGCGATGGTGAGCGGTGGTCCGAAAGTCCAGGCGAAGGAGAAAATGATCCGACCATGACACCGGTTCTGTCACTAAATCTCCTAATTCCAGATCATTAATCCACTCTCCAGAGATATAAATCAGATCTAGTGTGCCTCCCCCCGTGTGTGTAGGGCCATCAGTTACTTGAATCAGGTCCATGGCCGTCATGGAGGCCATGAACTCCTGAGCTACCGTCGATGACAAGCCGGCCGATGGCAAGTTGAAATCCCCCATGACTAAAAGTCTGGGAATCTCAACCGCCACCCCGGCAAGCACCTCTAGCAGCTCAGGCAGGGCTGTAGTCACGCAGCAAGGAGCCAGGTATGCGATCAACAAACCCATCTGATTCCTATGGCCCCACTTCACAAGGAGGGATTCACAGCCAGCTATCTGAGGCACAGCGGACTCCCTCGGCTCTAGACTTTCTTTAATCACAACCGCCACCCCCCCACCCCTACCTTGGGCCCTCGGCTGATGGAATGCACGGAAACCTGGAGGGCACAGTTCAACCAGAGGTACACCCCCCTCTGTGCCCAACCAGGTCTCCGTAATGCCCATAAAGTCCGCGGACTCCCTCTGAATGAGATCGCAAATCAATGGAGTTTTATTAACCACGGACCGGGCATTGCACAACATCAGTCGAAGACCCAAGCTCTGAGGATCCTGACCATCCGGGGAACGAGTAAGGACTGAGGGGCCGGAGCACGTGATCGCTTTTAAACATCGAACACGTGCTCCCAGAGAGTGATACGGCCCCTTGCCTCCGCCATATCTGCCTCTCCCACTTACCGTACCGATGGAATAACAATCTACGCTCTGAATACCCCCCTCCCCCCCTGTCTTCGGACCAGATGAAGTAGTGCCGTGAGCAAACGCTGGGACTGGACATACCCTCCCCGACGGGCCACTCCCCCTACCCGTCACTCCCCTCCCCCCCTTTAAAAATCCCTGATCCCTAATTTTGCTGAGTATGTATTAGATAATACGTATAAACGTGAATTGAATACATAAAATGAATACAATTAAAGGGAACATTAGGACAGGGAAGGTAAGCACGCTGGTGCTCTTATGCACGCCCCTTACAGACCCCTCTTAGGGGTAGGTCAACAGTAGACAGTCTAAGGTTAAAGTTTGGGGGTTTTGGGTTGAAACCACAGAGTCAGGTAGTACATTCCAGGCATTGACCACTCTGTTGCTGAAGTCATATTTTCTGCAATCGAGTTTGGAATGGTTCACTTTAAGTTTGTATCTATTGTGTGCTTGTGTATTGTTGTGGTTGAAGCTGAAGTAGTCATTGACAGGTAAGACATTGTAGCAGATGATTTTATGAGCTATGCTTAGGTCATACCGAAGGTGGCGTAGTTCTAAATTTTCTAAGCCCAAAATTTCAAGTCTGGGTGGCATAAGGTATTTTGTTGCGAGCAAAGGAGTGGAGGACTCTTCTTGTGAAATATTTCTGGACACGTTCAATTGTATTAATGTCTGATATGCAGTGCGGGTTCCAGAGAGATGAGCTGTATTTGAGAATTGGTCTAGCAAACGTTTTGTATGCTCTGGTTAGTAGTGTAATATTACAGAGAAGAAGCTACGCAGGATTAGGTTTACAATCCTTAATGCCTTTTTGGCAATGTTGTAAAGTGGACATGAACAGGCCAGATGTATTAAATGGGACCTGCTTAAGCCGATCAGCTATGGCCAAGTTCTACATGGTTGGAGACACATTGTTTCACTCCAACCAGCTTCTATTGCTATATCTTTGCAGGATTACATCTGTCTCTTTCTTCAACAGCCCCATCTGTTTCTCCTGAAGAGGAGGCAGTCTGAGGCAAGTTTGCATGGAATACTCTCTGATCCACACTTGCCTTGTTCCATTGGCTAAGGGTGTTCAAATCACTGCTATGTGCAGAAGCTGGAGGATGGCAAGAATCTTCTACTTTTACTCTGAGTGCAGAATAAAGGTAGAATTTCTGTTCATTGTCATTTCAAAAGTGTTGTTCGTTTGCTGTCTCATTCATATTTCTCATGATTCCACAGGAAACCCAGCAGCTGTTCTCTAACAGCTGCAATTTCAATGTTTTCCATCATGATGGACACCAATTTGGAGAAATCCATTATACTCCCATCTGTAGTAAGCGGCTGCACTCAGCCGGCCTGAGCCGAGCCGGCCTGAGCCGAGCTTGAAAAGGCTATGCCAGGTCAAGCCTAATTTGTACCAAAAATGACAAGAATTTAAGCTAGTTTAAAAAAAAAAACCTAATAGCAAATAATTTATGTATTACTGCCAAGAAAATTGCAGAGATACCCCCATGAGTTAAGTTTGTTATTTGCCACATGAGAGCCATGTGGGACTATGAGGGTCAAAAAACCAGACAACTGGTAGTACATTTTGTAATAAATATAATAAATTTGATATGTTTAGGTTGAAGCGTAATTTTCATAATGCAGATTTCTTCTCAGTTATGGGGAATCATATACATATAACTAAGGTCACGTTGAAGCCGCAAAGCTATGCATATATCTGGGAGTGAGTCCCATTCAACACAATGGCATGTATTTTGGAGGAGATATGCCTAATTGTGCTAGTAAATATATGATTTGCATACCTAATATTATGCATCACTGGCTTTCAGAAAAGAGAGATTTTCTTTTACCTCTTCTTTTATTTTATTCTCTTAATCCAATATCTCTCAGTTCTGTTAAACTAAAAGAATTTCTAAAATTAATATTGGAATTAATTAATTAACTAGGGATTTCCAGTTCTTCCCTTCCTCTACCTCAGTGCTTCTCAACCTCAGCAACTTTAAGATGTGTGGACCAACTCCCAAGATTCCCCAGCCAATTGACATTCATACATCTTAAAATTCCTGAGGTAAAAAACACTGTTCTACATAGTGGTGGCGCAGTGGTTAGAATGCAGTACTGCAAGCTATTTCTGCTGACTGCTGGCTGCAGTTCAATGCTCACCGGCTCAAGGTTGACCCAACCTTCCATCCTTCTGAGGTAGGTAAATGAGGACCCAGATTGTTGGGGGCAATAGGCTAACTCTGTAAACCGCTTAGAGGGGGCTGTAAAGCACTGAAGCAGTATATAAGTCTAAGTCTTATTGCTAGTGCTATTGTCATTCACCATATTATGCATGGACATTGATGAAACTGCAATGATATACAGATGGATTATAATATATTTTTCCATGAAGTCTTTTTGTGCAACGTTTTACTGAAGTATGCAGGATCCCCGAGACTCTGAAAGCATACTAAAAATAATTGCGACTGAAACATAAATCTAATTAAATTTGAGGTCCATTATTAATATATACCATAAAAAAGAATCATGCTACCAAGCAACTATGTAACTTTTTGCATTACTGATCACTGGGTTTCTTTTGATGTGTTATTGATAATGTGTGCTTGAAATAAAAATGAACTGAAGCAAACTGCTACTACAGTATTTGTTGTCTATAAGCATCTGATGATTTAAAAAGCAATTACTTTTTACTTTACTTTACTGGAGGATTCTTAATATACCTGTTCTATTTTAAAAACAAAACCAGATAATTCAAAATGGCAAAAGCCATACAGAACCTCAGGGGAAAAAAAAAACAATTGGAAGAGGTTTTATCTGAAGGATGTTCAATAGGGAAAGGAACAGAAAAAAGATGGTTCCCCCCCCCCAATTGATTGATTTAAACTTAGATTATACCTTTTTCACCAGAAATAACATTCAGGATGGAGAGTAGCATATGTAGGCCTGGACTTACAACCACAATTGGGACCAGAATTTCTGTTGCTAAGCAAGGTGGTTGCTAAGTGATTTGTGCCCAATTTTATGACCTTTTTGCCATAGCTGTTAAGCAAATCACTGTCGTTATTAAGCAAATCATTGGTCATTAGGTGAATCTGGTTTCCTCATTATCTTTGCTTGTTGGCTGAGAAGGTTGCAATGAACCCAGGCCGCTGCAACTGTCATAAATACATGCCAGTTGCCAAGCGCTCAGATCTTGATCACGTGACTGTGGAGATGCTACAACGGTTGTAAGTAGGAGGATCACTTTTTAAATGAGATTGTAACTTTGAATGCTTTCTAAATGAATGGTTGTAAGTCAAGGACTATCTGTACAGAAAACTCTCGTCCACATATCAAACAAATCAGGATTCTCAAAGCCGTCCCATGTATGTCATGATTTCAGAAGGGATACCTGCCTCTTGGAGTTGCAAGCAGACTTTATTGAACGCCCGTAACCAGTTGGCTTTTGCTCGTGCTTTGGGGTCTACCACTTCAACTTCCTCCTTCTCCCTGTAACCAGAAGGCAGAGGTCAAGTGCAAAGTCCAGCATCTGATCTTTGGCTGAAAATTTATAGGAAACAGCTCTATCAAACTGCTTTCTGTTAAATAAGTTCACTCTGTTTTTTCACTAATTCTTTAGTTTCACGTCATGAAATAACTTCAGGTTGTATTTAAGAACCCAAAGAATATTGTTCAAAGGAGGTCATCCAGCAGAAAGGTGTTTCCCTCTAAATCAGGATCTTCAAAGGGGTCAACATTGACACCCCCCCTCCCAAAGGGTTGATGTAAGTATTCAAAGGGCCAATAAGTGTCCAGGGATCAGTAGATGGTTGAAAAATTATGGAAATGGTTGAAATGATGGGTGATTGGGGTCTGTTAATCTTTTGAGCTCTCTGTAGAGCTAGTCCTAAAGCCTCTAGTCCTGAAGATGAGGTAGACATCAACAATTTCAGTAATAAAAGTATAATAAAATCTTATATTTTTCCTATTTTAAATGTTGCCTACTTTTATGAAGTCAATACTATTCATGGTACTATTATTTAATAATGTTTGTTAAATTATTTTCATATAATAAAAGTTTGAGGTTGATAAACAATCTTAAACTTCATGAAGGAGTCAATGAGCTAAAGTTTGGGGGCTGCGATCTAACTGTCAGATTTAGACTCTACACTATCCACCTAAGAGCCCACAGATTAAAAGCTGGATCTCAATGTTCTCTGTCCACTTTTAATTATGAAATTAACTTATTCTGAATTATGAAATTAACTTATTCTGAGTCTAAAGTTATAGTCAAAACACATCTGCAGAGTTCCTGGTTGGAGAAGGTTTAGAAAGGCTATGCAATGTTTCAGAACTAATTTAAAAAATTAGAGGGAGCAGATGCATCTTGAAGTTTTTAGAAGTAGATCTGTGTTTGGGCAAGTTTTATGCTACAGATTATATGTTAGGGTAGATAAATGTAGGCCACTGCCAAATTCAAAGATCATAGAACATCACATTACTATGTTAATCCCAGCATCTCTTACTCCTGGCACTTAGCAACTGAATGGTAACTGGATTTAAGGATCCATAATTTTGTTTGTCATATTGTTCCCAATATAATGTTGTTCCAGTGAACTATGGGAAATTTAAATAGCACTCCCCATTTAAATTGAGGTAAGCAATAAGTTGGCCAATTTGTGGATCATAAATAATTACTTTGGTTGGTAATAACCAAAATATTCTGATGAACTTCAGATCTCTTTAAACTGGGTTAATCAAATGCCAAATGTAGTTTAGTTTAAGGAAGGATAACTTGATGCACACCAGGCCAAAACTTCCTACCTTCACATATCCATGGATGGGGTCTGAGATAGCCATCATTAACCAAGAGAATGATCTTGAAGTCATAGTAGATAACACATTGAAGATATCGACTTAGCTTGCAATAGCAGTGAAAAGGAGGAATTGCATGCTAAAACTGCCAGTACATTAATACTCTTGAGCAAATCTCAAATATGTTTCAACAGTGTCCACGAAAGGGTAAGAAATGTCAAGGTGTCAGTCAGAACTATGTAAATGAAGCACTGTTCCTTTGTATATGCATATACACATATGATCAAGCTTGATCCCACCTTGATTTCACTCAGGATGATCAAAACTGAGTTCTTTTGAAGATCATTTATTGCATACACTGATTGTTTGTCGCTGAATATGTTGCTGAGATATATTAGGGTTTGTCCGTTACTTACGATTTAACTGATTTATCTCTACAGTGAATGTTTTATGTATATATTATTGAGTACTTACCATGGGTGCTTTATGAATTATTTACTGTGAAAATTTTATTTGACAACACTGTCAATCATCAGGAGTCCTATGGGATTCAGTAGTACAAATGAATGAATGAATCAATCAATCAATTAAAACTATCTATCTAAACTGTTGCCATCACCATATCTTGTGGCAGTAATTTAATTATAAACTGAGGAAGTACTTTGGGGGGACAGAGGAGAGATCATCTAAATCTCCACCTACTTACCATGGTTGGATGACCCCGTTCCTAAATTTTTGAGAGAGGTAATTTTTGAGAGAGTTGAGAGGTCTCAGAGGCAGACCATAAAATTACATAGTATGAGTGGAATGGAAGAAGTGTACAGGGAGGGCATTCCCCTACTCCTTTCAAAACCCTGGGGCTAGCTTTATTTTCATTTTAATCGCCCACAATTCCACGTTATGATCCTATGCCAGGCACACTGTGGGCGATTGAAATGGTGTTTCTGGCTCCCTGAGGCCGGATGTAGCATGGTGGATGTACATTCCTGTTGCCAAAGGGACCCACCAAGAGCAATGGTTCTCTTAGGCTCAAAGCTGCCCCACAGCAGGACCGAGACTGAACTAGGCAAACAAGGAAACTCTGACTTTTACCATAAAGAATCTCTTACTTCTCTTCTGTCTTGGGAGGCTCTTCCTGGGGGGTCTCCTCCACAGCCGGGGTCTCTTCTGCTGGTTTTTCCTCCTGCAGGACAGTTGGAACCTCGTCCACTTTCTCCTCTTTCTGGACCTGTTGTTGCAACCTCGGGGGCACCTGCTGCTGCTGCTTCTGCTGCTGCTGCTGCTGCTGCTGCTGCTGCTGCGGCTGTTTCTGCTGCATAGGGGGCAGCTGGGGCTGCTGGGGCTGTTGCAGCTGCTGGGGTGGCTGCTTCTGCTGCCCCTGAGGAGGCATTTTTTGCTGCAAGGGCTGCTGCTGCCTCTGTTGCACTGGCGGCACCTGTTGTTGGGCCTGTTGCGGTGGTTTCTGTGGCGGAGGCTGGGCTTGAGCCTGTTGGGGTGGCTTCTGCTGGAGCTGCTGCTGTTGGGCCTGCTGGGGTGACTTCTGCTGGGATAGAGCAAATGGCGTGGGTGGCTGGACCTGTGGGGCCTTTGACTGCGGCTCTTGCTGCTGCAGAGAAGCCTCCTTGGGGTAAGATTCATGGTCAGCATCGGGCGCCTTGTCCTCGGGGTAATACTCTTCGTTCTCACTGTACTCTTCGTTGAACTCATCCTCCTCCAGGTAGAAGTCATCCTCTTCTTCGTCCCAGTGCGGGGAGTCCTTGTGATAGCTCACAGAGCTGTGGCAAGAGTGGTAGGAGTCTCCGTCCCGCTCATCCAGGCTGACGTCATCGGGGTCAAATTCATCACTCAGCTGCGAACTACCCTGGCTCAGCTCAGCCGAGGAGGCGTAGCGGCTGCTCCCAGTGGGGCTGTAGGGATGGGCAGGGGTTGAGGAGGGGGATGGAGAAACAGAGGCAGAAGCCGAGAAGAAAAAGGGCGGTTATAAATGAGCTTAAAGATAATGTGGTGGAGTTAGCTCGCTAGAGCCAATCCTCACATCTATTTTTCTACAGGTCCACATAGCACAACTATTGAGCATCTCTATGTCTCTCTTCCACACACCTCTAAAAATGATAACGATGGATTGAAATTTACACCTATACTGGCCTTCCTAACATTCTGAATGGTTCCAAGCAAGAGGGTAACCAACATTACAGGGGTGCATCCTGGCTCAGATTACATTTCCAAATAAGTCACATTCTGGGCCTCATTTCAGTAATCTCTCCTAAAGAGTTATCGAATTATAATTTCATCAGCGGGGCTGTGATTACTTTTAGATCTGGGCAGTTCCTTTCATTGGGAAGCCATGGGAACGAACAACAAACTTTATTAGAAGGTGTCTGCTTTCATGAGCTGCTGCTCAGTAAAAGGACAGATTAGGGATCATGTGTATTCCATTAGGCATTAAATATAAGCAAATGCTTATATTTAGAGCGTTCTGTAGGTCAGCCCAACATAAAGTTTTGGAATTTGCAATTGTATGTAATTCCAAGCTTACATGCAATTGGATGTAATCCACTTCTAGCTATTAACAGAATAAAGTACATGCTTTTGCCATCACTTCCAACTCTAGTCATACCATTGCGCTGATATTCAGTGCCAGGGGATGAAGGAAAGTTGATAGTGTCTTAGTCCACTACTCTCCTACCAGTTACTCCTACTGACTGAACCGTGATCAAACTGGCTAGTCCTTAATCGGAGTCATTCCCCCATGTATGAACTGCAGAACAATTGGCATCAGTTAGCCTGACTACTTTTACAATGCCTGGAGTCCATTTTCTGCCATTTCCACAGATTCAGCCAAGCCACCAGCAGCAATCAGTCACAAAAAGAGACAGCAGCCATAGACACAGAAACATAGAACAATAAACACCAGCTTGCCCCTTCAATGATTCAGGTTTTTTAGGGACATCACAGTTATAGCTAGCATTGGATGATAAAGCCAAATAAAGTTTACACCTGCTGCTGCTATAATAAGAGAGAGAAAATAGGTAAGAATAGGGAAACAATATACACCTTTCTAATCAGTGGTCCATACATGAGCATTTACACACATACACAGAGGCCCTCTGTGACAGAATTATCAGGTAGTCCTTGACTTACAACCATATTTGAACTCAGAATTACGGTCATATGTGGTTGTGGTCATTAAGCAGGTCACCATGTGACCGCACCCTATTTCATAACCTTTTTTTTGTGTGGTGGTTGTTAAGCAAATCTGTTTTCTGCAATGGGTGTTTTTGGCCAGAAACCATTGAAAAAAAATGGTCACATTGTGTGGACAACTCCCAGAATTCCTCAGCCAGCAACTTCCAGCTGGAGAATTCTGGGAGTTGAAGTCCACAGAGCTTAAAGTTGCCAAGGTTGAGAAACACTGATCTTAGAGGCAACATACAGGGTATAATATTGGATATGAGCGAACTAAAATATTTGTCCCCCATTTATTGTTCTTATTTGTAACTGACAAACTGGTGTGCTCTAGAACCATGCTTTAATGCCCAAATAGGTCAATGCAGGGCAAATATATTTATATGTATTTATGAAAGAAAATAACCAAGTAGCCCCACTTTATTTCCAATATAAATTCCCTTCCCATCCAGGGAAGGAGTGTTTAATGCTAATATCTTGATTCCCACCCCCACCCCCAGGGTTTGCACTCCTATTCATCATTACAAAAAGGAAGTCCAATTAGCATTATGGAAGAATACAAGTAGTCCTTGACTTCCAACCACAACTTTTTGCCACAGTTGTGAAGCAAATTATTGCAGTTGTTCAGTGAATCCTTCTCCCCCACCCCTTCGCCCCGCATTGACTTTGCTTGTTGGAAGCTGGCTGGGAAGGTCAGAAATAGTGGGATGCTGCAACTGTCATAAATACATGCAAGTTGGTGAGGGCCTAAATTTTGATCATGCGAACATGAGGATGCTGCCATGATCGTAAATGTGAGGATGTAAGTCACTGTTTTCAGTGCTGTTGCAACTTCAAATGGTCACTAAACAAATGGCTGTAATTCAAGGACTACCTGTACGAATGTGTTTTATGGAAATGGATTGATTGTGGTTCCACTGTTTCTGTGATATTCCTGCCCTTGTGTGCAAGGCTAAAATAAAATTTGGATTTCATTCTTCCGAATAAACACGCACGTACACACACACACACACACACACACACACACTGTACCTCTCGATCAGATGTATTCATGATGTATCTAAATGAAGTGGATGAGCCCTAAGGTGGTGGTGGGATGTGTATTTCTTCAGACAACCTTGGTCATTCCCACCTGCTTAAAAACAATACAGACCCCTGGCCTGCATACAGATTGCTAGCATTTCAAGGAGAAAAGAATCAAACCTACACTCTGGAATGACACTGGTACAAGGTTTGCACTTGTCTTCTAAAAATCTATGGAGATTCCCAGTCATCCAGGTCATGGTTGTCCCAAAGGTGCTTTTCAAAAGGCAGCTGGACTTCCTTCAGTCTTCTAAAGGAAGACTGATGTCTTCCAAAAGGAACTCTTTCTTCCCCTGACAGAGTTAGATTTACTCTTGACACATTCTCAAAATATAGAGTGGCAAATTACAGAAGGAAAAAAAGGATATAAGGATCAGAGAGGGGACACAGAAAGAATAGAGAGGGACAGCTGGATTCACTGTAGGGACAGATAGCTTTAAATCCCAGAAGCTACATTACAGCAGACTGATCAGACTATCTCTGAGCCAGCACAGAGGCTTACGGGAAGCACATGCAGACACGATATGGGACATACCTGGATTAGACCGAAACCACATTTCCAGCATTGGCAATGGGGGAGGGACAAAGGAAGGCAGACTCACAAAAGAATGTGAGTGTCCATTTATTCAACTTGTGGCCTGGTAGAGGAAGGCATCTAATCTCAATGGTTTGCTTGCAATTTCGAAGTCTCAGATGGAGGCAGTGCAGCCTTATGAATCTGCACTTCTGTTTTTAAATTTCTGGGTGTTATCAAAGGAAGGGGTACAGACATAGCTTGCACAATGTTCAGTTCCTCTGCGTATTTCCCTCTTCTCTGCAGTCAACGGTAAAACACTGCAAGGTAGTTGGGATCAATCAGAGTTTAGAAATAGGGTGTCCAACTTGAGCAGGGGGTTGTACTAGAAGACCTCCAAGGTCCCTTCCAACTCTGTTATTCTGATGAAGGTCTGGGATGATTCCTGGATGATCACAATCCCTGGCCCAGAATCATGGCCAGTGCCACGCTTGAAAACCAGAAAGGCACATTGCCAAGGTGGGAACCTCCAATCAAATTTTGGTCATGCTTGCCAGGTTGGCTCTCTCATCTCTGACTAACATACGATGCCCAAATACGCCATATTACGGTTTGTTGCAAAGGCCTGGTTCTCACAATATGCTAAGACAAGGGATGTGTTTTCCCTGAAATTCCAACTCCATTTTAGCCTACTTAAAAAACATTGTGTAAACTCGGTGTACCTGCTGATTTCAGAAGTCACACAGCAATGGAAAATGGAGGTGGTGTTGAGAGGGGAATCCTCTCAGATTGATCTTCAGATTCTGGCTTTGTATCTGAAGCTTTGATTGGGAAGGGCAAACTGGTCACGGAAGACAGCAGTTTTAAACTAAGTCACCATCCCTAGTAAGCAGGCAGTTACTCATGGTTGCTGGGTATCCAAGTGAATTGGGGAAAGGGAAAATCTGCACCACACTGTTTCATTATTAAAGCAGAGGATGTTGCATAGAATCATCTCTTGTAAATCTTGCTTAGCCTTCTTTATGTTACAATTGCCTGTTAGGAAAATCTTCCCACAGGAGTTACAAAGTGTCTGTGTGTGCGCGCTCGTGCGTGCAGGCACGTGTGTATTCCACTGAGAATTAGTTAAGGGAAGTTCAACCGGTTTAGCTCTGCCTGGTAAGGCCTGTTATTAAGAACACAAAGCCTGCAATTACTGCAGGTTCGAGCCCGGCCCAAGGTTGACTCAGCCTTCCATCCTTTATAAGGTAGGTAAATGAAAAAAAAAAAAAACCCTAGCAAAATCTTGATTTCAAATTCAATCTTGTTTGGGAAAAGAAAAATATTGCAGGGGGTGGAATGGGAGCAGGAAAGGAGTCGTAGCATCCACTGCTGGATAGATGCTGATGGCCTAATCCAGTTTGCAAAAACCAAGAACCACGTGACTCTGCAAAAGGCACACAGCGGAAAAACAAGAGAAAGACCCACCTATCAGATAGGTCTAGGGAGCGCCTGCTCTCGAGCGAGGGCTGGTGGCTTGTGCGCCTGCTTGACCCGGAAGCAGACTCAGCGTCACTGTGCCCGTTTGCGGCAGAATCTACACTACCATAGCGTCTGCCAGGGAGGGGAAGAGGAAAAGGGTCAGCATATAAAATGGCAGAGAGAAAAGATACCCCCTCTCCTGTCCTGGGAATTTGAAAGGGAGCAGAAGGAGAGAGCAAAACACAAATTTGCTAGCTAAGAACTAAGAGACAAGGAGGTGGGTTTCTATCTGAGACCTGTTTTTTGTTCAGATAGAATATATCCAGGCCAACCTCTGCACTCCACTTAGGCTGCATCGTAGCTCTCATCATTCAGAGCCAGTTTGGTAACAATGGTGTGGAATAATTGGAGTTTGCTTGAAGAATGCTGGCCTGGAACTATTCAAAGGGTAGACCTGGCATTGGGGAAAAAAGAAGGCTATTCTGAAATACAGAAAACAATGTTGAACTGGGATGGTTGCAAGTCATCCCCACCACCACCACCACCCCCATCCCCAGCAACCAACCATGATTTTCTCAAAGAAGTAAAATAAATCTATTATGGAAGTTAGCTACCAAGAGAGTGGCCCCTAAAGGCCCTGTGATTCTCAAAGGACACGAAAAATCACATTGACAGCATTGTTAAAAATGCGAGGCTGTGATGAATGATTAATGGCCAACAGAAGATTTTGGGAATGGAATGGAGTTCTTTTATTTAAGCATATGATTTGATTACTCTTATGCAAACAGCAATTAGGAGACCCACTGCGGTCGCCCCTCTGCAGTCAAGGCTACTATTTTTTCTCGTAGTCCTATCAGGGTTTCTAGTCCCCAGGTTACCCACCACACCCCTATATTATTACGGATCCGAGCCAAGTTTTAAATTCTTTCTCCCTCACTTTGTATATATACCCGGAAGGTCCTTGGCAAGATTCTCCCCATATGTTCCAATGTGATGAGCTAAAACCAAGCTGGAGGAAAGGAAATAGCGAAGAAATATGAAAGCCAATTGAGCTGCAGGGAAAAGGTCTGTTTGTTAACTATCGTTCAGAATTTGGCTCGGGATCCATTGCAATGTTTCAGCTCTTGAACAATGCCAGTAATGAATGGAGCTGATTCTATCAATTCTTTGGCCCTGGCTCCATTCTAAATATGACCCCCGTTCAAGAGGAGCTGTCTTAAGTGGTTGGGGCTATTACCAATGACAGATACAAATGGAACTTTCGTACTCTGCTCTATACCACTGAGTAACCGGAGGCAGAGATCAAGAGTAAAGAAACTACTTTTGTATGTTTGTTACAGGTAGTCCTTAACTTACAACCATTTGTTTAGCAATCATTCAAAGTTACAATGCCACTGCAAAAAGGGACTTACAATCAGTTCTCACACTTATAACCATCGCAGTGTCCCTGTGGTCACCTGATTGTAATTCAGGTACTTGGCAACTGGTAGGTATTTAGTATGATCGCCTTTCCGACTGGCTTCTGACAAATGAAGTCAGTAAGAAGTCCAACAGGGGGAAATTGCAGGTCACGATCACGCAATGTCTCATTTAACGATTGTGGCTAAAAAGGTTGTAAAATTGGGTGCAGTTGTGTGAGAACAAATTTTCCGGTCCCAATTATAAAGAGATTGTATAATGTGTTGCTTGAAATAGATTCGGAAAAGGATTTGGTAAAGGATTGTATGATAAAATGGGCACAGAATATTCAGGAACCAATAATGTTGGAAACATGGGAGAAAATTTGGGTTAGAAATGTTAAGTTTACACAAGCACAGAATTTAAGGGAAAATTTTTATAAGATGTTTTATAGATGGCATTTAGATCCCAAAAAATTATCATGTATGTATCCTAATATCCAAGCGAAATGTTGGAGGTGTGATTGTGATGATGCTACATATTTTCATATTTGGTGGACTTGCAAGAAAATTAAGGTCTTTTGGATAAGAATTTGGTGGATTATTCAAAATGTACTGAAGAAGAAGATAAAGTTCCTGCCACAATTTTTCCTTTTGGGAATTATAATGGATTGTACAGGGATTGAGACTAAATTGATTTTGAACTTAATAACAGCAGCAAGACTGTTGATTGGACAATACTGGAAGAAAGAAGAGATACCTACAATAGAAGAATGGATATTGAAAGTTATTAATTTGGCTGAGATGGCTAAAATCTCAGCGCTTTTAAAAGACAATACGCAGGAAAGATATTTAATTGAATGGAAAAAATGGATTGATTATCTACAAAACAGATATCAGATTAAGAAATATCAGATTGCCTTTGAATAATTAGAAAGTTATTTTATGTAATGGGGAGGGGGTTGGGAGACGAAAAGCTTTGGATGTGGTTATTTGGATTGGACTTTACCTTGTGATTGACCGGGAAGCCGGGGTGGGGAGGAGGGGATGTTTTGTTTTTTTTTTTTTTGGGAGGGAGGGGGAAAAAAGGGGGAAAATGTTTTTGTTTTTTTTAAAACTCTTTCAATAAAAAAAAAAAAAAAAAAAAAAAAAAATTTTCCGGTCCCAATTGTGGTTGTAAGTTGAGGATTACCTGTATGAACATAATGTTGGGTATATTGTGTTTGAGACAGAAGGTTGGACGTGATGGTCTGTTGCTTTATGGCTACCATGACATATGGCTACCATAACTCTTTCCCCATTTTATAACCTTCTAGGGGGAGGACAAGAAACCCTTCCCTACTTTTCCCAACACTTCCAGGCTGCATCCACTCTACCTGATTGGCCGATGGTTAGAATAGTCCATCTCATAACCCTGCATAGAATCTGTATAGGAGTCTCGGGATACTCGCTGTTGATGGCGTATGGGGTACTGGTGGACCGAAGCATTGGGCTGGGAGGTTGTATAGTAAGGGGGTGGGATGCTGTTGCTGGTCTCACTGCGATAGTCACTGTCTCGGTCATCCACGGTGCTGTCAGGGTCATCATCTGTAAAAAGGGACCCAAAATCATGATATAAAACAACAAAGTGTTCATTATTAAAATGGGATATGTGAACATTCTTTACGTGCGAGGGAGCACAGTATGTGAACATCTGTGTGTGTTGGCAAGCATCTGTATTTAAAAATTTAGAAGGTCCACATGCATAAGTGTCAAAAGGATGCAGTGTTCTGACATGATAGAGAATAACAGAAAAGGGTCTCCGTTGGAGAACAGAAAAAAAATGGTGGTTTCCAGAGGACAGGGATAGTTGATAACTGAAAAGAAGTGGAGAACACAGAAAGAGATGAATGGACAAATAGAGCATGAAGACATCTCACAAGCTGGTTGAAGAAATTTAGAAACAATATAAGGACCTCCCCAAGCTGGTACCTATCAGATCTAATGGATTTTAACTCCCACAATGTTCAGCTTGGATGGGCATTTGGGAGTTTAAGTCCAAACTACAATACATTCAGAGAACATGATCTTGGGGAAAGAAAAGAAAGAAAAGAAAGTCACATGGTTGTTTAAAATAGGTGGGGCAGGAAGCTGTTTACGGTATGGCATGGGTTTCCTTGCAGAGCTGCTAAGTAGGATGGAGTGGAGAGAGAAAGAAAGGGCATGGGGAATGTACATTGGGGGTGCAGGTTGGAGGCTGAATGTTTCCTTGGCATGCAAACCTACTTCCTCATTCAGATATTGGTTCTTGACCTTGCTACATCTGTAAGCAAGCCAGGACATGATGCACTGCATAATTATCCATAGTTCCTCGCTACTTTTCTCTAACTGCTGGCCGATTTCTCAGTTTCCTAAAAATGATCCTGATCATGGTTCAGTAATCCTTCTTTTTAAGATCTAAATCAGGGATGTCCAACCTTGGCAACTTTAAGACTTAGAAACATCAGTTTGCAGAATTCCCCAGCCAATGTGGGAATTGAAGGCCAAAAATCTTTAAGTTGCCAAGGATGGATGCCTCTGCTGTAAACCAATAATCCAAATAAAGCTTACATATATTACAATTGAACCCTTAACTTTTTTAAAAAAAAGAAAGTTTATATTAATGCAGAAAAACTGCCTTCCTTGGCATTTTGGGCAGCCCTTGTGAAAATGTTTTCATTAATTAACTTGCCTCCACTCTCAGTGGTTGGATTATTTGCCCTAAGTGATATTATTCTGCAGCCAGATTAATTGGCAATTAGATCTGAGTGCACCTTTTATGCCCTATGTGATTCCTGATTGGAAGGGATTGGCTTCCAAATTGGTCCAAGGAGAATAATATGCAAGCTAAAAGAGTGTCAAATATATATATTTTTAAAATAAAAAATAATTGCTCTCCCAAAGTCCCATATGGTCCTTAAAGGGAAAACTAATTAAGGCATCAACTTGGCCATGCTCAATAAAACAATATAAATTGGAATTGAAGTGGACAGGAACATAACCCTGCCTCAGGAATCAAGTCATTTCCTTTTCAATCTAAGTGCCATCTCACTGGTTGGATTCACAAATGGACTGAACAAAATTTCCTCTCATATTATTTATTTCTATCCCATCTTTAATATTTTTGCAAATAACTCAAGGCAGTGAACATAGCCAAGATACTTTCCTCCTATTTTTCTCACAACAACAGCCCTGTGAGGTGAGTGGGGCTGAGAAAGACTGACTGGCCCAAGGTCACCCAGCTGGCCTTCATGGCTATATCTCTCCTCCCCAATAAACATGACTGGAAAAAAAGGCTAAGTTTCCATGACCTACTCAGCTACAATGGTCCCAAGCCTGTTTTAGCTTAGTCTACTGCATGGTACAATCTCAGCCACCAGCTGACCATACAACACTCTGAGCCTGGTTCCCAAATTAATTAATTTTCTAGGTTCATATTATACAGTGAACTATAAACTTATCAAGCAGATTCAGTTTACATGACAACCTAAGCCACAAACAAAAGTAACACTGTGGAGTCCTTGGTGCTCTCTGAGTTTGACTATGTGTGCTGTAGATGTTTCATTACCTAGCTAGGTAACATCACCTAGTGAGTGTGGGGTATGTTCCCTGTTTATATATATATTAGTTTGGCTTGCCAGTGTGGGTGCAGGTGCAGTTTTCTCCTTGGTAGTTCCTTGATTAGTTAAAACTAACACTAATCAAACTTAATATGTTGTGTAGACGTACCTCGTACATTTTTATCGTGTGTTATGTGAATATAACTGTGTATCTGAAAGAGGGAGTTTGGTCCATGACCATATATTTTAATAAATTTATCTGAAAGAAATATTGCTGCTTGGCTGGCATTGTCAGAATCACTAAGCATCTACACAAAACACAATGTATTTTTTGGTGGAGGCCATTGACCCAATTAGTTAAGGGCTGGTTCACACAATTATACCCACCCTTTTGATGCCTAGCATTTAATGAATGGCTGGACTGTTCTTCTATTATAACATTATGTGATTATCTGCAGGAACATTTTAATTGTAGTCATCCCTTGACATTACAAAGCATCTCTTAAACAATGAGCAGCTTCAAAATAGCGGATGGATACAAGTTAAGGAAAAGTACTGAGATTACATTTGCACATCAAGCTAGACTCAGTTAGATTAATATAGCAAATGGATTAATGCCATAAATCAGTCAATTAAATAATTTGAAGAATGTTGGCTAAAGCCAATTCTGGTTTCTAGGCATCAATATTTTTAGCTACAGACAAGCCGCAGAGGAGGAACGACTCAAGTCTATTAATGTCATCCTAGGGTCAGAATGTCCCCAGTTCAAATTTAATCACTGCATTGAATTCACTAAACAATTTTAAGTAAGTACTTGTTCTCCAGTTCACTATCTTTATCTGGAGTCTAGTAAGTAAGACCAAAGGCTTCTGGAGGATAGAATTTTAAGTCTCAAGAGCCTGTCGGGAGTGGCATGTGAGGTTATTCTAGCTTTAAAGGTATATACTATACTTTGACTAACTAGCTAACTACACACACAAAATTGTTATCATTATTGCTCACGCTTGCTACCTGAAAATATCTGCTTCATCTCTTGACCTCCAGATGAAAAGGTGGGCCACGTTAGATTTGACCCATACCTCCTCCCCCGGAGAAGTAATAGGAAAATATTTAAGAATGCCACAGAGTGAAGTGGGAGGGTACAGGATCAGAATCGTATACTTACTTTGTTGATCTCCCCAGCCAAAATAATTCCAGTTGCCTACAAAATAAAAGCCAAGAAGACATGTCCCTTTAAGAGACAGGCCAATTCTAAATACTGTATACTTAGTAATTCTAACCCTAAAGGGAAGAGGAGGTTGTAGGGAAAGGGAGGTATAAATTCTACATCCAGATGAACTTTGGAAGCTAAGAAGCATATAAAAGCAGGCAGGGACAATCTGCAGCTTGGGGTGGGGTGTTGACCCCCAGTTTTTGCAACCCTTTGAAATTGCACGAGCAAATAACTGAGAACTACAATGATCAGGAACCGGTTTTTTTGTTTAAAGTAGTGAAATTAGCAGATTGAAGAGTATGATTTACTAATCTTGAAAGCTTGATTTACCACTAGATTGGGATGGAACAGAGAAAAAAAGTATGCAAGCTTTTAAGATAAATAAATCACACTCTTTAATCTACTAATCTTACCATATTAACAAAAATGTTTCCTGCCTCATTCATTTTGCCTACTATATATTTCTTAGCCACATTTTTTTTTAAAGAGCACTGGGATGTGGTCTACTCTTAATAGACAGGGAAAAGCCTTTCTACATGATTCTTATCTTCTGTAGTGTTTCTCAACCGTGGCAATTTTATACTGTGTAAATATCAAGTCCCAGAATTCCCCAGCCAGCATAACGGCTGGGGAATTCTGGGAATTGATGTCCACCCAGTTTAAAGTTGCCAAGGTTAAGAAACAATGTTCTAGTCTTACAAGTACGCTGCTTTTGAACATGGAGGTTCCTGTACCCCAGTATTTCTCAGCCTTAGCATCTTTAAGAGGTACTGGCTGAGAATTTTGGGAACTGAAGTCGACACATCTTAAAGTTGCCAAGATTGAAAATCACTACCTTAAACTTTAATAGCACCAACCTCTCCAAAATTATTCTCCAAAAATGTATTGCATCTGGGGTGGGAAAACATTGGAATTAATGGATCTGCTTGGTTCTTTAGCAGAATTTAAAATCTGCCAAACAGAGACAGATCCAAAAAGCCATTTACAGTACTTAGCATTGCAGAACACAACATCTTTGAGCTTATTTTGAATCTAGGAATTTGCAGCGTATCTACT
The DNA here is from genome assembly GCF_028640845.1 of Ahaetulla prasina. Classification (NCBI taxonomy): domain Eukaryota; kingdom Metazoa; phylum Chordata; class Lepidosauria; order Squamata; family Colubridae; genus Ahaetulla; species Ahaetulla prasina. The sequence goes on from NC_080539.1 coordinate 361,949,501, forward strand.
ACATGTTCCCAAGAGATATACCAATAGATTCTGACCTATTTCTCACTCACCTCTGCCTTCAACTATGTGATATTATCCGCCCTCCTAAGAACGCTGGTAAAAAATGCATGTAATGCACAGTTGTAAGAGATGAAGAACGCTAGTAGCTTGAGAAAAGAGCTTTAAAATAAAATAGAACACACAAATAGAAGAGGAAGCAGAGCAGTGGTGGGTTTCAATTTTTTTTACTACCGGTTCTGTGGGTGTGGCCTGGTGGGTGGGCGTGGCTTGGTGGGCATGGCAGGGGAAGGATACTGTAAAATCTCCATTTCCACCCCACTCCAAGGGAAGGTTATTGTAAAATCTCCATTTCCTCCTGATCAGCTGGGACTCGGGAGGCAGAGAATAGATGGGGGTGGGGCTAGTCAGAGGTGGTATTTACCGGTTCTCCGAACTACTCAAAATTTCCGCTACCGGTTCTCCAGAACTAGTCAGAAGCTGCTGAAACCCACCTCTGAAACAGAGCAATTTCAGGATGGGCAGGAAAAAAATCAAGATGGCTGCTGGACATTCTAATAGCATTTGTAACCAGCAACATCTGCAGAGGCGGTCAGCAAGGTACAAGAACCTCCCTTTTCAATGTGCTCCAAAGGGATGGGATCCTATCCTCTTTGTCTGCTTACCGGAATTTCTCACCCCATCGTATTGGAGAGGCAGGAATCCTTGAGATACGCCTGAAAGCATTGCATAATTTATGCCTGATTAAGCTAACCATTTTAACTAATTATAAAATAGAGCTATGGACATTTTGTCAAGAAGATAAAGGTACATGCTTCTTTAAAAACATATTTTCTTGTTCTTACGTGTCTCAGTGATGTCACTGGAAAAAAAAATCAAATCTCACAGTTTATATAGTGTATAAAAAATTCATTCATGAATAACAGGATCCCTGACTGAGTGGATCTGAGTTTGTTGCATGGAAGATGTAACAGAAATGAAATGAAATTACATCCTAGTTACAAAAAAGTAAAGAAGGAATAAATTGTGGGATTCAGGCACTGAGGAGTAAGATTTTTGGGAACAGCTTGCTCAGTATTAATAATAGAAGCAAGATGGTTCCTTTGTCTGATCAATAGGGGCTGAGTTCGCATCTGTTTATATAGTATGGATAGTACATCTTTCAACAGCTATTAATTATAATATATAATGGAGCCTCAATATACAAGAGCAGTTCACCTGTCCTGATTAAATGCTGAGGATTAGCAAGATTGTTGGCCTTTAGTAACCATGGTCTAGACTCTAGAGAACAGAATTCTTGATATTTTGCTGACAACTATGACTGGAATCTTTGGGTTCTATGTCCGATCCTGACTGGACCAAGAAAGAACCAAACAAAGTTCTCACTAACTTGCACCAATTTGAAATTAACTCAACTGAAAGCCAATCAGAAGTCAGAACATCTGGCCATATCGCCCTCTGCTCAGATGTGTGTAGTCTGTATAATGTACTACACTGCCTGTGAATATACAAGCCACAGTTGTCAGTGAAAGGAAGTTGGTTCACTAGAGCAGGGGTCTCCAACCTTGGCAACTTTAAGACTTGTGGACTTCAACTTCCAGAATTCTGGGAGTTGAAGTCCACAAGTCTTAAAGTTGTCGAGGTTGGAGACCCCTGCACTAGAGCATGTACAATAAACCCTGAAGGTCAACGCTGTCCAACTGGCTGTGAAAACCTGCACCAATATGTTACTAGCAAAATTAATCTGTTTCCACCCTGCCTGTGGGCTTCCTATGGGGGTATCTGGCTATCAACTGTCAGATGCTTGTTTGATGAGCTTTTTACATTTGATCTAGCAGAGTTCTTCTATAGTCTAGTCTGGTTCATACTGGCTTTCCTTCAGGGGTGAAATGCTACCGGTTCGGATCGGTTCAGCCAAACCAGTAGCGATGATGGCGGGTGGTTGGGAGAACCGGTAGCGATGGTAGCACGAGGCTCCGCCCACCCGCCCGGTTGTTGTTACTTCCTGGTTTTAACCAGGAAGTAACCTGTTTTGTAACCTCTGTGCATGTACAGAAGGATTTGCGCATGTGCAGTGGGTCTGCGCGTGCACTTCTGAACCGGTAGGGAAGGTAAGTAGATTTCACCCCTGCTTTCCTTATATTCTAGAGTTGTATTGTAATAGTTCAACGGTTCAATTAGAAATCTTTCCTAACTAGGATAATACGGTAGGCTATTTCCAGGATGGAGTTAAATGGGCTGTTTTTCTTTAAATGGCTTCTGGAAATCCCTTTTACCTTTCTGTCCCCAGCATCTGCCCTCTAGCCCATGCACCCATCACCCAATAGATCTTCTGAGACTTATAAGGGTAGGAAGACATAAGGGAAGAAATGGTATTAGGAAGACACAGAGGGAAGGGATAGGAAGAAAGGATGAAGCTTTCATTGACCAAACTGTAAACAGCTCTGTCTTGGGCCAAACCCTCATTAATCTTGGAATGAAACGTTGGTTTCCAAATACTGCAGCCAAAAAAGGAGGGGGGAATCCATTTTGCTTGGAAAAGTGTGAAGGGAACACTTCATGTGCCAACCCTAATTTGCAGCAGAAATTAGGAAAACACAATCATATATGCCCAACCGCCCCAAATCAAAGAAACACTTACAGCACTGGGAGCCAGGGACTGGAAGCGGCTTCTCCTGCTTCTCCCAGGATGAAGAGGGAGAGGAAGAAAACACAAAGATTAGGACCTATCTGAGAAGAACGGACATCCTTTTCTCTCAAAGGCCTCTGATTCGGGAGCTCCAAAGCAAGAGCTGAAACCAGAGGTAGGTGGGGGAAGATGGAGAGGAAAATCATTAAATGAAAAGCACTTCGTTTGGAAAGAGGATTTTTGACAACGAGAGCCAAGGGTCTTGGTTCTATTTTGGACTTCACCGGGAACAGCACGCACCTGGAGCAACTGGTACACAATATGAAGTTGTGCAAAGGCCCCCCTAGCCACAACTTCCACCTACTTTTTGAGCAGGAATCATGAATCCAGGAGGACCCCTAGATTGTGCAGGGGGGTCTGTTTGGGGTAGCGCAGCCCCATCCAGCACCAGAGATGGTATTACTTCTAGAAACTGAGGTCCCTAAAACCCAAAACTAGTGAATCTTGCCAGGGTTCAGCGGAAGCCTGTTGTTCCCCATCCAGAGAATCTCCACACGCTGAGATAGGACATCCATAGCATCACTTAATTCGCCAGGAGCCGAGATAAACAGTTGGATCCCCATGGCATCACCAAGGGTCTCATATCGATGTTAAATAGGAGAGGAGAGAGACCCGATCTGTGGGGCATCCCATATAAGTAGTCCTCAACTTACAACCTCAACTGAGACCAGAATTTCTGTTGCTACATAAGACAGTTATTAACACCAAATTTGACAACCTTTTTTGCCGTGGTTGTTAAGTGGATCACTGCAGTGGGGAAATGAATCACACAGTCTTTAAGTGAATCCCGTTCCCCCCAACTGACTTTGCTTGCCAAAATCTGGTTGGGAAGGTCATCAACGGCAATCTCGTGACACCAGGATGCTGCGACCATCATAAATGCAAGCCAGTTGCCAAGCGTCTGAATTTTGATGACCACGGAGATGCGGCAAAGGTCGTAAGCATGAGGATCAGACATAAGATATTTTTTTCCAGTGCTGTTGTAACTTTGAACGGTCACTAAATGAATGTTGTAAGTTGAGGACTACCTGCCGTTGGGGTGGGATCTCTCTCCTTCAATCACCCCCAATTGGAACCAATCCCGGAGAGAGGAGGTGAATGAGCACAACTTCCACAATCCTGGGAATCGATCCAGAAGGATACTATTTTATGTTGTTAGGAGGGGAAAGAAATATTTGCTTGCACCAATCAACTTCAGGCAGAAACTAAAGTGTGAGGATTTTTGGAGGCAGAAATAGAACAGCTGATGCATTTTTCCCAATTCTCAGATATGCCCATCCGCTCATTCACACATACTTACATCATCTTGGTCTCGCATAGCATTCAACCGCTCCAGCTCCTTGACCCAATAGCGAGCCTCTTCTTCAGGAATATCTGCAAGAAGGGGGGAAAAGTGGGAGATTTTTCAGGTTAATGGAACCCCCTTAGCAAAATCAAGTGGTCTAGCTTTTTTTTTCCCCCAGAACCACCTAATATTAGGCTACATTTGTGAGATAGCATTTTTAAATACAGTCCCGTTAGTTGTGTTCATGGGGAGAGAGAATTAAAAACAAAGATGGTGACAGAGCCTGGTGTGAGCAAAGCCACCATCTTGATTTATTTATTTTTTAAACCCAGCCTGCAAATGACCTTGAGAAAAAAAGATAACCAACTGGATTTGTACATCTATTTATTTGTGCAGGACTGGAGTAGATTTTAAATTTTATATTGGTTTTAATGGGTTTTATTATTTATATGGTTTTTTAAAAAAATTGGGCCATGTAGAATAAGCTTTTTAACTGTTATTTTATTCTGTATTTATATGTATTTTTATTTGCCTGTGAACCGCCCTGAGTCCCTAGGGAGATAGGGCGGTATATAAATATGATAAATAAATAAATAAATAAATAAATAAATCTTGAGAGTCAGTATCATACCCGCAATCTTTCACTGCTGGTTGTAAACATTTTGAATTTGGAGAATGCCCTGGGGGTGTTTTCTAAAATGGCTGCTGAGGGGGGGAAACAGGCCTGGTCACAAAATGGCCGCGAGGCAGAATATCGTTAGTTACAAAGCACAGCGTTACCAAGACGCTGCCTGTTCCCTCTGTTATGTTCAAAGAAAAATCCAGGTCCAGTTCAAGCCGGGAATAAAATGGAGGCTGATTGGAAAGAAAGATTCTGTTTATTGGTCAGCTGTACCAGAACTGCACACTGTGTGTATGTGTTGGTTCTGTTCACCAATAAACAGAATCTTTCTTTCCAATCAGCCTCCATTTTATTCCCAGGTTGGAACTGGACCAGGATTTTTCTTCCAACGGTTACAACTCCTACCCTGGTAAGATGCCAAGTATACCTGTCTCATCCCGTCAGGCAGGATGGGCAGGTTTCAAATCCCATCAGTGAAAGAAAGATAGTTGGCAGAACATAGAATACATTTATTTTCTGATGTAGTGCCCATATCTGGAGAACAGGATGGTGCCAATCCTGATGGCCTTTCATGAGAAGAGAAGAGAAGAGAAGAGAAGAGAAGAGAAGAGAAGAGAAGAGAAGAGAAGAAAAACTAGAAGAGAAGAAAAGAGAAGAGAAGAGAAGAAAAAAATAGAAGAGAAGAAAAAATAGAAGAGAAGAGAAGAGAAGAAAAATAGAAGAAAAGAAGAGAAGAGAAGAGAAGAAAAATAGAAGAGAAGAAAAATAGAAGAGAAGAGAAGAGAAGAGAAGAAAAAATAGAAGAAAAGAAGAGAAGAGAAGAGAAGAAAAAAATAGAAGAGAAGAAAAGAAAAGAGAAGAAAAAATAGAAGAGAAGAGAAGATAGAATAGAATAGAATAGAATAGAATAGAATAGAATAGAATAGAATAGAATAGAATAGAATAGAATAGAATTCTTTATTGGCCAAGTGCGATTGGACACACAAGGAATTTGTCTTCGGTGTATAAGCTTTCAGTGATAGATCAGCTCTATCTCTGGGCCTGGGGCTCTGATGGTGTAACAGGAACATGGTTCTTGGTTATACCACAGGTCCTCGACTTACAACCACAATTGAGCGCAGAATTTATGTTGCTAAGTGAGAAACTTGTTAAGTGAGTTTTGCTCCATTTTATGACTTTTCTTGCCACATTTGTTAAGTGAATCCCTGCAGTTGTTAAATTAGTAACACGTTTTTTTCAGTCAATCTGGCTTCCCCATTGATTTTGCTTCTCAGAAGGTCACCAAAGGGGATCACATGACCCCCTGGGATCCTGCCACTATCATAAATATGAACTAGTTACCAAGTGTCCGACTAAATCACATGACAGGAGAGGCAATCAACTGATAGGTGCCCAAAGACATGTGGATGAGCTTTGCTGCCTCCCATGCTATTAGTGAACTAAGAATCAGGAGACCTTTGAAGCAACAATCAATACCAGAAAAAACAGAAATTGCATTGATTTAATGCATATTTCTTCTCCATCTAAAATTTTGCAACAGGAAAAGCAAACATTTGTAAGCTGAATACTATATATACTCACAGATAACCCTATCTATAGATAGAGCTGATAGAGCTGATCTATCACTGAAAGCTTATACACCGAAGACAAATTCCTTGTGTGTCCAATCGCACTTGAATTTTTAATCAAAATATTGTGGAAAATGCACCACTTGTAGATAAGCCAACCAAAATTGGGATATATTTTGCCCCCTAAAATTCTCACATCTGAAATATGCATGGGTTATGTATTTATAAACACTGTTTGCATTAAAAAATCTTATTCTTTGTATGCTGGGAAAAAATTGCATTCTCACACCACAGATCCCCATTTTTACAACATAACCTACCAAGTGGGAGTTCAAAGCGGGTGTCCAAGAGGATACGGTGGAAAGTGGGGTCTTTGGTCCCAGAGATCTCATTATCTGTCATGATGACGTGAGAATCAAGAGTTAGCCACTCTCCTGGGCCATCCTAGGAGAAGAACAAGGAAAGAGAGAGATTGTGCTTTGATCAGTCTAATCTTGCATCTTCTTATCCAACGTGCTTGCTATGTTTCTGGGAAGAGTTCAATAGCATCTTCTTTGCCTTTTCTCCTTCAACTGTACTTGGCCCATCCAATAAATACTGGTAGTAACACGAAACCATCATGTCTCCAAAACAATGATACCCTTCTCCTTCCTGATAGTCTAGCAATTGCAAAAAAAAAAAGTTAAGAAAAGAAAAGAAAAGAAAAGAAAAGAAAGAGGAAGGGAAGGATGGAGGGAAGGAGGGAAGGAGGGAAGGAGGACTACCCAATTGTCTTTGTCTCCTCAACAAATGCTTTTATCTTTCCTAAAGAAGAAGCCTCCTGGATCCGATGGGACATCTCTGTTCTGTTGGCAATACCCTTTTCAAGATGAGGATAAAAAGATAGCCAGAAGATTCTGGAAACTACTACAGTCCCACACATCTAGAAGGCACAAGCTTGAGGAAGCCTGGAGAGGAAGAAAGCCATTCACTATCATTGCATTGTTAACTTTTCTATAAAATCCAAGCATCTTCTGTTGGGGAGGGGGCTCAAATCTCCTCAAAAGAGCAAGCATATCTCCAGAGATTTGGCTCTATACGCACCTCGTTTGATTGGCGGATTGTGCTTAAGGGGATCCAAACCGTGCCCACCATGGTGTCCCAGATAAGACCTTTGTTCCACACTTCCACTGTCAACCCGAGGTCTAGTCGATTAATTTCACTGCAAGAGAGAGATACATCTTTTAGACTGGGCTAGAGCGACCTTCCCCAGAGCTGATATCCACTCACTCCATTTCCCCCCTATCTCCCACCCTGATTCTAATTCAGGTGTTCCCAAACTCTTCAGCTGATCAACCCCTCTCATGTGAATTTCAGATTGTTCCTCAACCCCCAGGCATTTACTATATAAAAATAGTTTAATAAATACATCTTTAATCAATAGTTAATCATATTGGAGAATCCTGGTCTAACTGCTAGAACAAGCATTTCCTTAACCAAAAGTGTCACCTGATAAGAATTAAAGAAAGAACTGAAATTGAAAATGATGAACTTGGCTCTTAATATTCACAGGACATTGCTTTGGATTTAGTTCCCAAAAGTTGCTCAGAGGTGCACATCAGCACAAATGTGGCACAGAACTACTGCTCTTTAACACAGCCATATCTTTTCCCTGGATTGCATGGCTGGCCTTTACAGCTGCTACTTGATTCCAAGAAAAAATGAGGCTGTTTCGAAGATTTGCAGCTAACTGCTGCCCTGAACTTCCCAACCTCCCTTTTCAAAATTAAATCCAAAGGATTGCACAGCCTTAGCCCTCCATATTTTGGGTACCCAGACTACTGAAAGAATGACTGATCCTGCTCTTAGCGTCTGAGATTGGTCAGATTGGTTGAATCTTGGGAATAGGGCTTTCTCAAAAGTAACTATGATTTTGAGATATACTGTCTTGGTATAACAGAATAACAGAATTGGAAGGGATCTCGGAGGTCTTCTTGTCCAATTCCCTGCACTATTTACCTTCATTAGGTAAATAGTGTCCTTTGGCACACCTTGGTTCCATTTTCAATGCAATTAACACCAAGCCCACCCGTACAACATTTCTAGTACCAGATCTAAATAATAATAATAATAATAATAATAATAATAATAATAATAATAATAATAATAATAATAATAATAATAATAAGCCAGAATAAAATACAACAACAACACATACAGTATTAAAAACAAACATTAAAAACTTATTCAATTTGGCCGAATATTAAAATACGATCAACCCTTTAAAATTAATAAAGATTACAAACCCATAAAATCATCTAAATTTTTTTTTAAAAAATCAAGCCAGTCCAGCAAGACGGAATAAATAAGTCTTAAGTTCGCGGCAAAAGGTCCGAAGGTCAGGTAATTGTCGAAGTCCAGGGGGAAGTTCGTTCCACAGGGTGGGAGCCCCCACACAGAAGGCCCTTCCCCTGGGAGCCGCCAGCCGACATTGCTTGGCTGACGGCACCCTAAGGAGTCCCTCTCTGTGAGAACGCACAGGTCGCTGGGAGATAGAAGATGGCAGCAGACGGTCCCGTAAGTAACCCAGTCCTAAGCCATGGAGCGCTTTAAAGGTGGTCACCAATACCTTGAAGCGCACCCGGAAGACAACAGGCAGCCAGTGCCGTCTGCGCAGGATGGGTGTTATGTGGGAGCCTAAATTAAAGTGGATTTAATCCTAGATTCATTTAACTATACATTTTAAATATGCAACCACCCAATACAATTGAATTTTGTAATAAAATTGAACACTATGAGCCTCCAAACAAGTCCTGTAAATGGCATATATTACTGGCCTACATAGCAGTTTCACATCGTTGTCTGCATTTATCCCACCACCGAAATTTGAGGAGGTAAAACCATTTCCCACCCCAACTTACAACATAAAATCTTGTTCCCAGCAGGGAAGGTTCCCTCGCACTGCAATTGTCGTGCTCTTTACATTCTGAACTTTGAGGGTCACGTATGTGTTGAATTTTTCTACCAGAGAGAAAGCAAAACAAAGAGAATATAAATGGGGTGTCACAATTCGCAGCATTGAAGGAAAGCACTTGGAAAATTCTGGGGTTAGCCCACTTTATCAGAATATTACACTGTCCCCATTCAATATCTGGTTTTCAAAATGCTTATGAATTCTGAGTACTTCCTCTCTTTTACTCTTCCCTTTTCCCTTTAAATCACAGCACTTTAAAACGTACTTCCTGAAATGGCCAACTTGATGTTTGATGCGAAGACTACAAGGGGATCATAACAACAAACAAGAGTACTTCCTCACTCATGTTCCTCAGTGACTGCTGACCAAGGTAGCTGGGCATGGAATGAATATTTAATAATTATTTTGATAGCTTTATGACTATATTTAATCCAAATTTGGTATATGTTTTGTTCAAAAAATAATCCCAATTGGGGCAAAAAGGATGTGGAAAAAAAACCTTTCTTTCTCCTTTCCAGTCCTTGTCTTCTTTCATGTAACTCCTCTGCAGGACCCAGGTGTTATTCCAATTTTTTCCATACTTATTTGTTTTCTAAATCATATCATTTTGTAGTTCTTTAGCACAATCTAACAAATAAAAATGCAGTACTGAAATACACACTTCCCTACTTAGTTTTTCCTCACCTCACTAGTCTGTACTGCATAGAATTCAAATTAGCTCTGTGTTGCTGGTTCTGTCATCAATGAGTAGTTGTCATCGGTTTCGCAACAAAGGTGTTCTCAAGGCTGTATTTTTTTTTTACTATTTTTATTACTCTGGATTTGTGTGTGCCAGTTTGCCTTCATCCAATTGGTTATCTCCAATTGGATGCTGCCAGTCATAGCTACTCAGTGCCAGGCTTGCCATTTACTCAGAGTAGTTGTCATTGAGGACAAAACTCAGAAGATACTCACTGTCAGTACTTCTCTCTTGCTCCACCTTTCACCCTTCTTCCACACCTGCAGAAGTTATGCTAGTCTGTGCTTGAACAGCTGGGCTGTTTAGCACTTTTTCAAAAGAGCACTAGACCCGTGTTTAGCAATAATCTGTCATGTTATAGGAATGAATATTGTGCTTGCCACTTTTTAGCTGGGCAACTTGGCAGTTGGCTAAATCAGCCATTCCAAGCTCCTACCAACACTTGTTCAGCCTCAAGAAATTAAGAGTTGATCTCCTACCAGCACATGATGCTCCATAAAAAGAGTCTCTAAGCCAAAGGAATCCACCAATTGCATTCTTTAATTGGTCTTATTTTAATAACTAAGGATAGCACTTTCCTTATTTCTCCATCTTGTTACTCAGACAAATTAAGTCTTGGCTGTCAGCATATCAGATTTTATGCAGGTACATTTTTCTGCTGATTCTTGTACATTGACATAACTGCAGAACATACCCAGGTTACATGTTAATGTCCCATTCAGTCATTTCTTATCCACAGGAGTGCTTAGAAGCCACATTTCTAGCAACATCTCACTAATGATTCCTTGAGTTTTCAAGGGCTGGCTGATTGTGTTTAATCTGGTTTTTTTAAAAAAATTATTTTTATTTATTTGCATTTATATCCCGCCCTTCTCCGAAGACTCAGGGCGGCTTACACTATGTCAGGCAATAGCCTTCATCCATTTGTATATTATATACAAAGTCAACTTATTGCCCCCAACAAACTGGTCCTCATTTTACCTACCTTATAAAGGATGGAAGGCTGAGTCAACCTTGGGCCTGGTGGGACTTGAACCTGCAGTAATTGCAAGCAGCTGCTGTTAATAACAGACTGCATTAGTCTGTTGAGCCACCAGAGGCCCAAGGTTAATCCCTTTGGTTAATCCCTTTGCTGGGTTTGCTCCCCAATCCAAGGTAAGAGCTGCCTTCTAAAAGTTTTGTTTTCTTTCTCTAACCATTTTAGCTATTTCTTCTCAATATTAGAGATATTCTCCCACCTGTTTTACAGTTCTTTGGCTGACTGTTCATATGTCATTAAGTAGGTCATCTAGAAATAAGATTCCCTGAGGACAGTTAACAAAAGGGTCTGCAATTGAAGGGTTCATTACTGAGATGTTACTAGAATTGTGACTTCTGAGCTCTCTTGAGGATAAGAAATGTGTGGGCAGGACATTTATACTGTAAGCTGGTCATGTTCTGAAGTTATTTCAGTACACAAGAATGGTGGAATGAAATGAAGGGCAACACACTGTTAATGTTTAAATTTCAGTTAGGTAGCAATCTGCACATCCACAGACAATTAATGGTCTTAAACACATGCCTGTACTGAAACTAGCAATTGTTTCAGAAAAATGTCAAAAATTCGTGATCATTCAAACACCTCCTACTTCTCCCACATTTAACAATGTTATGTTTAGATGAATGCTTCGTGCACCATGAATGCCACATGGTATTAATTTGCCATTGCATTTTGAAGAAGTTCTACATGATGTTGTGCGATATATCAATCAGATTGTAGGATCATTTCTATCCTATGCACTGCCCTGAGATTGTATTGATTATAGGGGAGTTCTAACTACAGGTAGTCTGTCAGCGTTCCAGAAAACCCCCTCCCCAAGTAAAAACTCCAAAGCAGGCATCTTTCAAAGTTTTTTTGCTAGGATAGGTAAACGGGCACATTTGGGAAAATCCGAATCTGAGAGATCCGGGTTTTCCCTTAGGAAATCAAAACTTCAAACCCAACCCCTAATTCCTCTGCCGATCACATGCTCCAATCGCCAACCGTCCAATCTCGAGACATCACTCCGACCACTCCTTCTCCAGATGCAGGACCGGCCTGACCTTGACCGACAGGAAGAATGTTATTGTGTCTAATGGGCCCCTCTACTAACTCCCCCCCTCCTACTTTCCCACACATGAGAAAATGGCAGCGGGGAAGCTTCCAAAGCTGACATAGTCCTTAACATACAACCATTTGTTAAGTGACCATTTGAAATTATGATGGAACTGAGAAGTTACTTATGTCTGGTCTTCACAAATATGACTATCACAGCATCCCCACATGGTGGTCAAAATTTGGGCACTTGGCAACAGGCATGTATTTACAATGGTTGCAACATCCCGGGGTCATGTGATTGCCATTTGAAACCTTCCTAGCTGGCTTCTGAAAAACAATGTCAATGCGGGAAGCTGGGTTCGCTTAATAACTGCATGATTCACTTAACAACAGCAGTGATTTGGCTAACTAACCATATCAAGAAACTCACTTAGCAACTGCCTTAGCATTGAAAATTCTGATCCCTGTTGTGGTTGTAAGTCAAGGACTACTTGTATAATAAACACATTGCATAATTAACAGAATAATGGAATAACAGAGTTGGAAGGGACCTTGGAGGTCTTCTAATCCAACCCCCTGCTCAAACAGGAAACCCTTTATCATTTCAAAGAAATGGCTGTCCAGTCTCTTCTTAAAAACCTCCAGAGTTGGAGCATCCACAACTTCTGGAGGCAAGTCGTTCCCGTTTCATTGTTCTAACTATTAGGAAATTTCTCCTTAGTTCTAAGTTGGTTCTCTCCTTAATTAGTTTCCATCCATTGCTTCTTCTGCCTTCAGATGCTTTGTGGAAGCCCATTAGTTATTGAATATTAAATACTTTATTGTTTGGACCAGTGGGACACTAGAAAGAACTTGAAATCCTAAGTTTGTCTTATTTCCCCATAGAAAAAAGAGAAAAGGTGGGAACTCACCTTGTGGGCCATCAAACTTGGCTTTTTTGACTGGAAAAATGAAGAGAAAAGAAAGCAGTTAGTGCTCAGCCCAAAATGAATAAAATCTGCACAGCCTGATTTGCCTAACCTCTTAAGATGTTCCATGGCTAGGTCTAGGATGTCATGCAAACCAGGCCATGAATTCCATTGCGGTTAAAAATAATTGCATTAGCCATAGTTTTTAACCATAGCTTGTTGTTAGCTGTATGTTGTCTGAAACCAGACTAATGTCTACTTTAAGCAACCATTAGAGACAGGAGGGAGAACTGCACAGGGGTGGGCTTCAAAAATTTTAGCAAGGGGTTCTCTCCCTGGTTGCTGGGTGGGTGTGGCCATGGTAGGCATGACCTAGTTGGCCTCCCACCACGGTGGGGAGGGGCTTTTTGCCCACCCCGGCTCTGGAGGCTTTCCTCGAGCCTCCAGGAGGGTGAAAATAGCCTCTCCAGGCTCCGAAGGCCCTCTGGAGGCCAGAAACGGGCCCTTTTCCTCCTTCCCGAACTTCCAGTAGGGCCAGTTTTCTCCCACCCTGAGCCTCTGCATGCAGCCTGCACTTACCTGCATCCAAAATGGGCCGCGTGGGCCGTGGGGACTCCTGGCATGGGACGGGAGGGGTGGGTGAGGCTAGCTAGGAGTGGGGTTTGGGGGTTCTCTGAACTGCACAGAATCTTAGCTAGAGATTCTCCTGAACCCCTGCGAATCCCCAGCAGCCCACCCCTGGAACTGTACCCATAGAGTAATGCTGGATCTCCAACAGCAGCATTGTTGTTCCCCAAGAGGTGTGTGTATATTATAGTGACCAGACGTCCCGCTTTTGGTGGGACAGTCCCGCTTTTTAATAATTTGTCCCGCGTCCCGCGGCATTTCAAAAAAGTCCCGATTTTTTTCCCCACTCCCATTCTGAAAATGGGAGGCGGCAACGCAAGAGCAGGAGGAGGAGGCGGAGAAGGGGAAGTGGCAGAGAAGGGGGCACGAGATCGCCCGCTGCCTGGAAGAGCCAAGAGGAGAGCCGAGGAGAGCCGAGCCTGCCTGGAAGAGCCGAGAAGCAGCAGCCGCTCCTCCTCCTTCAGCCAGGTGGCGAGACTCAGCGCGCATGCACAGCCCCCCCCTCCCCCGGTCAATGGTGTCCCGCTTTGCCATCGCTGAAATCTGGTCACTTTAGTGTATGTGTGTCAAAATCTGCAAGATGTTGGACATGGCATTGAAATAGATGTTTCAACCATCACGCTGCCCCTGCCATTTTGCAAATTTTAACACACCCTCCCCCAGATGTACCTGCTGCTCCTCTTCATTTTCCCACATGCTCCAGATATGAGGAGGGTTATCTCTGAAAACTGCAGGAAGCATTATTGGATGGCTTTCAGGTTTTCTTTAGTAGTTTTTAAATATGCAAGTATCAAAGATTATTGCAATGCTCTCTACATGGGGCTACCCCTGAAGTGCACTCGGAGACTCCAGTTAGTCCAAAATGCAGTTGCGCGGGTGATAGAGGGAGCTCCTCGTTGCTCCCGGGTAACACCGCTCCTGCGCAGTTTGCACTGGCTACCTGTGGTCTTTCGGGTGCGCTTCAAGGTTTTGGTTACCACTTTTAAAGCGCTCCATGGCTTAGGGCCCGGGTACTTACGGGACCGCCTGCTGTTACCTTATGCCTCCCATCGACCCGTACACTCTCACAGAGAGGGTCTCCTCAGGGTGCCGTCCGCCAAGCAATGCCGGCTGGCGGCCCCTAGGGGGAGGGCCTTCTCTGTTGGAGCACCTACGCTCTGGAACGACTTCCCCCCAGTTTGCGCCAAATATCTGACCTTCGGGCCTTTCGCCGGGAATTAAAAACTCATTTATTTATTCAAGCGGGATTGGACTGATTTCTTAAATTCTAAATTTTAAAGTTTTAATTCTTTGTAATTTTATATGGGGTATTTTAGGTTAGGTCAATTTGACGGTTTTAATTCGGCCATTGTGGAATAGGTATTTTAAATTGATATTTTAACTTTGTATACTTGCTGTTTTTATCTTTGGCTGTACACCGCCCTGAGTCCTTCGGGAGAAGGGCGGTATAAAAATTTAAATAAAAAAAAAGAAAAGAAAAAGTACCAGGTGAGCAAATCCACAATGACATGTATGGCACTTCCCTTAATATCACAAATCTCGGAGTTTGGCAGTATTGTATCTCAAAAATTAAACTTTCATCTGGCGAGGAAACAGGCCATAGCTATTCCTAGTAAATATATTTTTTTACTTTTCCAGCTGTACTTGTGATTGTAAAGGTAAAGATAAATGTTGCCCCTGTTCAGTTGTGTCTGACTCTAGTGGGTGGTATTCATTTATTTCTTAGCCAAGGGCCAGTGTTATCCAAAGCCATTTCCGTGGACATGTGACCAGCATGACTATATGCCGAGGTGCAGTCAATGCTGTTACCTTCCAACTGAAGTGGTACCTATTTATCTACATGCATTTGCTTGCTTTCAAAATGCTAAATGGGCAGGAGCTGGGGCAGGTAACAAGAGCTCACACCATTGTGTGTTGCTTGGGTCTCAAACTTGGGCTGTCAGCTTTCCAGCTGACAAGCTCAATGAATCAACATGCCCCCCCACCAACTTGGACTATAGCTCCCACATCCCAAATAGTTGGGCAGGCTGGACCTTGTATTCCCAGCACGTCTGGAAAGCACCAGATGGGAGAAGTCTGGTTTAGAAGAACTCCATTACTATTCTCATTATTCTTTGCAAATCATATTTCCGGTGTGGCCGGAAAATTGGACTAAATCCATTTTCCTCGCTCCTAGAACAACATTAACCTACTTCTGAGCCATGAATGACATTGTTTGCAGCACTGTGATGAAGCCCGAGGCAAATAATGAGGGAGAAGGCGTATATTTCCTCACTTGCCCTCAATTGCTGAATTCCCACACTCTTGAATGACTCAGAATCGGTACAAACCATCATCACTCTCTTATATAGTTTTGCATAAGTCGTTTATAGGTTTTCCAAACAGTTATGGTGCATATGCACAGCTCTAAACACACACACTGACACTGTCTTCATATTAGTGTCTTCCTCTTTCTATATGTTTCTCATGATGTCCAGGAGCACATATGGGTGTCTCTCTCTAGACCCATGATGGCGAACCAATAGCACGTGTGCCAGAGGTGGCATGCAGCGCCCTCTCTGATGGCACGTAAGCCGTTGCCCCAGTTCAGCTCCGCTGTGCATGCATGTGTGCCTCCCACCGCAAGCTGGTCTTCGGGTCTCTATCGCGCATGCACAGGGGATGGAGTGTGTGCGGGGTGTGTGTGCACATGTGTGGGGGTGGGGCGCATGTGTGGGGGCGGGGCACATGCAGGGGGTGTGCATGTGCAGGGTGCATGCAGGGGCCCACATGTGCATGTACAAGGGGGTGGGGCGCATGCACAGGGGCCACACATGCATTGGGCTTTGGGGGTTCGGGTGGGTGCGCGCCCATGTGCACACTTCGGAAAGGTTAGCCATCACTGCTCTAGACCAATGTTTCTTAACCTCAGTGACTTAAGATATGTGGACTTCGACTTCCGGGTGGCTCCACCTCTTCGCTGAGCCCTAATTAAAGGGGCTCCGCACTGAACATCGTAAAAGCCAGGAAAAGCCGGCTTTAATCTTTTTCTCTGGATGAAAGAGGAAAGATAAGAGCGCAGGAATGTTGGTAGACCTCCCCAGAGGCTTTGTTTTAATTAAGCAGAGCTTCGAAGGGTCGATGGGTCCCATAAATATTTCTGCCATCTCCGACTTCAGTGCGTGTCTGCAAAAGCAGGAAAAGAAGAAGGTGCCCATCTCTGCTAATTGTCTTATCTTTATGGATCTCTTTAAGCAGACGGAATGAGTGCAAGCGGACGATTATTGGATTGCAAGTATTTTTGATTTCCTGACTTCTACTTTCTAAAAAAGAGAATTTTTTTTTTCCTTTGTTCTAATTGACTCTAAGATGGCGCCTGAACGGGAGTGAAAATGACGAATGGAATTTTAAACAGTCTGTGCAACTAAGAAGATAAGAAATGTTATGTGTGGATTTTAATGAAGTGAACTGAGCTCTCCTATATTTAAAGGGGAGAAGAGAAGTTTCTAGACTTATATTTTGTGAATTTTAAAACGGAAATGGCTACTAAACCACCTAAGACTGGGGGCAGAAGGGTTCTGAACCAGCTTTAGAAGATCTGATTAAAGAGCAAGGAAAGTGTCTGAAGAAAGGTTTAAGGAGATTATGGATAATAATGAGAAAATAAGAGAAGAAATAAAGAGAATAATAAAAAATAAGAGAAGATATCTTAATGGCTTTTCAAGGTTTGGCAAAAAGACTGGAGGTGGTGGAGGAGGAGGTGCAAGAAATTGTTCAGTCAAATCAACAAATAGAAAATAGAATGGGGGGAATGCAAATCAAATTGGATAAAAATGAAGATCAAGTGGTGGTGATGCAGTATAGAATGATGGAAGGAGCTCTGAGAATTAGAGGTTTGAATGAAGACAAAGGGGAAGATTTAAAAAAAATTTTATCAGAAGCTCTGGCTGAATTTATTGAACTTGATCCACAAGAGGTTGCTTATCAAATTGACAAAATTTTATAGAGTTAATTCTTGGATTGCTAGGCAAAAGAAACTTCCTAGAGACATTGTGGTTTATTTTTGAAAAGAACAGTGAGGAATCAAATTTTGCAAGTTGCTTTTCAGAAAAACTTGAAAATAGGGAACAGGAGTTGAAGGTTTTGAAAGAGATCCCTCCCAAGATGTTAAGGGATAGAAAAGACTTTACATTTTTTACACAAGAACTTAAGAAATACCAGATTCAATTTAGATGGGAGGTTCCAGTTGGTTTGACAGTGTATTATCAGGGAAGAAGATATCGTATTGACACAGTGCTTAAGGCCAAAGATTTTCTTTCTACAGTGCTGAAATTTGAAATAGAAATAATAGAAAAAAGAATTCAAGAGACTCAAATGGGTGTGGAAGCTGAGGTGATTCCAGTGATGTTACCATCAGAGGAACAACCACAAGAACAAAGACTGACGAGGGGAGCCCTTAAGCGTAAAGAAAAGGAGCAACAAACTCAAAGTAAAGTTCAGGACTCTGCTACAGAAGCGGTGGGAGGAGCACGGCCGAAGATACGGGAGGACGATCTTCAGTTGATTGCCCAAAGGCTTCAGCAGCCCAGTAATGGCAAATAAAATCTTGACTTGGAATGTCAATGGTTTGAACTCAGCTCAGAAGAGAAGAAAAATATTTCATTATTTGAAACAATTTAAAATGATGTTATTTGCTTACAAGAAAGCATATTAAATTATCAGATCAAAAGTACCTAATAAACTCAAAGTTAGGTAAACATTTTGTTGCTTCAGCTTTGGAGAAAAACATGGCATAGTGGTTTATTTGAGAAAAGATATACCAGCCAAGTTAATAGAGGCAGATATTTATGGAAGATATATTGCTATTGAACTTACAATAGAAACAAAAGGACTCTCTTGCTTGGTATATATGCACCCAACCAGCAACAAGAAAAATTTTATAGAATGTTATATGATAAGTTGATCTATGGGATTATAAATCGTGTATTATATTGGGAGATTGGAATGGAGTAATAGATACACGAAAGGACAAGAGAACTTCTTCCAAGAAGATACCTGCACATGCAAAGCTGCCTAAATCCTTTTTGATATGATAGAAGATTTTGAGTTAAGAGATGTATGGAGACTGGAATTTGGAGGAAAGAGACTATACTTTTTCTCTGATAGGCATCAATCCTTCTCACGTATTGATTTTATTTTAATTTCTAATGATTTGCTTTTTAGGGTGAAGAAAACTAAGATATTTCCAAGATGTTTGTCTGATCATAGTCCTGTTTGGATGGAATTGCAATATGGAAAAGAGGGTAGAAGAACTTGGAGATTAAATGAAAATTTGTTTAGATATCAGGATAATGTAAATCAATGTAAAAAGCAGATGAAAGAATTTTTTGATTATAATTTGAATAATGAAACATCGATAGAAATGGTTTGGGACTCCAGTAAAGCTTTTATGAGAGGTGTATTAATATATCTTAATAATAGACAGAGAAATAAGCAACAAAGACAGCGTAGGTATTTAGAAGAGGAAATTTATAAGAAACAACAATTATTAATACATAATCCACATGATCAAAAACTTAAAGATGCAATAAAGTTACTACAGAACCAATTTAATATGATAATGGCTGATCAGGTGGCAACAAATATACAATATGCCAAATATAATACTTTTTGTAACGCAAATAGACCTGGTAGGTGGTTAGCATACACTTTAAGGAAAAGACAAAAACAACGTACTATAGAAAAAATAGAATACAAAGGTAAAGAGAGATATCAACAGGATAAAATTAAAAAAGCTTTTTTAGAATATTATACAAATTTATATCTTAAAGATAATATATTGAATAGGGATATTGATAATTATTTGAAGGAATATAAGGTTAAAAATTTAACTTTAGAACAAACGGATGAATTGAATCGGCCTATAACCTCGGAAGAAATTATTTTGGTAATTAAACAATTAAAATGGGAAAACTCCTGGTACGGATGGGCTTACAGTTAGTTATTATAGGAATTTACAGGATGAGATGTTAGGTCCACTTAAGGAATTATTTAATCAGATACAACTAGGAGAATTCCCCTCATGGAGAACCTCTTTTATTTCATTGATACCAAAAGAGGAACAGGATTGTTCTAAACCTGGGAACTATAGGCCAATCTCACTTTTAAATAATGATTATAAGATTTTTGTTAAAATAATAGCTAATAGATTAATGTTGATTCTGCAGCGAAGAATTCATAATGATCAATCTGGATTTATAAAAGGGAGACAGATGAGGAATAATGTTAGGCAGATTGTTAATTTACTGGAGTACTTAGAAAAGAAAAATTTTATTCCAGCAGCATTTATTTTTCTCGATGCAGAGAAAGCTTTTGATCGATTGCATTGGGATTTTTTATTTAAATTAATAGAAAAGATGCAATTTGGAGATGGTTTTTTAAGAATAATTAGGGCAATTTATGGAGAGCAAACAGCACAGATTATAATCAATGGTAGCTTAACAGAACCTTTTAAGATTGCGAAAGGAACAAGACAGGGATGTCCTTTATCACCATTATTGTTTATTTTAACTCTAGAACCATTATTGGATAAAATACGAGAAGTAAAGGAGATAGAGGAATTAGAGTTAGACAGTATGAATATAAGTTAAGAGCTTTTGCAGATGATTTGGTGATTACTTTAACAAACCCTATAAATTCTAGTAAATCTTTGTTGGAAATAATTGATCAATATGGGAATGTCTCAGGGTTTAAGGTAAATCAGAAAAGACAAAAGTGATAATAAAAATATGGCCAGACAACAGAAAGAAAAACTAGAGGAAGTAACAGGATTTGAAATTGTAAAGAAGGTTAAGTATTTAGCGGTTTATATTACGTCATCAAATGTGAAACTGTATAAGAATAACTATGAGGTTTTATGGCAAAAAGTTCAGAAGGAGCTGATTGTTTGGAAAAATTGCAATTATCTTTGCTGGGAGAATTGCTGCTATTAAAATGAATGTTTTACCTAGATTTTTATTCCTCTTTCAGATGATACCAATAATTAAGAAAGATAAGAATCTTGAGTAATGGCAGAAGGGAATTAACAAATTTATATGGGAAGGTAAAAAAGCTAGGGTTAAAATGAAAATAATTCAAGATTCTCGGAAAGGGAGGTTTAAAATGCCTAATTTTAAATTATATTATGAAGCAGCTGCTCTCTCTGCAATAAGTGATTGGTTTAATTTAACAGAGGACAGAATTTTGAATATAGAAGGTTATGATTTGTTATATGGATGGCATGCATATTTAATTTATGACAAAAAGTGGATAAGGCCTTTAAAAATCATGTGCTAAGAAATGCCCTTCTGCGTGTTTGGAAAAATACTCTTATAAACTAAATTATAAGGTTCCTATATGGGCATGTCCTAGACATACAGTAGAAAATATAAACATAGAACAGAAGCAGGAAATGATTACATATAAAGATCTTTTGTATACTGAAAGAGGTAATTTGCAGTTAAAATCTCTGCAAGTATTAAGAGAGGAAGGGAAAAATTATACTTGGTTTCAATATGAGCAATTACATGCTAGATGGAAGGGAGATCAAAAAATTGGTATAGAGCAGAACGAGGGAAATTTGGTAAAGCAAATTAGAAATCAGTCTCAGGAGCATATAAAGAGATTGTATAATGTGTTACTTGAAATAGATTCTGAAAGGGACTTGGTAAAGGACTGTATGATAAAGTGGGCACAAAATTTTCAGGAGCCAATATTATTGGAAACGTGGGAAAGAATTTGGGTTAGAAATGTTAAATTCACGCAGGCACAGAATCTGAGGAAAATTTTTATAAAATGTTTTATAGATGGCATCTAGATCCTAAAAAATTATCGTGTATGTATCCAGAAATGCAAGCAAAATGTTGGAGATGTAATTGTGATGACGCTACATATTTTCACATTTGGTGGACTTGTAAGGACATAAAGGCCTTTTGGATAAAAATTTGGTGGATTTTACAAAATGTTCTGAAAAAGAAGATAAAGTTCCTGCCGCAATTTTTCTTGTTGGGAATTATTACGGATTGTACAGTAATTGAGACTAAATTGATTTTAAATCTAATAACTGCAGCAAGATTACTAATAGGACAATATTGGAAGAAAAAAGAAGTACCAACAATACAAGAATGGATATTGAAAGTTGCCAATTTGGCTGAGATGGCGAAGATATCAGCCTTTTTGAAAGACAATACGCAAGAAAGATACTTAAAGGAATGGAAAAAATGGATTGACTATATTCAACGTAGATATCAGACTAAGAGTTATCAGACTGTTTTGAATGATTATGATGTATTATTTTGATTGCTTTTGGGGAAGTTAGGAATTGATGATTGTAGGGTATAATTAAGTTGGGACGAAAACTTTTAGCATATGTTTGTTTTACTTTTAACTATACCTTGTGCTCGTTCCGGGAAGTCGGGGAGGGGTTGCGAAGGGAGGGGAGGAGGGGGAAAGGGGAAAAATTTTGTAAAACTTTTTGAATAATAAAAAAAAAAAAAAAAAAAAGATATGTGGACTTCAACTTCCAGAATTCTGGTGGCAGAAGTCTGGGAGCTGAAGTTCACACATCTTAAAATCATTGAAGTTAAGCAATACTCTTCTAAACACTTGAATAATAATGGAGCAATTTTCTATTCGTCTTTCACAACATTCAAATAGTTCTTGCAGAAGCTAAGATGATGGACTGAGTCAGGGGATGGCCTTTCAAGAACTAAGCTGCTTAGTGTCATTAAAACCAAAGCACTGCTATCAGATACCCCAGATCAAAGGTCTTTCAGAGTTACCGGTAGGTTTAAATCATTGACTACTGCAATCTAAAGAAATATGTTAGAAGTAATCGTTGGATTCTCCCATTTCTCTCTTCACCAACTTAACACATCCCAGCCTCCAAAGATGTATAACAACAACAACAACAACAACAACAGAGTTGGAACAACAACAGCAACAGAGTTGGAAGAGACTTTGGAGGTCTTCTAGTCCAACCCCCTGCCCAGGCAGGAAACCCTACACCATTTCAGACAAATGGTTATCCAACATCTTCTTAAAAATTTCCAGTGTTGGAGCATTCACAACTTCTGTAGGCAAGTCGTTCCACTTATTAATTGTTCTAACTGTCAGGAAATTTCTCCTTAGTTCTAAGATGCTTCTCTCCTTGATTAGTTTCCACCCATTGCTTCTTATCCTGCCCTCAGGTGCTTTGGAGAATAGTTTGACTCCCTCTTCTTTGTGGCAGCCCCTGAGATATTGGAACACTGCTATCATGTCTCCCTTAGTCCTTCTTTTCATTAAAATATATGTCTCTATATCTTTATACAAGTTCTTTCCAGTCAATTTTGACTCCCAGAAATGAAATGACAAATTATGCAATTTTATTTGCAATGTTTTTGGAAGTGGGTTGTTATTCCTTCCTTTTTCCTACAGCTGAGAATGATAGGCCTGAAGTCACCCATCTGGTTTCGAGACTATATTAGAGCTAGAACTCACAGTCTCCTGTTTTCTAACCTAATGTCTCTAACTGTCAGGGTTCCAAGTAACACCCCCAACCAAAGAAGATTCCGAGGCTTGAAGTTCCTCAAAGTTCCATTTTATTAGAGATGTCATATTGGCACATCTGGGAAAACCCGAATCTGAAAGTTTCCAGGTTATCCCCACCCAAAGGAAAGTCCAAGTCCCTGTCCAGCACCCATAAGTCTATCATATGGTGCAATCAGAGCACCGTCCCAACTGCAGGTGCCTCCCAGCCACACCCCTCCAGATGCAGGGCAAGATGTCCTTGACTCTATGAGAAAGGAATGTTATTATGACTATCTATCACCCATGCTCCAAACAATCCCCCCCTCCCAGTTTCCCATAGCAGTAAATGTGGCAGGCCTGAAGATCCACTGCAAAAGATGGCTTCCAGGCCTGACACTAACCATTTCACAAAGCTGGCTGTCATCTATGTCTATCTTCACCCATATAATCTAAATTTCAAGTGAATCTGAAATACAGGTAGTCCTCGCCAGTGGTGGGCTTGAATTTTTATTACTACCGGTTCTGTGGGTGTGGCATGGCTTGGTGGGCGTGGCTTGGTGGGCGTGGCAGGGGAAGGATACTGTAAAATCTCCACTCCCACCCCACTTTAGGGGAAGGTTACTGCAAAATCCCCATTTCTCCCTGATCAGCTGGGACTTGGGAAGCAGAGAATAGATGTGGGCGGGGCCAATCA
This sequence comes from Ahaetulla prasina, assembly GCF_028640845.1. Classification (NCBI taxonomy): domain Eukaryota; kingdom Metazoa; phylum Chordata; class Lepidosauria; order Squamata; family Colubridae; genus Ahaetulla; species Ahaetulla prasina. Next base: position 361,973,188 of record NC_080539.1, read on the forward strand.
GAATTTTTACTACCGGTTCTCCGAACTACTCAAAATTTCTGCTACCAGAACTGGTCAGAACCTGCTGAAACCCACCTCTGGTCCTCGCTCAATCGCCAGAAGTTACAATGGATTTCCCTAAAGGTACTTATGACCCAGTTCTGGAGTTCAGACGTTGGAAACCCCTCCTCTGCCATATAGTCACATGATTATGTATATGACTACATTTTGAGCACTTGGTACCCAGCTACCTTTTACAACCAGCTGCAACATTCCATGGTCACATGTTTATAATTTACTTTTTTTGACAGTTTCTGGCCATCAAAAAACACCCATAGGCATGAATTAACTCACTTTACAACCACCATGTTCACTTTACAGTTATGGTGTTCCTTTAATAACCGCTACAAAAAAATTGAGTCAGTCACGTGAGACCTTGACTTACAATCATCAGGACTTCTAACAGAAATTCCAGGCTTACAGTCATAAGTCAAGGACCATCTGTAATATAAATACTGATATGCAACTCAGAGCCATTCCTCACTTGCGCTTAGCTATGATTGAAACACATCCTGGCTACCTTTTTATTTTTGTGCTGTGTCCTCATAAGATCATCTTCTTCCAGTCCTCACCCACAGAGAGGCTGCCCTTAGAGCAAAAGTTTTTCCTCTTTTATACTAATATGGCATTTCCTACATCTCAAAAGCCATTAGATATATAAAGTGTTAATACCATTCTATAATGCCTTGGTAAGGCCACACTTGGAATACTGCATCCAATTTTGGATGCCACGATGTAAAAAAGACGTGGAAACTCTAGAAAGAGTGCAGAGAAAAGCAACAAAGATGATTAGGGGACTGGAGGTTAAAACATATGAAGAACGGTTGCAGGAACTGGGTCTGTCTAGTTTAATGAAAAGGACTAAGGGAGATATGATAGCAATGTTCCAATATCTCAGGGGTTAGGGTTAGGGTTAGGGTTGCCACAAAGAAGAGGGAGTCAACCTCTTCTCCAAAGCACCTGAAGGTAGGACGAGAAGGAATGGGTGGAAACTAATCAAGGAGAGAAGCAACTTAGAACTAAGGAGAAATTTCCCGACAGTTGGAACAATTAATCAGTGGAACAACTTGCCTGCAGAAGTTGTGAATGCTTAAACACTGGAAATTTTAAAGAAGAGATTAGACAACCATTTGTCTGAAGTGGTGTAGGGTTTCCTGCCTAAGCAGGGAGTTGGACTAGAAGATCTCCAAGGTCCCTTCCAACGGTTTTATCCTATTAGCTGGCTGGCATGGTCAGGTGATTCCTAGGGTAAACCCTATTGGTTGCTTTAGGCTGAGGTTGGCATGCCCCCTTTCCTTTATTTCCCCACATTGTGTGTGCTTGAGGACCGTTTTGGCTTTGGCCTTGTGAGGAGTTTGTCTCTGTTTTTGGCAGAGATCTGGATCAGCAGGTGAGAGGGGGGACAGTGGCTTTGGTGATGAAATGGGAGACAGAAAGTCAACAACTCTCTTTGGCTGTTGTATTATGCACAATATGTTGGGGTGCTTTTGAACTTGGGTTTAGGAATGGCTAAACTATCTTCACAAGCAACCTGACTATCAGCTGGTATCAGCCCTGTTGAAGACAGAAGCCTTAAGACTGATGTTTACAGAAAGCCTACACATGCAGATCAATATCTACTGTATTTTTTGGACTATAAGATGCACCAGAGTATAAGACGCACCAAGATTTCGAAGAGGAAAACAAGAAAAAAAGAAGTTTTTGGCTTCCGCACATCTGGTTTTGCCCTCCCCGGCCCCCAGGAGCACTCTGCAGGCTTCCCAAACCCTCTGTGCATCCCGTTTTTGTGAAAAATGGGCCCATTTTTGGCAAAAACTGGATGTGTGGGGCGGGATTTAGGAAAGCCAAAAATGGCTGTATTTGGTGTATAAGATGCACCGACAGTTCCACCCGCTTTTGGCGGGGGAGGGGGGGGAAAGTGTGTCTTATATTCTGAAAAGTATAGTACATTTTGAATCTCACTGCCCACTGAAACACAAAATGGGAGTGATCATAACCCTATGCTATTGGGCTGAAAGTTTGCCTACCAGCAAAAATGGAAAAGAAAAATAACTAAAACACGTTAAGGAAGCCCTCAGAACTTAACTTGTGGCTATCCCAACTGGGCCTTCATCAAATCCCCCCCCCCAAAAAAAAACTCCAGCAAGAGCTCCTTCATAAGAGACAAAGAAGAGAACAAGAAACATTGTCATTCCATATGTTGTAGGAATAGCTGAAAAGCTCAGGAAGATTTTCAACCAACACAATATACATACACACTTTAAACCCCAAAATACGCTAAGGCAGAAGCTTGTTCCACCCCAAGGATAAAAGACCAGACACAAACTGAGAAATGTGATATATGGAGTACAATGCAGTAAGGCATGTTAAAAAAGCCAACACAGTTCTGGGCTGCATAAACAGAGGGATAGAATCAAGATCACGTGAAGTGCTAGTACCACTTTATAATGCCTTGGTAAGGCCACACTTGGAATATTGCATCCAGTTTTGGTCGCCACGATGTAAAAAAGATGTTGAGACTCTAGAAAGAGTGCAGAGAAGAGCAACAAAGATGATTAGGGGACTGGAGGATAAAACATATGAAGAACGGTTGCAGGAACTGGGCATGTCTAGTTTAACAAAAAGAAGGACTAGGGGAGACATGATAGCTGTGTTCCAATATCTCAGGGGCTGCCACAAAGAAGAGGGAGTCGGGCTGTTCTCCAAAGCACCTGAGGGTAGAACAAGAAGCAATGGGTGGAAACTGATCAAAGAAAGAAGCAACTTAGAACTAAGGAGAAATTTCCTGACAGTTAGAACAATTAATAAGTGGAACGACTTGCCTTCAGAAGTTGTGAATGCTCCAACACTGGAAATTTTTAAGAAAATGTTGGATAACCATCTGACTGAGATGGTGTAGGGTTTCCTGCCTGGGCAGGGGGTTGGACTAGAAGGCCTCCAAGGTCCCTTCCAACTCTGATGTTATGTTATGTTATGTTATGTACAGATCTGTACATTGGAGAAACAAAACAACCATTTCACAAGCACATGGCACTATATAGGAGAACAAACCAGGGGTGAATTGCTCCCAGTTCGGACCGAATTGTCCGATCCGGGTAGCGATCGTGGTGGGTGGTTTGGAGAACTGATAGCAAAAATCCCTGCTCCCCCCCCGCCCAGCTGAGCCGCGCAAACATCAGAGGTTTTTTTTTTTACTTTTAAAAGCATTTTTTCTTCGGCTGAAAAAATGCTTTTAAAAGTTAAAAAAAGGCTCTGATGATGGCGCGGCTCAGCTGGGATTGTCAGAGGCTTTTAAAAGCATTTTCTACAACCTCTTCAGCTGAAGAGGTTGTAAAAAATGCTTTTAAAAGGCTACTCTGACTATCCCAGCTGAGTTGCCTGATCGTCAGAGGCTTTTTTTTTCTTTTAAAGGCAAAAAAATGCTTTTAAAAGAAACAAAAAGCCTCTAACGATCAGGCAACTCAGCTGGGATCATCAGAGGAGCCTTTTAAAAGTATTTTTTTACAACCTCTTCGGCTGAAGCTTTTAAAAGTAAAAAAAAAAAAAGTTGGCCACCCCCACCCAGTCACATTACCACCCCCACCAAGCCACCCCCACAGAACCGATAGTAACAAATTTTACATTTCACCACTGAAACAAACCCATTAGGACAAAACTCAGTTGTCCATCTGTATTTGAAAGACAAAGGTCACTCTTTTAAAGACGACAAAGTCCACATTCTGGACAGAGAAGACCACTGGTTTGAAAGAGGGGTCAAAGAGGCCATCTACATTAAGACGGAACAGCCCTCTCTCAACAGAGAGGGAGAGATATGACATCACCAATCTCCTGTTTAGAACACAATCCTTTTAGAAGTTCCAAGAAGGCTCCACACCCACTTGCACTATTCAGACGATCCTGAGGGCAAAGATAAACCTCCAAGAGATCTCAACGACCCTCAGAATGAGTGCTAATGACCAGATGACTGCAAAGAATATAAATCCTTCCATCCTCCACCATTCAGTCAGAACTGAAGAAGCTTCTTAGAATGAGAAGCAAAACATCTTCAACGAAAAACAAAGCCCAGTTGCCTTTTGAAAAAGCACCTTTGGGACACTCTAGGTCAAAAGGTTGCTTTCTCCTTCATGCCCTTCTCATGTTAATAAATGCATCTGGTGGATCATTTCTAACAATGAGAACAATCAACCAGTGGAACAGAAGTTGCCTTCGGAAGTTGTGGGAGCTTCATCACTGGTGGCTTTCAAGGGGAGATTGGACTGCCATTTTGTCGGGGATGGTGTAGGGTCTCCTGCTTGGGAGGGGGGGAGGGGTTGGACTAGATGCCCTAGAACAGGGGTGTCCAAAGTTTTTTGAGTGAGGGCCAAATACAGAAAAATAAGCAAAGGCCCAGGCCACGGGGGAGGGCTAAATATTTTTGTACCAGTTCTGTGGGCGTGGCTTATTTTGGGGTGTGGCTTGGTGGTCATGTGACTGGTGGGCGTGGCTAACTCCTCATGTGACTGAGTGGATGTGGCTATGGGCATAGAAACTACTCAGAGGGTTGTAATTTTGACCAGTCCTCACACTTATGACCATCCTCACATTTATGCCCATTGCAGCATTTTTAACAACCATATCACTCATTTCACAACTGCTTCTCTTCACCACGGTTACAAGATAGGGTGCAAAATATAAAGATAGTTGTAGGTGTGAGGACCAGTCAAAAGTGTGAGGACAGGTCAAAATAACTTTTCAGCCCTCTGAGTAGTCCCTATGCACAAAATGCTGCAACAGGCATAAATGATGACCGGTCATAAGTGTGAGGACTGGTCAAAGTGCGATATAGTTTTTGTCTGGAGACATTCTGCACACTTCCCCACCAACGCTGTTCGCCCTCGCCGCCTCACCTGTTTCTCGATGCGGTCTTCTTCTTTCCGCCAGGAGTCCCAGCTGCTTTCTATCAGTCTGCAGGGTGCAAAACTGTCACGCTGGGAGATCCTGCAGCATGCAAAGAAGCCCCCAAGGGTCCCTCGGTTTGGGCACAGGTTTGGGAGCAGAGCCCCCAAAGGGCTTTGAAACTGCTCCGAGGGGCAGCTGGGGCCCATGTACAGAGTGCACACAATAGCCTCAAGCCACAAGAGTTTTGCAGCCAGCCAGTCCTTCTCAGAGGCAGACAAATGAAACAGAAACAAGCCAAGCGGTGAGAGACACCTTCAAAGGCAAACAAACAAAAACTTCCCTTTTGGGAAGAGGCAGCGCTGTGCTAGGAAGGCCGGCTGTTCTCCCTCCGAGGGCCTTGTGGGTCAGCCAGGAGGCTTTGGCCCCTTGGAGGAACGACTCTGGCAATGCCCCATGGGGCACAGGGGCCACCAGCCGCCAAGCTGCCTTGGGCCCAAAAGACTCTTTCGAGGAAGGGCTTCATCCCCTTGGGCATCCCGGCATCCCAGGATGTTGCCATCTTCCCCAGCTGTGGCAACACTGCGGGGGTGGGTGGGTGGGTCTCTTGCTCTCTCCCAGAGCCTCCTTGGTCACTCAGCTTCCCGGACAAGGCCCCAACTCAGCTGCGCCTCACCAGGCGCCGAGGATTCCCACCAACTGAGCTGCATCGCCGGGGAGGCGGTGGCTGGAGAGGGACAACCCGCCGCCCCCACCCAGAGGTTCTCCGGGGGGCAGAAGCGTCCCGTTCCCGCCGGGACCCTCGGCCGCCCCGCAGCGGGCCCACTCAGCAGCTCAACCCTCCCATCCTCCTCCGCTCCACTCCCCCGCCCGTCCAGCCCTGCTCTGCCGACCCACCCGGAGAGCCTACCTGCGCGGCGCCGCGAGCCGAGGGCGCCCGGAGCAGCGCCTGAAGCTCTGCCACCCGCCCGCCTCCTCCTCTGTCTGGTGGGCCGGGCTGGAGCCGTGGGCGTCCCAGGCGCCCCCTACAGCCCAGTGGCGGAATGGCCGGCCCGCAGCCCCGGGTGGGCGGGGGTAGCCTCAGCGGAGCCTCCCCGCATCTGCAACCGGGCGAGCGGCGGCTTCCTTGGGGGCCAGGACGGGGGCCGCACCCCACTGTCCACCGAGAATTTGCTGCGGGCCAATAAAAACTGACCCGCGGGCCGCAGTTGGCCCGCGGGCCGTAGTTTGGACACCCCTGCCCTAGAAGGTCCCTTCCAACTCTATTAATCTATGTATTCTTGCCAGCTTGTGGGAAAGTGAGGAAAACAATCAAGAGGTTGATAACTATTCTTTATATATATATATATATATATATATATATATATATATATATATATATATATATATATATATATATATATATATATATATATATATAAAATTTTATTTTAGTACAAATAATCCATCTTCCATTAAACAGTGTGTCATCTGGGTACCAATGTTTGTGCAATAACAGTTAAAATTTACAATCATATTCATTATTTAATTTATTCTTAACTTAATACCAATACATTAAATAGCTAATACTTTACATCCTCATCTTAATTTGCTTAACTCTATTAACTCTATTAACTATTGTCTATATTTTACTACTTTTATTTCTAATTTTTATATTTGCCCTCTAACCATCGATAAAATGTTTCCCATATTGCATAATAACCAGTTTGTTCTTTCTCTTTAACGGCCAGTGTTAATCTATTCATTTCTGCATGTTCTAATATTTTTCTTATCATATTCTCCTCTTCATTTTTCCAATTTTGTGCAAATACAATTCTAGCTGCGGTTATTACATGAATAATCAAATATACATTTTCTTTACTATAAAATAACTATTCTTAATGTACCTTACAACTAAAGGCAGCAATATTTTTAGGATATCATGCCCTTGATAGGATAGCATCAGAGGTGGGTTTCAGCAGGTTCTGACCAGTACTCGAGAACCGATAGCAGAAATTTTGAGTAGTTCGGAGAACCGGTAGTAAAAAAAATTGAAACCCATCACCGGATAGCATCAACCCTTCAAGGTAGGACAGGTCAAGAAGAGTCACAGGAAGGGTTCCAGGAGTGCTCCTTATTAGTTGTAGGGTACAGCTATAAATCCAGGCTGTCACCCTTTTAAAGACAGCATGGTGAAGGCAGACTTCCTCACCCTTTCTCCTTTCCCGGGGCTAAGCAACAATTTCACTTTTCCCACTTCCTTCTCAACACCGAAACTTTGCAAAGAGGAGTCATAGTGAAGGCACAACAATTTATCCTTATTTAGTTTTCAAGGACTGACAACACTTTAGTTGGCTGTGAGGAAGAGACAACAGGCAAGTTGTCACTGACAACAACAATTAGTCTTCAACTTACAACTTACATTCGTTTAGCGACCATTCAAAGTTACAGTGGCATTGTGAAAAGCCATTTATGACCGGTCCTGGCACTTACAACCATTACAGCATCCTCACAGTCATGAGATCACTATTCAGGGCTTGGCAACCGGCATATATTTAGGATGGTTGCAGTATCCCAGGGTCATGTGATCGCCATCTGCCACCTTCACAGCCAGCTTCGGACAAGCAGTCAATAGGTGAAGCCTGATTTGCTTAATGACCACATGATTCACTTAACAACTGAAGGAATTCGCTTAATCATGGCAACAAAAGGTCATAACATCAGGATTGACTCACTGAACAACCACCTTGCTTGGCAACAGAAATCCTGGTCCCAATTGTGGTTGTAAGTTGAGGGATACCTAGGGAAGATTAGGAATTTTTGCATTCAATAGAAAAGGTCTGTGAACAGGATTATGTTGAAATTCCACAGACGGCAAAAAAGAAAAAAATAATAATAATAATAATAATAATAATAATAATAATAATAATAATAATAATAACCAAGCTCTTGCTTCATTTAGCATATTCTTAATTATTCAAGAACTTTTCTCCAGTGAAAGCTTGCAGCCTATTTCCACATTTCATTTCATTTATTTAATTTCTATAGTCACCCATCGGATAATGAAGCTGAATCTAAAATACTTTGGCCACCTAATAAGAACAGAGGATGAATTGCAGAGGTGGGTTTCATATAATTTTACCACCTGTTCACCGTGCACCAAAAATGTGAGTGCGTGCCTTTTGCGCATGCGCCCAGACTTCCATCCATTTTGCTCACACGTGTGGCTTGCACGCATGCACGCCAGAGGTGGGTTTCAGCAGGTTCTGACCAGTTCTGGAGAACCGGTAGCAGAAATTTTGAGTAGTTCGGAGAACCGATAGCAGAAATTTTGAGTAGTTCGGAGAACCGGTAAATACCAACTCTGACTGGCCCCACCCCCATCTATTGTCTGCCTCCTGAGTCCCAGCTGATCGGGAGGAAATGGGGATTTTGCACTAACCTTCCCCTGGAGTGGGGAGGGAAGGGAGATTTTACAGTATCCTTCCCCTGCCACGCCCACCAAGCTATGCCACGCCCACCAAGCCACACCCACAGAACCGGTAGTAAAAAAAATTGAAACCCATCACCGGATAGCATCAGAGGTGGGTTTCAGCAGGTTCTGACCAGTTCTGGAGAACCGGTAGCAGAAATTTTGAGTAGTTCGGAGAACCGGTAGTAAAAATTGAAACCCATCACGGATAGCATCAGAGGTGGGTTTCAGCAGGTTCTGACCAGTTCTGGAGAACCGGTAGTAAAATTCTGACTCCATCTATTCTCCACCTCCCAAGTCCCAGCTGATTGGGAGGAAATGGAGATTTTACAGTATCCTTCCTGCCACGCCCACCAAGCTATGCCACGCCCACCAAGCTATGCCACGCCCACCAAGCTATGCCACGCCCACCAAGCTATGCCACGCCCACCAAGCTATGCCACGCCCACCAAGCTATGCCACGCCCACCAAGCTATGCCACGCCCACCAAGCTATGCCACGCCCACCAAGCTATGCCACGCCCACCAAGCCACACCCACAGAACCGGTAGTAAAATTCTGACTCCATCTATTCTCCACCTCCCAAGTCCCAGCTGATTGGGAGGAAATGGAGATTTTACAGTATCCTTCCCCTGCCATGCCCACCAAGCCACTGATGATCTCACCCAGCGGCTTCATATAGATGTTGAACAGGAGGGGCGAGAGAATCGACCCCTGAGGCACCCCACAAGTGAGGCGCCTCGGGGCCGACCTCTGCCCTCCCGTCAACACCGGTTGGCTGTGAGGAAGAGACAACAGGCAAGTTGTCACTGACAACAACAATTAGTCTTCAACTTACAACTTACATTCGTTTAGCGACCATTCAAAGTTACAGTGGCATTGTGAAAAGCCATTTATGACCGGTCCTGGCACTTACAACCATTACAGCATCCTCACAGTCATGAGATCACTATTCAGGGCTTGGCAACGGCATATATTTAGGATGGTTGCAGTATCCCAAGGTCATGTGATCGCCATCTGCCACCTTCACAGCCAGCTTCAGACAAGCAGTCAATAGGTGAAGCCTGATTTGCTTAATGACCACATGATTCACTTAACAACTGAAGGAATTCGCTTAATCATGGCAACAAAAGGTCATAACATCAGGATTGACTCACTGAACAACCACCTTGCTTGGCAACAGAAATCCTGGTCCCAATTGTGGTTGTAAGTTGAGGGATACCTAGGGAAGATTAGGAATTTTTGCATTCAATAGAAAAGGTCTGTGAACAGGATTATGTTGAAATTCCACAGACGGCAAAAAAGAAAAAAAAATAATAACCAAGCTCTTGCTTCATTTAGCATATTCTTAATTATTCAAGAACTTTTCTCCAGTGAAAGCTTGCAGCCTATTTCCACATTTCATTTCATTTATTTAATTTCTATAGTCACCCATCGGATAATGAAGCTGAATCTCAAATACTTTGGCCACCTAATAAGAACAGAGGATGAATTGCAGAGGTGGGTTTCATATAATTTTACCACCTGTTCACCGTGCACCAAAAATGTGAGTGCGTGCCTTTCGCGCATGCGCCCAGACTTCCATCCATTTTGCTCACACATGTGGCTTGCACGCATGCACGCCAGAGGTGGGTTTCAGCAGGTTCTGACCAGTTCTGGAGAACCGGTAGCAGAAATTTTGAGTAGTTCGGAGAACCGGTAGTAAAAATTCTGACTCCCATCTATTCTCCACCTCCCAAGTCCCAGCTGATTGGGAGGAAATGGAGATTTTACAGTATCCTTCCCCTGCCATGCCCACCAAACCATGCCCACCAAGCCACACCCACAGAACCTGTAGTAAAAAAATTTGAAACCCATGACTGATGCACGCGGCTTAGAAAATGTGGTTAAATAGGATGGTATAGTGCCAGGGCAGGTAGGCGGGGTGGGGCACGGCGGGTCAAGTGAGCGGGGCGGGGCAGGTGGGTGGGATGGGGCAGGTGGGCGGAGCAGAGGGTGACAGGTGGGCGGGTGGGATGGGGTAGGTGGGCGGGATGGGGCGGGCCCACCTGCAGGTCACCACTACCGGTTTTCCCGAACTGGTCCAAACCGGGTGAATACCCACACAGATTCGTTGGAAAAGACCCCCTGATGTTGGGAAAGATGGAGGCAAAAGGAGAAGGGGATGGTCAGCAGAGGCGAAGAAGGTTCAATAGCGTCATCAATGCAATGAACATGAATTTGGGCAACTCTGAGAAACAGTGGAGGACAGGGAGGCCTGGAATGCTATGGTCCACAGCGTTGCAAATAGTCAGCCACAACTTAGCGACTGAACGACAACAGCAAAAATAACCACCCATCTCAGTCAAGGATTCTGGGCAGCCTGCAATTCAATTTTATAATTTCCCTCCCTACTTTCGTTCCATTGTGATTCTTGGAGGCTGCCTGGACAAGTCCCTGCAGTTTTCTGGGCAAGGTTTTTCAGAAGTGGTTTGCCCTGGCCTCCTTTTCTAAATCTTAAATCCCTGTTTTCGTTTTGGAAATATATTGCTTTGTTTCCTGTCTTGGCTTTAGGAATTCTGGAAAATTCAAACAGGTGCACATTATTTTATAATCCCTGAGCTGGCCTGATTAAGCTATTGTGCTCATATCAATTGGAGATGCATTCAAATTTGGTTACATATTTCCCAGCATCGTTGCTTTGACGGTACCTATGTGTATCAGACCCATTCAAAAAATGTTAATATTTCTTCATACGTTTACTTGAGATTTCCACCAACAATCCTTCCATTTAATACAAATGCAAACACAACCTGAGCCAACATTCAAGGACATCTGCAGGAGATGGTAAAAAAAATCAAGATGTCAGTTATCACTGCATAAAACCACCCTTACTCACATATTTTTTTTAACATTTTTTGCCAATATCTACTGCAAACAAAGGTTAAGAGAATATTGGTATTAATATATAGTATCAAATACTTGACAAAAGTTGTACAGTTTGTTGTGTACCTTGTTTTATTAACGTAAAAATTCATAAAACAAGGTACACAAGCCAGGGGTGAAATGCTCCCGGTTCGGACCGGATCACGCGATCTGGTAGCAATGGGGGCGGGTAGTTCGGAGAACCGGTAGCAAAAATCCCTGCCCCCCCCCGCCCACACCTCGCTATTCCTCTTCTCTGTTCATGAAGCTCTCGGTGGTGATATAGTTGCAAACGGCCTTAAATGACTGCCACGGTGCTTCAAAGGGCTGCACTACAGCTGATCAACGCTGTAGGCGGCTAGTAGATCGGTGCCTCTATTTTTAAAGAAGGTAGACCAGTGTGCTCCCAAGTTTTGTATGCTTTGTTTATTATTTTTATTATTTATTATTATTGGCCATGCCCATTCAGTCACCTGACCACCAAGCCATGCCCACCGGGTCACCTGACCACCAAGCCACGCCCACCAATTAAACCACGCCCACAGAACCGGTAGGGACAATTTTTAGATTTCACCCCTGACACAAGCCATTTTGATGCATTCATACCCACGGAGCTATTTTGTGTTAAACTATATGTATACGAGATGCTTGAAGTTTTTTGTTAATCTCCTTTCATGCAAGATCTTGGTTTGGTGAACTGGCAGCAGATGGATCTTTACAAGATGCAGTTTCACTGGCTTTAATGTGAAGGGAGGGAGGGAGGGAGGGAGGAGTCAGGCTTAATTCTGTATTTAGGGCAAACATGTTGTGTGAATGCAGCAAATATGAACCCAGGATTAAAAAGCTGAAGGGAAATGGGGAATGCCATTGGTTCTGCTTTAGAACAAAGAGCTGCAAATCCAGACGTCCAAAATTGCAGCTAAATAATCAGGTAATCCTATATATACCCTGTTTCCCTGAAAATAAGAAACCCCAATCGGGCTTTTGAGCGCATGCGCTAAAATAAGCCTCCCCTCGAAAATAAGCCCTCCCCGAAAATATTTAAACACAGAGCTGGAAATCAGGTAAGATGGCAAGAGGAGCTCCATCTTGCTCCATGCTCCCTAAAATAATAAGACCTCCCTGAAAATAAGGCCAAGTGCTTTTTTCGAGGTTCAAAAAAATATAAGACAGGGTTTTATTTTCAGGGAAACATGGTAGTCTGCTAAATTCCTGCCAGCTGACAAATCTATATCATACAGGTTGAGAATGTAAAGCATTTTGTATCCAGAAGACAGATTCTTTCTCTATTCCTGATCCTTCCCTGGATGAGGAAGCAAATAAAAAAAAAAAGCACATCGTGCCAGGTGCAGAGAAAAATCAGCAGCCACCTACAGAACAGGTGTTCTGTCTCTCCTGCTGTCTCTGTTGATGAGACGTTTTCTTATGTACAGGATGATCCTGGGGAAGAAATAGCACTAGCCCCTCCTCCTTTCTCTAGCTTTGCAAACTGGGATCTGGGGATGGGGGATTGTGCCCCTTGGTGGAGAGCTTGTACTGAATTACCAGATAGTTTTTCCATAGGAAAAATATAGGGTAGTCCTTGACTTGCAAGCATTGGCTTAGTGACTGCTCAAAGTTACAAAGGCACTGAAAAAAGTGACTTACGACCGGTCCTCGTATTTATGGTCGTTGCAGCATCCCCACAGTCACGTGATCAAAATTGGGGGGGGCTTGGAAACCATATATCTGACGGTGGCAGCATCCCAGGGTCATGGGATTCCTCTTTGCAACCTTCCCAGCTGGCTTCCAACAAGGGACTGGAAGAAGCCAAATTCACTTGATTCACTGAACAACGGCCACGATTCACTTCGCAATCATATAAAAAATATAAAATTGGGCACCACTTACTTCATCATCTTACTTAGCTACATAAATTCTTGGTCCCAATTGTTGTTGAGAACTACATGCTTGCATGAGCCTTAGTGGCGCAGTGGTTAGAGTGCAGTACTGCAGGCCACTTCTGCTGACTGCCGGCTGTCTGCAATTTGGCAGATCGAATCTCACCAGGGTCAAGGTTGACTCAGACTTTCGTCCTTCCAAGGTGGTTGAAATGAGGACCCGGATTGTTGGGGGCAACATGCTGACTCTATAAACCGCTTAGAAAGGGCTATAAAAGCACTGTAAAGTGGCATATAAGTCTAAGTGCTATTGCAATTGCAGGTAGAGTTCAATAAAGCTTTTGGATCCTTGGGCACCTTTTACCTGCTTCTCTGGTCATAATGCATATAACTTTATTGGTCACACAGCTAAAAAGATAAAAGGGCAACCCATGATGTTACTATATCAGTGGCTTTTTTTCTGTAAATGTGAGCTGATTGCTGAGTGCCTGGAATTCGATCATGTGACCAGAGCAGGAAGCCACATAAAATCTTCAGAACCAAGTACCTGATTTGGGAGGTGGGGTTAGCTTTGAATGGTTGTTAAGCAACCAGTTGTAAGTCCTGGGTTACCTGTAGTAAAAACCCATTTTATATCCCCCAGTCTCAGTGATTGACCATGATTTCTGTCTTCTCTGACAAGAAGAAACACGGGCTAATATATATATATAAATATAAAATTCCTGCTCCACTGGTGTGCATGATAGTTCCTTTTTCCTCTTTGCATCTTTTGGGTAACAGAGACCCGATTCATATACAGTGGTACCTTGGTACTCAGCTGCTTTAAAACTCATTGAATTTGGTACTCAATGCATTTTGTTGCAAAAAATTTGTTCTGGTACTTTAGAATAGAATAGAATAGAATAGAATAGAATAGAATAGAATAGAATAGAATAGAATAGAATTGGAAGGGATCTTGTAGGTCATCTAGTCCAACCCCCTGCTCAAGCAGGAGATCCTATACCAATTCTGACAGTTAGTTGTCCAGTCTCTTCTTGAAAGCCTCCAGTGATGAAGCTCCCACAACTTCCGAAGGCAAGCTGTTCCACTGGTTGATTGTTCTCACTGTCAGAAAATTTCTCCTTATTTCTAGGTTGAACCTCTCCTTGATCAGTTTCCATCCATTATTCTTTGTCTGGCCTTTGGGTGCTTTGGAAAATAGCTTGATCCCCCTCCTCTCTGTGGCAGCCCCTCAACTATTGGAAGACTGCTATTATGTCTCCCCTGGTCCTTCTCTTCCCTAGACTAGCCATGCCCAGTTCCTGCAACCGTTCTTCATATATTTAGCCTTTAGCAATAGCAATAGCACTTACTTATATATTGCTTCACAGTGCTTTATTAGATTAGATTAGATTAGATTTATTGAATTTTTATACTGCCCTGAGTCTCCCGAAGGACTCAGGGCGGTTCACAGCCAAAGTAAAAACAACAATTATATACACAATAAAACAATAGTTAAAAAACTTATTAGATACGGCCAGAAATTAAAACCATTTAAAACCATAAAAACCCCATAAAATTTATATCAAATATTAAAAAACTATTAAAAAATTTCTATGCCAGTCCTGCGCGAATAAACAGGTAAGTCTTCAACTCGCGGCGGAAGGTCCGAAGGTCAGGCAGTTGACGAAGTCCTGGGGGAAGTTCATTCCAGAGGGTGGGAGCCCCCACAGAGAAGGCCCTTCCCCTGGGGGCCGCCAGCCGATATTGCTTGGCGGACGGCACCCTAAGGAGTCCCTCTCTGTGCGAGCACACGGGTCGGTGGGAGGCATTCGGTAGCAGTAGGCGGTCCCGTAAGTACCCCTGCCCTAAGCCATGGAGCGCTTTAAAGGTAGTAACCAAAACCTTGAAGTGCACCCGAAAGACCACAGGTAGCCAGTACAGCCTGCGCAGGAGTGGTGTTACATGGGAGCCACGAGCGGCTCCCTCTATCATCCGCGCAGCTGCATTCTGAACCAACTGGAGCCTCCGGGTGCTCCTCAAGGGGAGCCCCATGTAGAGAGCATTGCAGTAATCCAAGCGAGAGGTAACAAGAGCATGAGTGACCGTGCATAGGGCATCCCGGTCAAGGAAGGGGCGCAACTGGCGAATCAGGCGAACCTGATAAAAAGCTCTCCTGGAGACAGTCGTCAAGTGATCTTCAAAAGACAACCACCCATCCAGGAGAATGCCTCTCTAAGCGGTTTACAGAGTCAGCATAACACCCCCAACAATCTGGGTCCTCATTTTACCCACCTTGGAAGGATGGAAGGCTGAGTGAACCTTGAGCCTGGTGAGATTCGATGTGCCAAACTGTGATCAGCAGAAATAGCCTGCAGTACTGCACTCTAACCATTGCGCCACTGCAGCTCTTCCCCTAATTCCCTAATTAGTCCCCTCATCATGCTTGTAGCTCTTTTCTGCACTCTTTCCAGAGTCTCAACATCTTTCTTTGTAGTGTGGTGACCAAAACTGGCTGCAGTATTCTAGGTGTGGTCTTACCAAGGCTTTATAGAGTGATATCAGTACCTCACGTGATCTTGATTGAATTCCTCTATTAATGCAATTTAGGATTGCATTGGCTTTTACTCATTGTTTGTTGGTACTCAATACACAAGCTGGAACTTGTCGGTCTTGGCTGTCTTGTGATTCATTACATTATTCCTTATGGGGAAAATGTGTTTGGTACTCATCATTTTTGATACTCATCATGCTTCCCAGAACCAATTAACGATGAGTACTGAAGTACCACTGTATAATCAACTGGTCCCAAAACATCCAAGCCAGGGTGAAATGCTCCCGGTTCGGACCGGATCACACGAGCCAGTAGCGATGGTGGCAGGTGGTTCGGAGAACCGGTAGCAAAAATCCCTGCCCCGCCCCCACCATGCCCAGCTAAGCCGCGTGATCATCAGAGGTTTTTTTTTACTTTTAAAAGCATTTTTCTTCGGCTGAACAAATGCTTTTAAAAGTAAAAAAAAAAAGCTTCTGACGATCCCGCAGCTCAGCTGGGATCATCAGAGGTTTTTTTAAACAAACCTCTTCGGCTGAAGAGGTTGTAGAAAAAATGCTTTTAAAAGGCTCTTCTGGCCATCCCAGCTGAATTGCCTGATCATCAGAGGCTTTTAAAAGTATTCGGCCGAAGAGGTTGTAGAAAAAATGCTTTTAAAAGAAAAAAAAAAGTTGGCCACGCCCACCCAGTCACATTACTCCCCCACACACCAAGTCACGCCCATCGAACCAATACTAACAAATTTTACATTTCACCCCTGATCCAAGGCCTATTTCAGTGGAAAATTGAAGGACGGGGAACTAATTATTCCTCAGATTTCAAATACCCCTTGAATAAACTCTTAGAAGT
The DNA here is from genome assembly GCF_028640845.1 of Ahaetulla prasina. NCBI lineage: Eukaryota > Metazoa > Chordata > Lepidosauria > Squamata > Colubridae > Ahaetulla > Ahaetulla prasina. The sequence goes on from NC_080539.1 coordinate 361,989,715, forward strand.
GATCTTCCTTTCCCATAACAGACCCAGCACCTTATCAAGCCTGGGATAATCCTATATCCTTTTTTGGAAGAAAAACAAAATACCAATTTTCTTTTAAAATACCCTTTGAAAATGTAGTTGTCTATAGCAGAAGTGCATAGACTCTGGACTTCAGGAAACAGGGGATTCACCAAAGTCTTGGAGTTAGGCCAAAGTTGCTGCTGGTTGTAATTTTGATGTGTTAGAACAGAAACATTAATGTGTTCAAGAAAAGTTGTTAATTATATTTAAATATAAATTACTTTGTTTAAACACAATTTACATCATGGGGTCTTCTGGCTTTTCTATTGACTATTGAATATAAACCCCAAAACTGTGTTTTGTTAATTCAAAGGGGCGAGAGTTGCTTTTTGCATGGATCCAGACCAATGTTTCTCAACCTCAGCGAGTTTGCAATGTGTGGACTTCAACTTCCAAAATTCCCTAACCAATATTCCTTCAGAATTCAATTCTGGAAATTAAAGCACATGCATCTTAAAAGTTGCTGAAGTTGAAAATACTGATATAGAAGTTCACTTCTGCAGCCTGGTCATTTGAAGTGGTATGATAGTCACATGAGGGAGATCCAGATTGAAATTCTCAGAGCTGCTATTATTATTTTCTTTTTAGACAAAGATAGCCCTTAAAAAGCTGACAGGATAAAATAAAAGACCGAAGGAGAGCTATTCATGCCTTCTCACAGATCCTTGGAATAAAGATGAAGTGGAATGTTTTTTTAAGTATTTCAAAATAACTTTCTTCCATATAGCTTGTCTGTCATATTCTACCTCCTTTCTTTCACATTTATTATTCTATTTTTAATCTTCCACTTGCTTTTTTGCATTGCAGATTATACACAAAGACAAATACACACATATGCGCATTTACTAAACGCACTGAAAACCAACGCAATGCATATTATTTCCTCTCTACATTTTTCTTCTGTGTGAAGAAGCACAATATTTTTTCACCCGAAATGAATTCTGGGCTTTAAGAAGTGCCATTCTAACCCATCTAATTCTCATTGTTAAGAGAGAAAGTGCCAGCCAATATTGGATTTAAAGCAGAAAATGTGGTGTCCAAATTCATACCATCCACTGGGGGAAACAAATCTCATCAAGGGATCTTTGACTCTGCTCCCTTGTCTTAAGTTTTTCTACAGTGCAAGGCTGGGCTTTTCATGTGCAACTTCTCCAAGAAGTCATGGTTAGGAGAATTGTGGGTTTATGCATCATGGAACCAGGTTTTATATTCCATTGGGCCGTTGTCTTGTTTTCTTATCACTTTCTTTGCCAACAAAACATATACAAGGGAGAGAAAAGCTGGGCCAAATGCTTGTTTTTCAACTGCTTGCTACTTTTAAATGCACCGTTAGGAAGGGGCAATGGCCTAATTTCCAAAATGCAGCAGGCTCTTTGAAAAGGATCTCCTTCCTCCTCCTCCTCCTCCTGCCACAGCTGGCACACCATCAACCAGGTCTACAATTAACAGCTCTTCACAATGTCTGACTTGCAAGCAATACATCAGTTTGGGCTCAGCACCGAAAATAGCAACTCGCTGGAAAGGCAAGATTGCAGAGACTCAGGGAAAGTGCAGCCCCCTCATCTTCCCAACGATCACACCTCTACTTGGGATGACAAAGACCTACTGCTGGGCTCAGAGGCTTCCTCAGTGGGAACACGAGGCTGTTTATCCTGGTGGCCAGCTCTGTAAACAATATTTTGAACTGGATTGAAATCTACGTCTGTGTGAACCACTGTCATGCCCAGTTCATAAAGCGCCATTCTGAGAACCCCCTCAGGCTTAGCTTTATGGGGCACTCAGTTGCTGTGGAGATAAGCTTGTCTTACAGGGAAAAAAATGACTGTTTCCAAGGCTGGCTTGGAGGGCAGCTATCCTGGGACCCATCTTTTGGTTTTTTTACTTTTAAATGCACCTTTTTTTAAGGGATGTGGTGGCTCAGGGGCTAAGACACTGAGCTTATCGATCGAAAGGTCAGCAGTTCACTAGGGTTTGAATCCCTAGTGTCGCATAACGGGGTGAGCTCTCGTTACTTATCCCAGCTTCTGCCAACCTAGCAGTTCAAAAGCACATGAAAATGCAAGTAGAAAAAATAGGGACCACTTTTGGTGGGAAGGTAACAGCGTTCCGTGCACCTTTAGCATTTAGTCATGCCAGACACATGGCCACGGAGATATCTTCGGACAGCGCTGGCTCTTCGACTTTGAAACAGAGATGAGTACCGCCCCCTAGAGTCAGGAAGGACTAGCACATATGTGCGAGGGGAACCTTTACCTTTTTATTCTTTTTAGAAATAATTCCAGGCAGCGAGTATACATAATATTCCTTCTTCCTCCTATTTCCTCCACCCTGTGAGGTGGGTCAGGCTGAGAGTGAGTGACTGGCCCAAAGTCACCCAGCCAGTTTTCATGCTTAAGGTGGGACTAGAACTCATCGCCTCCTGATTTCTAGGCTACCACTTTAACCGCCTCACCAAACTCTCTCTTCATTTGCTTCCTGTCCTGATTTGCTGCCTAAAATAGCCACATCAGTCTTGCTGAGGTCTTGCTGATCCAAGACATCAGCAAATCAGAAACAGCCATGGTTCAGTATTTCCGTCTTCCTTTCTTGATATATTTATATTTTATATTGTCTTGTTTAAAACTTTTCAATACAGCTCCGCAGTTCAATACAGCTCCGCAGTTCAATACAGCTCTGCAAGAAAGAATAGCCCCCTGATTGACAGCTAAAACAATTGCATACAATCATCAGAAGCTTAAAGTCCAAGGCCCGTAGAATTTTTTTAAGTCAAGTTTTTTTTTTTTTGTTTACATTTATACCCCGCCCTTCTCCGAAGACTCAGGGCGGCTTACAGTGTATAAGGCAATAGTCTCATTCTATTTGTATATTTTTACAAAGTCAACTTATTGCCCCCCCAACAATCTGGGTCCTCATTTTACCTACCTTATAAAGGATGGAAGGCTGAGTCAACCTTGGGCCGGGCTCGAACCTGCAGTAATTGCAGGCTACTGTGTTCTTAATAAGCCTTAATAACAGGCTTTTACCAGCGTGAGTCAAACCGGACGGGTCGGTCCGGATTTGCGCTGACTATAAGGCAACGCTTAACAAAGCGTTGCAAAAGAGTGCTTACCCCGTCCCGGTGGTACAGCACTTACTGCATTCAATGGGGCAAGGGCAGGTTTTTGCCAAGCTAGACTTGACCCAAGCCTATCAACAGCTACCTGTAGATAACAGCACAGCCGAAGCGCAGACAATTGTGACTCACAGAGGGGCTTTTAAGTGTACCCGGTTACAGTTTGGGGTTAGTGTGGCTCCAGGGTTATTTCAGAACCTAATGGAGCGTCTATTGCAGGGACTACCAGGGGTGGTACCATACTTTGACGATGTACTGGTATCCGCTGAGAATCTAGAGGAATTAGGGGTAAGGCTGCGAAAAGTTTTGGGCATTTTCCGGTCTGCCGGTCTCAAAGTTAAACTGAACAAATGCCAGATCGGGGTTGAATCTGTGGAATTCCTGGGCTACCGGATAGACAGGGAAGGGATTCACCCCACTGAAAGCAAGGTACGGGCCATCAGGAAGGCCCCGGTTCCAAAGAACAAAACGGAGTTGCAGGCATTCTTAGGTCTGGTCAATTTCTACGTGGTATTCTTAAGAAATAAGGCAACAGTAGCCGAGCCGCTTCATAAACTACTAGCAAAGACGGCTGCATGGTCTTGGGGAAAGGCGGAAGCTAGGGCATTCGAAGGGGTGAAGAATCTCCTATCGAGTGATAGCCTCCTTATCCAATACAATGGCACGCTGCCATTAGTGTTAAGCTGCGATGCATCTCCCTATGGGGTGGGGGCTGTGCTCAGCCACAGGTTGCCAAATGGCACAGAAGCCCCTATTGCATACTACTCCCGAACCATGTCATCAGCTGAAAGGAATTATAGCCAGCTTGATAAGGAAGCCTTGGCTATAGTCTCCGGAGTAAAGAAATTCCATGAATATGTATTTGGTCGTGATTTCGAAATCATCACGGACCATAGACCTTTGCTAGGCCTGTTGGCAGGCGACCGCCCAACGCCCGTGGCACTTTCGCCCAGACTGACCAGATGGACTATCTTTCTAGCGGCGTATTCTTACAAACTACTACACCGGCCAGGGAAGGAATTAGGGCATGCAGACGCCCTGAGCAGATGCCCGTTACCAGAGACTATCGAAGACCCCACTCCGGGGACACCAGTTCTGCTAATTGACTCTTTGGACTCTGGCCCAGTCACATCCAAAGAGGTGGCTCGGGCTTCGTACAAGGACATTACAATAAGGACTGTAATTGGTTGGGTACAAAGAGGTTGGCCCGCTGCGCCGGGCGAGCGTTTTAAAGAATTTGTAAAAAAACGTGGGGAACTCTCAGCTCAAGGGGGGTGCCTGCTATGGGGGGATCGAGTGGTGATCCCGGAGAAATTGAGGAAAAAGGTATTGGAGCTCCTTCACGAAGGCCACCCAGGGATCGTGAGAATGAAGGGTCTAGCGAGAAGCTATGTGTGGTGGCCCTTAATGGACACGGAAATTGCTGAAAGGGTAGGGAAATGCCAGGCCTGCCAGGAGTCCAGACCGCTACCCCCAACGGCCCCGATTCGGGAATGGGAAAGACCCCAGGGCCCTTGGTCTAGGATCCATATCGATTTTGCCGGCCCCTTCCACGGCCAAACCTTTCTGGTAGTAGTCGATGCCTACTCCAAATGGCTGGAAATCATTCTCATGAGATCCATGACAGCCGAGGCCGTGATTTCAGTCCTACGGCACCTATTTGTAACCCACGGGTTGCCCGACACTTTAGTCTCCGATAACGGCCCGCAATTCACGGCAACCCAGTTTGAGGGGTACTTGGCAGAGGAGGGCATCCGACATGTCCTCTCGGCGCCTTTCCACCCTGCGACGAACGGCCTTGCAGAACGTTTCGTTCGGAGCGCAAAGGAAGCATTGTCCAGAATCAGGCCAGGCGATTGGCAAACAAAAATCGATACATTCCTAGCAGTCCAACACAGAACCCCCTGTGTAACAACTGGCCGCAGCCCGGCAGAGCTATTAATGGGTCGGAAGCTTAGGTGCCCACTAGACCGTTTAAACCCAAACTACACACCAGACGGTTACAAAGGGGCACACGGAAAAACAAGAGGGATGACAGTAGGCGACCTAGTGTGGGCACACAACTACAGCGAGGGCCCGACCTGGTTAGCAGGAAAAATCCTAGAGATAACAGGACCAAAATCATATCTAGTAGAGATAGAGGATGGCCGGGTATGGAAGCGCCATATAGACCAAATAAGGAAACGCATAACCGGTAAATCAGAATCAGACGAAACAGGCCCTGACTATCCCATGTTTGAATCCACAGCTGACTCAAACCCGGGGCAAACGCGGGACTTATCTGAGTTCCAGGGAGTCCAGCGACGCCAACCGGTTCCTCCTGAAAACAGCAGGGATGACTCTGCAAATAATCCAGGGCCGGATGGCCTAGAGGAGGAGCTGAGAGGAACAAACAGTCCCTCCAGTCAGCTCGACTCACTCCCAGAAAATGAATTGCGCAGGTCCGAAAGAGTCAGGAGACGCCCAGTCTACTTGCGTGATTACGTTGAAAAATAAGATGTTAATTCTATGTAAATATTGGTAAAGTGTTCTCTGGGAGGGAAGGAGTGTAATGTATCTTTAAAAGTTGTGGAGGGAAAACTGAGCGGGAAAAAGCACGTTGCTGATTGGAGGAAGCCTCCGGCTAAACTGTATATAAAGAGAGGGTTTTCCCAGCCCGAGCTGCTGGGTTCACCATATAGTAAAGAGCTGTTGTCACTATCCTGGTCTCCTGCCTCGTTATTGCCCGAATCTAACACATGGAATTGCACCCATTTTCAATTTTTTTGCCCCACGAGAGAAAGAAATATTCGTTATTTTTGTGAGTTTTGTATATAGGTCACCTGAAAAAAGATACTGACCCCTTTCCAACCCTAATCTAAAAAGGCTCTAGGTTCACACAAGATATTTAAGAATGAACTACATTAGCAAAATCGAATTCCTATGTTCACACAATTCGTGCTCACATTAACTACATCATGGTTTAATATGACGGACCAGTAATTTATCCAGTATGCTAGGCCTCTACATTCTGCATCAGAAATTATCCAAGCCCCTAATGTATTAGCCTAACCTAATCTAGTTTGTTGTGTAAACATAGTTAATGGATGCATTCACACAACTTGCTTTAACTACAAACTGATTTAACCCATTTTCTGATGTTGCGTACTATCTTCATCCATAAATTATCCAAATGCCTTGCATGACATGCTGAGGTACAAAAGGCAAAGCAAAGTGAACATTAACCAAGTGTAGTTTGGTATATTGGATGAACCCAACTGGGGTGTTGGTCTAGGAGCTATGCTGAAAAGGAGAGAAGCTTTAACCAAAAACTTTCTACTATTGACCTCACCCCATTCCTAAGAGGACCATAAGGGGCGTGCATAAGCGCACAAACGTGCCTACCGTTCCTGTCCTATTGTTTTTCTTTTCTTCTTCCTATATATGTTTATATGTGTATATACTATATAATCTTTTTGTATGATGTTGTGACAAAATAAATAAAATAAAAAAATAAAAATTATTGGTGTGATAATAAAAGGGGGACATGATGATGTCGCATATTTATGACACAATTGCACAAATAATTGGCACAAGTCATGCAATTCATATTGTTTGCACTGCAACATGATTCACGTGACATCAGTTGCCACGCTGCAGATGTCCATAAAGGGAACAGGAATAAGGCATGCTTTCACTAGGAGTTGAAAAAGAGTTGCTTATACTTTAGTGCTCAGGTTGTGTGAGCGTGTGTGTGTGTGCGTGCGCGCGTATGTGCTGATCTATCAGATTTATAGAACAGAACAGAATAGAATAGAATAGAATAGAATAGAATAGAATAGAATAGAATAGAATAGAATAGAATAGAATAGGAATAGAATAGGAATAGAATAGGAATAGAATAGAATAGAATAACAGAGTTGGAAGGGACCTTGGAGGTCTTCTAGTCCAACCCCCTGCTTAGGCAGGAAACCCTACACCACTTCAGACAAATGGTTATCTAATCTCTTCTTAAAAATTTCCAGTGTTGGAGCATTCACAACTTCTGCAGACAGGTTGTTTTACAGATTAATAGTTCTAACTGTCAGGAAATTTCTCCTTAGTTCTAAGTTGCTTCTCTCCTTGATTAGTTTCCACCCATTGCTTCTTGTCCTGCCCTCAGGTGCTTTGGAGAATAGCTTGATTCCCTCTTCTTTGTGGCAACCCCCGAGATATTGGAACACTGCTATCATGTCTCCCCTAGCTGCCCATCTCACGTATGTGACTGGGCAACGTATACTAAACAAAATAATGTAAACAATGTTTAATGATTATTTAAAACAATTAAAATATAAATAAGAGCATGGGAGAATGCATGAAAGTCTTACACAACATAGCCATCTCAAGAACTGTTTCCTATATTTAGGATCTTGGGCAAGTAATTTGTTCCTTAACTTCATTAAATTTGCTTTTTTTTAATGGAGTAGCTGCCTGGAGACCAGCTGTGTCTTTACGCAGGCAGCCAATTGAGACTTGCACAGCCTCCTCTATGGACAGCTGTTTTGGGACGGTACCCATCAAAGCCCTATCAAAGTGATTACTAGCATTCAGTTTAAATTGCTAGATCCCAGAAGATTGAGTGGGAGGTTTTGAACCATCGCCTTCTTTTTTAGGAAATCAGATAAGCAATCCATCAGGCCCAGACTTCTGACAGACAACGGTGCCTCCAAATCTCAACTGGGTATCTTTTCTATCCTTAAAGTACTGCTTCCCAAACTTTTGCCTTCATTGCTCCAAATTGCTTATCAGAAAGTCTTATCAAACTTCAAGGACCGGTCATATATCCCTCACTTCAGCACTATTGTAACTTCAGTCGCTGAACAAATGGTCGTAACTCGAGGACTACTTGTATTATAAGAAATAGTGAATGATCTTTATTTCATTTTCAACTAACTACCATTGGTAATTTCATCAAGTTTCATCCTAATAGGAATTCTTGGGAGATTTTCAAGCACATCTTAGTACGTGAGGCAATCTTTAAGTCAATTTAAAAAGTCCCTGTTCTGACAGGTAATGGATTTGTATGTTGGTACCCAAAGAAAGCCTGCTTTTATCCAATTTGGGGTAATTTGCCCAGGTTTGGAAAGCACTTTCTTAGAGTCTATTAAGTTTTAACTGTATCATGTTGCTTCAGAAAGTTAGACTAAGTCAGGGGTCTCCAACCTTGGTCCCTTTAAGACTTGTGGACTTCAACTCCCAGACTTCCTCAGCCAGCTTTGCTTAAAGAGACCAAGGTTGGAGACCCCTGGATTAAGTCAGTGTTTCTCAGCCTCCACAACTTTTAAGATCTGTGGACTTCAGCTCCCAGAATTCCCCAGGTAGCCTAGAGAATTCTGGGAATTGAAGTCCACAGAACTTAAAGTTGCCAAGGTTGAGAAATACTGGACTTGTGATGTATGGGGAGCACTTTCCGACTCTAGCATTGGACCTGGAGGGTATCATTGTCCCAATATGGCCTAGAACTTACTGGTCCAGATAGAGGCACCCAGATGGCTTTTCTGGCTTGGAAGCTAAGCAGGGACCAACTTGGTTAACACTTCATGGGAGATCTCCAGGTAATCCTGGGTTGTAAGCTAGGCTTGTCATCCCAGAAGACTTTGTCCAATCACTTTGATGCTATTGCTAAGACACCCATACGAACGTGTCCATGAAATCATCAGGACACAAACTGGATTTGAAGGAGACTTACTGTCAGCAGAATCACACCATCCAGAACTTCACAGCTAGGTTCAGAACTAAGCATAGAAACCTATCCATTCTCTGGATCTACTCCAGTTTTTTCAGACCAATCCTCCTTCCTGTTGTGATTGCAGGAAGTGACCATTGGGGGGGGAGGGACACAGAGGGGAAGCGATGTCATCTGCCTCTTGGCTTTACGATGAAAAAGATGCAAATTACTTCAGTTGCATTGTGCAATGAGGTCATGGCTTGTGCTATCTTGGTAGCTGTGTTTGCATAGCAATTCCTTCCCGATACTTTAAAAGGGCAGGAGGATTGTATTCATTCTCTGGGTGAGAACCATTGGCTAGAACAGGGGTCTTCAACCTTGGCAACTTTAAGCCTGGAGGACTTCAACTCCCAGAATTCTGGAAGTTGAAGTCCGCCAGGCTTAAAGTTGCCAGGTTGGAGACCCTTGGGCTAGAAAACAAATTGTTCAGCTGATTATCAACAGAACAGAAGGGTGTGCTGAGTATTTCATTTTGTAGCACATTGTTCTATAGTGTCATATGCATAGAATCTAGGGGCATGGTGTGTTCCAGTCCACATGCAGAGAGCTTGAAATTGTAACACACAATTGCCGTAAATTACATTAGATTCAATGAGATTAATCTCTGAGTAGATATCTCTGGTGGTATTGTGGTTAGGTTGTTGCATTACGTATGAAGAGAACAAGATTTAAATCCACATTGACTTTGAGACAATCGCTACTTCCATCTTGTAGACTGGCCCTTGTGGGGAGTATACTTGGAAAGCAAAATATTATATTTGAACCCCTGGAGGAAAAATGGGATAGAGTTATGATTATTATCATTATTATTGTTATCATTGGTGTTATTATGATGATAATCGCCCACCAATTCTAGAGTCAGGGAGGGTAGGGAAAATATAACCCATAAGCCTCATGTTGCCTGATCACCCTAACTGTGAGGTGCAAAGAACCAAGAATAACAAATTAATTGGTCAGAGAAGTTGCTTTTTCATTGCTGCTTGCCCAAAGGCAGGAATCTTGCCAGACTAAAGTACACTTGGAATGGAGGATCTCTTCTTGGCCTTTTTATCCAAACTCCGTGCTATTTTGCCTCTTAGCTCCCTGAGAAAGTGCCCCTCCCTCCTGCTTTCCAGTGCAGATTCCACCATACTAATTCGACAGACTTGAGAAGAACAGAAATTCAATAATATATGGCAAGTCAGATCCCACAGGGTTCAGCTGTGTTATCACACTTCGATAGATCAGCTTAAAAACCTAGAAGACAAATTGGAGCATCTTGCCAAGCTTACTTAGAGATAACTTTTCCTAGTCTGCCTCAGTGAATCCAGCCCATTAAACCCATTTATGGCTCAGTGTCTTGGGCAAATCTAGAAAATAGGTTAATTGAAATAACCAAGTTAATCATATTGTGCAAGTTCAAACACTTTGGAGAAGCTCTGGAAAAACAGCTAAAGTGTTTAGGACAGCATTTCTGGTATATCAGATGGCATTGTAATAAAATGAGAACCTACTTGGGTCAAAAGGCAGGACCGTCAGGAAAAAAATTGTGGTTGGGGGCAGCTGGAAAGTCTGTGTCAACTAATGCCACAGCAAGTCCATTTATTACCGTGACTGTATTACAAGGCTGTTGTCTCCTGATTAAATGCATTTTTATTTCAAGGATGCTTGTGGTTTCAGCTTTGCTCTGAGGATCTTTCTAGCAATTGCTTAGGAGAAGCCAGGCCAAGGAAGAATATTAGCATAGTGGTTTCTAACAAAGGACCCTCATTGGTCTTGGAAGCTCCTTGGCTGAGTTGAAGGTTGTGGAGTGCAATGGTTAACTTGGGATGCTGAACTGAGACTAGGATTATTCAGTCCTCGCTCAACTTTAGAATCCAGTTGACACAGAAATGTGCAAAGCAGGCCAAGGGACATACCAGGGGTGGGTTGCTACCAGTTCGCCTGGTTCCGGTGAACCGGTAGCGGCGGTGGTGAGACGCTCTGCTCACCCACCCAGACATCATCAAAAATGCTCTGCGCATGCGCAGAACCTTCTGCACATGCGCAGAAGTGCCATGCGTTTGCAAAGCAGTAGCAAATTGGTAGCGCTGGGATTTGAATCCCACTACTGGGAGGTACGTAGATCTGAACTAGAATACCTCTCTCAACTTCTGCCTTGGTGATTGAGATGATCAACCTAAATTGGCCTAAACTAGGCCTGGTCATGCTGGTTTTCCATTTCAAATGAATGTGCGAAGCAGCTTCCTTGGGAAACTCATTTAATGATACCAGCCGAACAAATTACAATCCCAGTGTTTGCCCTCAAGGAAAACTATGGTTTAAAAAGGACACAGTTCTAGCCCTTCTTGAAGCCTCTTCTTTAATGCCAGGCATGGCCATTTGCAATGCATTTATATGCGTATGAACCTCCTGTTATTTCACGCATTCATTTTAAACTGTTGGGAACAGATCTCAAGAACAGCTGCGTTCTTCTACAGTAATGTCTCTTTATAGTACAGAAAAGATTTCATCTTCTCTCTCTGTCTCTCTCTCTCTCTCTCTCTTTGCCTCAAAGGATGTGATGGAGGCTTCTTTAAATTCTTCAGCATCATGTAAAGAAGACTTATCCAATGACTCTTGATACAAGAGGGGAGACATTAACGAGCATGTTGGAGGATATTGCTAAGACCTGCATTGTCCAACTGGCTATCCAAACCTATGGTAGGGACATATACAGATATGGTAGCAACAAGTTTTGAATGGAACATAGGGCTCTTAATAGCAAAATATTGTTTGTGACTCTGTTCTTGAAGATATCTTGGTAGTTTAATGCAGTTACTACTATTACTACTATTGAGGGATCTTGGAGTCTTAGCCAATTAATTAGCCAATTAAATATGAGCCAGCCGTGTGCCAAAAAAGTCAACACAGTTCTAGGCTGCATTAACAGGCATAGAATCAAGATCATACAATATAATATAATACCAGTTTATAAGGCCTTGGTAAGGCCACACTTGGAATCTTGCATCCAGTTTTGATCACCACAATATTAAAAAAAAAGATGTTGAGACTCTGGAAAGAATGCAGAGAAGAGCAACAAAGATGATTAGGGGACTTGAGTCTAAAATATATGAAGAACAGTTGCAGGAATTGGATCTGTCTAGTTTAATGAAAAGAAGGACTATGGGAAGGGGCTGCTACAAAGAGAAGGGGAGGTGTCAGCTTATTTTCCAAAGGACCTGAAGGCAGGACAAGAAGCAATGGATGGAAACCAGTCAAGGAGAGAACCAACCTAGAACTAAGGAGAAATTTCCTGACAGTTAGAACGATTAATCAGTGGAACAACTTGCCTCCAGAAGTTATGGGTGCTCCAACACTGGAGGTTTTTAAGAAGAGATTGGACAGCCATTTGTCCGAAATGGTGTAGGATTTTCTGACCGAGCAGGAGATTGGACTTGAACAGTGATGGTTAACCTTTTTGGCACCGAGTGCCGAAATTGGAGTGTGTGTGTGTGTGTCCTGGAGCGCCAGAAGAGAGCAGTTGGCTGGTGTGCATGCACATAATGGAACCCAGAAGAGCAGCTGGCAACAGTGACCATGCCCACAGAGAGGGCTCTGCGTGCCACCTCTGGCACACGTGCCATGGATTCGCCATCACAGGATAAGAGATCTCCAAGGTCCCTTCCAACTCTATTATTCTGTTCTTTCAAGTGGTATATTTGGACATAATTTTGATTGGTCCAGTGAAGTGCATGAAGTACATCTTGCCATTAAAAAAAAAAAAAAAACCTCTGACTTTCTCTGGTTTGAGGGGTCCTTGGTGGTATCTGAGCTTGGTTTTTTTTTTTTTATTTGAATTTATATCCCGCCCTTCTCCGAAGACTCAGGGGGGCTTACATTGTGTAAGGCAATAGTCTCATCCATTTGTATATTATATACAAAGTCAACTTGTATTGCCCCCCCAACAATCTGGGTCCTCATTTTACCTACCTTATAAAGGATGGAAGGCTGAGTCAACCTTGGGCCTGGTGGGACTTGAACCTGCAGTAATTGTAATTGCAGGCAGCTGTGTTAATAATAGATTGCATTAGCCTGTTGAGCCACAAGAGGCCCTGGTTGTTTTCTTGCAGACATTTCATTACCCAAACTAGGTAACATCATCAGTTTGGGTAATGAAATGTTTGCAAGAAAACAACCAAGCTCAGAGAGCACCAAAGACCTCTCGTTTCAACCCTGAGCTATAGATGTTCTGCTTTATGGTTTTCTCTGGTTTGGGATCCAGTTCAAAGTGCTTACATCCCTAAATAACAAGGGAACCAACTATTAAGGGAGTATCTATTCCCATATCAACCCACCTGTGCTTTGAGATCCTCTGTGAAAGCCCTTCTCCAGTTGTCTCTTTTAATTGTATACATTCAATGATGAAGTACCAGTTGCCTTCCTTCTAAGCAAATCTGCTACTTGCAAGGGTGCTAACACTTACTTTGGGGTGGGGGCGGGGGGGGGGAGTCTCCAACATTAACATCAAGCCACACAGTGGACAAGCCAAAAATGTAAAGTTTCTCCATAATTTCATTTGCAAGGCAGAGAAATCTGTCTGCTGTTTGCACAGTAGGGAGGTCTCATTCCCTGGCCAATATTTAAAGGGCAAATGAAATCAGCTTTATGTTATGATTTACCATTGAGAAAATATAGACATGCCTCTTAAGACTAAGTCATCCTAACTTTGAAATTAATAATAAATACGGTCATAAAACTAAGTGAGCTTCAACAGATTAGCAACGAGCAATGATTAGAGAGCCTATTTGGCCTAATAGCTAAGGCACCAGGCTAGAAACCAGGAGACTGTGAGTTCTAGTCCTGCTTTAGGCATGAAAATTGGCTGAATGACTTTGGGCCAAATTGCTTTCTCTCAGCCCAACCCACCTCACAGGGTTGTTGGTGTTGTTGTAGGGTATATAAGGGGAGGAATGAGTATTTGATATGTTTGCCACTTGATTTAATTATGAATAATAATACAGGTGCGGCCTAGAGGTGGAGCTCTTGTCTCACAATCAGGAGGTTGTGAGTTTGATCCTAGGAAGAGGCAGGTGTAGGGTTTCCTGCTTGGGCAGGGGGTTGGACTAGATGACCTGCAAGGTCCCTTCCAACTCTGTAAATCTGTTACGGGGTATATAAATAAATAAAATGCTAGTTTGTTGTAGCAACAATAAGATATGAATTTTTAAAAGAGTAAACAGTCCTTACTCAAATAATAATTCCAAGAAAGAAAAAGAAAAGTTACTGCAGAAATGACCTCAAAAGAATGGAGTAAATGTACAATACAGTGTTACTTCTCTCAGAAATCCAGAATATGGAGAAATAAAGACCACTTCTATATTTTCTTCCTTCAAAAATGCATGTTGCTGCTTTTGTGCTGCCCAATTCCATCCGCCCCTTCTCTTTCCCCATGCTCTCATGGCTTAAAACAATGTTATTCAACCTTACATCTTGGTCCATCAACTATCTGGTAGTAGCGGTGGATGATGAGAATCAAAATAAAAAAGTATCTGCCGCGAGAATAAAGAAGGCTAAAAAAAAATTGTAGGAGGTGAGATTTACCTATTTCAAAACTGCATTATATCAGACTCCCTATAGCAGACCTGAATACAACTAAAAGAAATTTAAGGGTTGGGAATTTTTCAAGGAAAGGTTAGGTTACAGCTATTTTAATAAATGAATCAATTTTTGAAAATTAAGCCAAAAAAGAAAGAAAAAACCCTCTTTTAAGTAATCTTTTTTTTTCTGCAGCGTTGTTTGTAGCATTTTTTCTTTAAGGTTTCAGATTTAAGAGGAGAAGGAAAAAAGGATAGCACGGGAATACTGTATCTAAATCCTTTAAAAAGATCCAAAATGGAGTCATCATTTCCCAATAGCTGTGCTTCTTTCCCCAGGACTGAAATAGCTGCTGGCTTTCTGGAAAGAGTCCTCCACCACTCGTTCATTCATAAATTCTTCCCAGAAAGCGCCTGTCGCCAGAGGCTGCGACACACCTAACCTCATCCGACAGCTCTGATTTATAGATTTTGCAACTGTGATGAATGCTAAGGAGCTGGAACCTTGCTGTGCGTGCTTGGCCCCACATATCTCGCAAACATAGCCCCTGCCCCACCGAGCTTTGCAAGAAAGCCATTTTCTTCAGCCTCCACATTTCGGCTTGCGGCTCCCCACCTTCTCAACTTGATCCAAAATCGTTCTGTGCCTGATCTACAGAGCACTCAATGGGCTGAAAATCAGGACCAAGCACTGCAAGGGTCCAATTATGAGGACATCAAAAAGAGGGGGTTCACCCCGTCGCATTTCTGCTGACGAAGAGCTTAGCTCTGGGGCTCACAAGGCAAAAGAGAAGGAGCCGGTTTATTTCATTTTGAGAGAGAATCCAGAATCGGACCCCAATTACCTGCCCCCCACCAATAATGCAAACAGATCTTTCTGCAAGGAAGTAAATGTGGGGGCAGGGAAAAAATGGAAGGAGGCATTTTAAGCTTGAAACAGCAATGGCTCCCTTGTGCCCATCATTTTGTAAGCTTCCTTATATATAAGAATACAAAATAACAGAGTTGGGATGGACCTTGGAGGTCTTTTAGTCCCACTCCCTGCTTATACAGGAGACCCTCTACCATTCCAAACAAAGAGCCAATCTCTTCTTAAAAGCCTCAAGTGATGGAGCACCCACAACTTCTGGAGGCAAGATTGATTGTCCTCACTGACATCTTAGTTATCATTTCATTGACGGTTCATGCCATGGTTTGGTTGACCCGTGTGATGCCTTTAAACATCCACAAGTCTTCCCTAACAGGCCCACTTTTGTGAATGAAGACAGCCTTGGGAATTGTGAGGAACCAGTGTTGTTCCCTCCAGTGCTTTGAAGGGATCAGCTAATGAAGACATTGTTGTCAAGGTAGCAGGATTTTTGCATCCTCTTTTTTTTTTTAAATTTAAACACACACACACATATTTACAGAGCAAATGTAGTTAAACATTTTATCCAAAGGGAAAGATTTGGTTAAACTGCCAAACAATAGATCAGATTCTTGGCTTATGAAATGGTTAGTATTTTAACCCAGTACTAACCGTGCTGGGAATTAACCTGGGCCTTTTGATCCTTGCTGGTCTCCCTGTAATCCCTAGCATGTTCTCAGTGGCTGAGTTAGCACAACATGCCATTTGCAAAGTAATACATTGCATTCTGGTTTCACATGATAGCCTGCTTTTTGCAGCATGCTGTGAGAATGATTGGGTTCCCGCACTCCAATCGAGTGTGTTGTGTAAAGCTAGCAGACATACACCTTCCAAATTCTAGCTCTAAATGAATCCTTCCTCCCTTATTTTGGAAATTGCAGCCTAAGAATTGTTTTTCCAGTTAAGACCAGACACCATCAAGTTTTGTTTCCAGAGACAACCCGCTATTTTGAAGATGCCCACGATATCACCATCCTCTGCTTTCCGTTCCCAGAGTAAGGTTTATGTTGTAGATGGAATGTGAATCAAGGCAGGGAAGCGGGTTCAAATCTGTGCTCAGCTCTGAACCCTGCAGAGTGTCCTTGGCTCAACTATGAATCTAACCATGCAGGATTGTTGTGGGGATCACAAGGAAGGAAGATAAAATCACAAGTGAATCAACCTGATTTTGAGAAATAGCTTCTCTTATGAGGATTCTAATAATATTAGCAACAGAGTTGGAAGGGACAAGTCCATCTTCTATGAGGTTTTCCTTTTTATATGTGATGCTTATAATGGTGGTTGCTATCATGTCTTACCCTTAATAGAGAATTCCATACAAGAGCTTGTTGGGACCAGATCCAAATATCAGTCCAAACCATCATTCTTTTCCCAAGCCTAGCCAGCCAGAAACCCCACTAATAGGGTTTGTAGGTGCAGAGCCAGCTCCTGTTTATGTGCAGCATTTGACCGTCAGGTGGTATACTGCATCTGCTATGGAGGA
The DNA here is from genome assembly GCF_028640845.1 of Ahaetulla prasina. Lineage (NCBI taxonomy): Eukaryota > Metazoa > Chordata > Lepidosauria > Squamata > Colubridae > Ahaetulla > Ahaetulla prasina. The sequence continues at coordinate 362,006,578 of NC_080539.1, forward strand.
TCCACACAAGAACCTTGGCTAATAACCTTCGCCTGCATTTGGGCTTTTCCTAAACAACTGCCCATCATAACATCATGTAGCGAGTAATGTTCTAACTCAAACAATATGAAATAATAATACAGAATAATACAGAATAATATTATGCTGTGCTGTGCCCATTACATCTTTCATCCAAGGTGGTCTTGGAAAGGGAAGAAGGACTTTTAAAACTTCATTTTACATGGGCTGAGATTCAAAGAGCTGACGAGCAAAGGGTGGCATAGAGAAAAGATAAGCCAAGACTGCTCATTTTTTTCATCATCATCATCATCATCCTCTGCCTTTGGAAAATCAAGAAGTGCAAAGCCACACTTCTCTGCTAACAGGAGGTGGGAGGTTGCAAAATTAATTCAGCATCTCAATTATTAGTCCACAAGAAAGATAGGAAAGGAAAAGATTTTGCTCATGTTCCGTCAGCCCATCCAACATCTAAGTACCGTGTGAAAACCAAATGATGAAATTGTTAAAGTGGCATGAGCTGGCCCCATAGAAGGTGGACACACACGCACACACACACGCACACACACACGCACACACAGACACACACACACTGACATAGAGAAAGCCTGAAATCCGTCAACCTGCACCACACCCCAAAAAGCTGGATTGAATGAGCATCTATTGGAGGACAAGGTGAGAGAAGCTTTGGCTTCAAAGGTGAAGTTTAGACACCTCTTTGCTAGATGGGAGCATCGGGAATCTGAGAAGAAGACATTTCCATCCCTCCCATCCCACCTCAGCATCATGGACATGCCTTCACTGTCCCATGCCTTGGTATTTCCACTGAGGCTAGTTCAGAAATGGCCACCTCCCCATCGCTTCATCGACAGCTATACACTTCTACCTCTATCCTGCACAAAAATGACACCCTCAAACCTCCATAAAGAAAGAAAGAAAGAAACGTGCATGGGATGGAAGTCAGGTTGCCTTACCTCCAACGCAAAGCAAAGACATGGCATAGGCGCTCTCCCTCTCCCCTCTCTCTCTTTCAAGGCGGCTGTTCTAAAGCAGATTTGGCTTTACAGCGTGGGGAGCTGCTTGGAAAAGGAAGGGTGTGTTGCGTTGTTGCGAAATGGCATCCTTCTCCGAAGGGCCGCCGACTGCTCCTCCTTCTCGTGCTTTAGTGAGAGCCAGCCATTTTGCTTCAGCACCACGGCCCGTGGATAGCTCCCGACGTCAGGATGATGAAAAGAAAAGGGAAAAAAAAACACAAACCAGAGCGTGGGGCGGGGGAAAGAAAGAGAGGGGAAGGCGGGGGCCATGGGATCGGCTGAGCGTTTGCATCTTCAAGATGCAAACTCTTTCTGTCGACTAGGAGGCGATCTCCAAGCCTCGGTTCTCTTAAGGAAGCTTCCAAAATCCTCATCTTTTACATTTCAATCCAGATGGAGGATTTTTCCCCCCCAGTTTTCTGATTCCAGAGCGGAATTGATAAGGTTGGACTCTCCACACCACTGTTCCGGTTTTAAATTTTGCTCCTGCCACTGGCGTTTCTTTCTGCCTTCCCTTTGCCTTCGGTGTGAATGATGCATCCACAGGAAGAGATAAAATGCTGGATAAAGAGGAGGGAGAAGGAGATTACTTCATAATGACAAATTGGTTTGATGCTTCCCCCCCCCCGTACAATATTATTCATTCATTCATTCATTCATTCATTCATTCATTCATTATTTAGATACCACTCCAATGGCAGAAAGAGGAACTAAAGAGCCTCTGGATGCGGGTGAAGGAGGAGAGTGCAAAAGTTGGCTTGAAACTCAACATTACGAAAACTAAGATCATGGCATCTGGCCCTCTCAATTCCTGGCAGATAGATGGGGAAGAAATGGATTTAGTGACAGATTTTATTTTCCTGGGCTCCAAGACCACCTCAGATGGGGACTGGAGGCATGAAATTAAAAGATGTTTGCTCCTGGGGAGGAAATCTATGGCAAATCTAGACAGCGTACTAAAAAGCAGAGACATCACCCTGCCAACAAAAGTGCGTATAGTCAAGGCTATGATTTTCCCAGATGCAATGTACAGCTGTGAAAGTTGGACCATAAGGAAGGCTGAGTGCCAAAGAATTGAGGCCTTTGAACTCTGGTGCTGGAAAAGACTCCTGAGAGTCCCTTGGACTGCAAGGTGATCAAACCGGTCAGTCCTAGAGGAGATCAACCCTGACTGCTCTTTAGAAGGCCAGATCCTGAGGATGAAACTGAAATACTTTGGCCACCTAATGAGAAGGAAGGACTCACTGGAGAAGAGCCTAATGCTGGGAAAAATGGAGGGCAAAAGAAGAAGTGGCTGGATGGAGCCACTGAAGCAGTAGGTGTAAGCTTAAATGGACTCCAGAGGATGGTAGAGGACAGGAAGGCCTGGAGGAACGTTGTCCATGGGGTCGCGATGGGTCGGACACAACTTCGCAACTAACAACAACAACAATATTCCTGAATGACCTGGAGACACAACACACAAAAAAAGCAATTGGTCGATCTGCCTAACCTGTCCTCAGTCACATCATGGTGAGGGTTTTTTTTTTTTTGGTAGTGTTTAATTCATGTGCACAAACACTTAGGTGGGGGAGAGAGAAGCCAAAAACCTAAAAGTTGACGCGCTTGCTGCTTGAATTAAATCGAGAAAGTTCATCAATAAACTCATAGCATGCAGCAGAACATGGCAAAATCTCTCAGCATTAACAGTGTGGAAGAATGGATGGATGGCCTAATTCTTAAACCCAACACTTTGGAAAACAAAGCATTTTGCTAATTCCTGTATCACCGATTTTCTTTCTAGTGGCAGCAGGTTTCACAATCCTGATAGTCCAGAGTTGGTGTACAGGTGTCCTTAACTTACAACTGTTCATTTAGCAACCATTCAAAGTTACAGCAGCACTGAAAACAATAATGTACAATTGGTCCTTGCACTTATAACCATCACACCATCCCAATGGTTGGATCAAAATTTGAGCCCTGGGCAACCAGCATGTCTTTTTCTCAGTTGCAATGTCCCAGGGTCATGTGATTACCAATTGTGACCTTCCCAGTCAATGTCCATCAAGTAAAATCAGTGAGGGAAGACAGACTCACTTAATGACCACTGATTCCCTTAACTGCAATGATCTGCTTAACAACCATATCAAAAAAAAGGTTAGAAACAATGGAAATTCTGGTCCCAACTGAGGTTCTAAGGCAAGGACTGCCCGTACCTTAAGCTGCAGTTTTCCGACTTGGTGCCCCCTGCAAGCTTGTTAGACCACAGTGCAAATAATTACTGGCTAATTCCAGTTCATTGATCCACTCAGTGAATAAGTTAAAGGACATCAAGGATGAAGGAAATATTACTTGCCCACTGGAAAAATCCAACAGTATCAAACTGTGTCAAACCTCTTTAGTTCTAGGTTTATGAAGATTCTCAATCATCCAGTTCTAGAAAAACCTAGAATCTTAGTTCTTGGTTCTTCTCTCCTTGATTAGTTGCCATCCACTGTTTCTTGCCTTGCCTTTTGGTGCTTAGGAAAATGGGCTGACCTCCTCTTCTTTGTGGTAGCCCCTCAAATATTGGAACGCTGCTATCATGTCACCCCTAGTCCTTCTTTTCATTAAACTAAACATATCCAATTCCTGCAACTGCTCTTCATGTTTTAGCCGCCAGCCCTCTAATCATATTTGTTGCTCTTTGCATTCTTTCCAGAGTCTCAACATCTTTTTTTATAACATGTGGCCAAACTGGATACAGTATTTTAAGTGTAACTTGCCTCTTCTTACCTTATTTTCCAAAGGACCAGAAGGCAAGAAAAGAAACATTGGATAGAAACTAATCAAGGAGGAAGAACCTAGAACTAAGGAGAAGTTTCCTAACAGTGAGAGAAATAAACCAGTGGAACAGCTTCCCTTCAGAAGTTGTGGATGTTCCATCACTGGAGGCTTTTGAGAAGAGTCTGGGCAATCAATCTCCAATCTTGATTGCAGAAAATATGACTTCAGTAACAGAGTTGTTAATGCTTGGAATAAACTACCTGACTCTGTGGTCTCTTCCCAAAATCCCCAAAGCTTCAACCAAAAACTGTCTACTATTGACCTCACCCCATTCCTAAGAGGTCTGTAAGGGGCGTGCATAAGAGCACAAGAGTGCCTACCGTTCCTGTCCTATTGTTTCCTTTCGTTATATCCAATTAATATCGTTATTACAGACTCATATATATGCTTATATATTGTATAGTTATTTCATGCTTACGCTTATATATACTGTGTGACAAAATAAATAAATAAATAAAAATAAATAAATAAATCACTTGTCTGAAATGGTATAAGGTCTGCTTGAGTAAGGGGTTGGACTAAAAGACCTCTAAGGTCCCTTCCAGCTCTGTTATTCTGTCATTCTGTTAAACATTTATTTTCTCCACAGAGACCAGCTATATGTTTCTAAAAATTCCTAAGCTGTACACTGAGCCAAAGCCTGGTCAAAGATATATTGCTATTGACCATGGAGATGCCTCTTCCCAATGAATTGACTTACTCTCCTCTTTAATCTAACCTGGGATCCATTGCTATATCCTGAGACTGTGAGTTCCATAAATGAATGATATTATTTGTGAAAAAGGCCTTCCATCTGATCAATTCCATTTCATAATTGTGAGGAGAAGCTAGGGAAATATAACGTGTGTGAAGGTAAGTATTCCACTGATATCCCATTTTCATCAGGATTGTGTATTTTATTTTAAAAATAAATCCAATAAACTGCATTTTGTTAGGGAAATGAAACAGAATTCGAATGAATGAGTTCTAAATAGAGCATTGATTCAATGCTCTTACTTAGAGTGAAATGGGTTTGAAAATCAAAAAGGGCCTCCAGACCACAAAAAATATATATCAAAAAATCTAAAGGAAGAAGTTAAGAAACGGTGTGAATATGCATCTGTATAAAATTTAAAATGAAAACTGTTTGTCTAATCCTGTGTTTCTCAACTTTGGCAGATTGAAGATGGGTGGACTTTAACTCCCAGGATTCTCCAGACAGTTGTCAAGGTTGAAAAAGAGCATTGAATAAATGCTTATTGAATTTTTCATTCACTTTTAAAATAAAATGCAAAATCCTGACTGGTCTATATTATATATTCAGAACAGAGCTGGAAGGGACCTTGGAGGTCTTCTAGTCCAACCCCCTAAAAAAGGAGGAGACCCTATACCATTTCAGACACGTGGCTGTCCAGGCTCTTCTTAAAAACCTCCAGTGAAGAAGTACCCCAACATCTGAAGGCAAGCTGTTCCACTGGTTAATTGCTCTTATTCTTAGGAAGTTTCTCCTTAATTCCAGGTTGCTTCTCTCCTTGAGTACTTTCCACCCATTGCTTATTGTCCTGCCCTCTCTGGTGCTTTGGAAAATACGTTTGGAAAATAACTTCTTTGTGGCAACCCCTCAAATATTAGAATACTGCTATCATGTCACCCCTAGTCCTTTTTTCCCTTCTAGACCAGCCATACCCAGTTCCTACAATCGTTCTTCATATGTTTTAGTCTCCAGGCCTTTAACCATCCTAGTTGCTCTTCTCTGCACTTTTTCCAAAGTCTCAACATCTTTTTTTCCAATGCGGTGACCAAAACTGGATGCAATATTCCAAGTGTGGTTTTATTAAGGTTTTATAAAGTGATATTTGTCTAAAGCGATACTTGTCTTTGGTCCCAAACAGAAATTAATCAACGCTGGTCAGAAAAATTCACCGGCATTTATTTTTAAATTTTCTCATTCACTTTAATGCAAGGGAATTTAAATATAAATATTAAATGTACTTTCCAAGGGAAAGAGAAGTTAGAAGAAATTATTGTGGGTGAATGTTATATTCTTTAATTTCTTTAATTATAAGGTGGTAATGGGTGGGTGTGAATGTTTTACAGTTCATTGCACAGCCATTTCTCCAACAGTCTGCAACTTTTCCTTGTGCGGCATTAAATCCCAGGAGAAAATCTCTGGAGGAAACGCCTCCCATCGGGCTTTTTCATGAAGGGGGGAAGTTCTGTTCTTAGAAGTAGTTGGAGAATTTCTCAGAACAGAACAGAATAAAAAAGTTGAAAGGGATCTTGGAGGTCTTCTAGTCCAGCCCACTGCTCAAGCAGAAGACCTTTTACTATATCAGACAAACTGTTGTCCAATTTCTTCTTAAAAACCTCCAGTGTTGGAGCACCCATGACTTCTGGAGGAGGTTGCCTGGAAATATACTGGGATTTTTCATGGCCTCTGCTCGAAGAAGCTATAAATCGATCTCTAAAGATCCATGAAAAATTCTTGTGTTGAAGATGTAACTCAATGCATCTTAATGCTCTTCATTATTGAGTCTTCATTAGCTTTCTTCCTGACTGTAACTTACTAACTGAAATATTCTGCCCAAATACTAGAGTCCCGTTTCTCCGTCCCGTTTATTGCCACATCCTGCCTGCAGCACCCATGCCAGATGCCCCTTTCCAGTCAGAGCTGGCATGCTGCCACGTTTAATTGCCAGTAGATGCCAGCCATCCCTCCAGTGGGCCTGGGCAACTGCTGGAGAGAGATGGATCCGTTACAGTGCCTGGCACCTAAATGCCCTCACTTCCCCCAAGAATTTCTTTGCCTACCTGAATTCCAAGTCCATCGCTTTTCTCCGCCACGTTTCTGCCTTTGTGTGCAGAGAAACAAAAGTTTGTGGGACTAAAAAAAAAAAAAAAAAAGTTTGATCAACCAATTCCAACTTTGCGAGATCTTTTTTTTTTTCACAAGAAGTTGGAATTGATTGATTGAACTTTTTTTTTAGTCCCACAAACTTTTGTTTCCCTGAGGACAAAGGTGAGAAATGCAATGGAGAAACGCAACGGAACTGGAAATCAGGTAGCCAAAGAAATGCTTGGGGGGGAAGCAAGGGCATCTGGGCATCAAGGTGCTGAAATAAGCCTGTTCCTTTCCAGAAGTTGCCCAGGCCCACCGGAGGGAAGGCTGGCATCTACCAGCATTTAAACATGGAGGCATTCCAGCTCTGGCTGGGAAAAGGCAGCCAGCATGGGTGCTGCATGCCCTGTCGCTTCAGGACCCTCTCCAACCCTCTGATGCTCTGCTGGCGTTTTGGCCATGGGCTGCCACCTTATGAGCAGCAAGGCTGGAGGGATTGAAATGGACACTATTCAGTGGTGGGTGTTGTGTCTGCGCCCCCCGAGCCGGGGCCCCTGCCAGAAAGTGACTCGGAAAGTGAGGGGGAAGGGCCATCAGGACTTACCTCGGGAGCACCGGCTTCCCTGGCTCAGCTCCAGGAGCCAGATGAAGGCCAGGTGGAGGAGATAACGAGACCTCCATCCCCTGACTCTTCCCCCCCAGGCCACGCCTCCAGACCCAGCTGATGGCAATCAGGCCTGGCTGGACCCTAGGTTTCGTAGGCAGGAGAGGCGGGAACAACAGAAGCAGGGGCGGGGCAGGCCTAGGAAGTGCTGAGTCATGGAGCCACATCCCACAGGATATAAAAGCAGCAAGGGCTGCTATGCCTTTTCGTAGCAGGCAAATCAACTGCTTGACTAGAGCTGAAGTACTATTTGTTGACTCATCGGCATCAAGGGAGATAACAGAGACACTTGGCAAACGCTCGCTAGTTTGCTGCCAGAGCTGATAGTGCCGGCTAATTAAGCCATCGCTCGGACTGAGGCGAGGGGGACAGAACAGTGGGTTTCAAAAAGTTTTACTACCAGTTCTGTGGGTGTGACTTGATGGGCATGGCATGGCTTGGTGGGCATGGTTTTGTGGGCATGACAGGGGAAGGATACTGTAAAATCTCCATTCTCTCTGCACTCCAGGGAAAGGTTACTGCAAAATCCCCATTTCCTCCTGATCAGCTGGGACTCGGGAGGCAGAGAATAGATGGGGGCAGGGCCAGTCAGAATTTTTACTACCGGTTCTCCGAACTACTCAAAATTTCCGCTCCCGGTTCTCCAGAACTGGTCAGAACCTGCTGAAACCCACCTCTGACACTATTCAGCCAGTTCACCGAACTCCACACAAAAAAAACAAAAATAGCTACCCGTTCTGCTGAACCGATGAGAAGCGGCTGAATCCCACCACTGGATGTGACCAGGAAAAGATGGTCCTTCAAATAACGTGGTCCCAAGCCGAGCCAGGGTTTTAAAGGTGACAACCAGCACCAGCATCTTGAATCGGACCTGGAAGCAAATTGGCAGCCAGTGCAACTACCACAGGAGAGATAACACATGGGCACATCTAGGCCTGCAAAAACCATGCTTTATTTCAGGGGTCTCCAACCTCGGCAACTTTAAGCCTGGAGGACTTCAACTCCCAGAATTCCCCAGCCAGCAAAGCTGGCTGGGGCATTCTGGGAGTTGAAGTCCTCCAGGCTTAAAGTTGCCAAGGTTGGAGACCCCTGCTTTATTTTGAACCAGCTTCTGGGTGATTTTCACAATTGGATAAAACGTCTGATAAAAATATTAAAATCATTCGGCAGAATATTTTACAGTTTGTTGTTGTTATTATTTTCTGAATGCGCAATAGTGCTATTGGTCTAACCTACTAGATTTCTATCCCGCGTGGCATTCTAACAAACCCACCTCTGAAAATGGAGGAACCCACAGGTTTCTCTCTTTGTCTGTGGGTTGTTCTGTGTGACAAGCCTTAAATAGCTCTAATGTTTGAGGAGGGAGGGAGAACGCAACTCAGCATTCTGCAAACAAATAATGGACAACGGAGTTGCGGTCTTCCTACTTCAGAGATTTCCCAGAAACAGTTGGCTGGCCGCTGTTAGAGGCAGATAACTCTGAGCTAAGGAGGAACCTTTAATCTGAGCCCAGCGTGTTCTGTTGTGGGGCAGCTCCTCCTAATGGGGAGCAGAAAACATTGCACCAATAAAATATGGTCTATCCAGTAAAACAATAATAAATAATCTCTTGAGTTTAGTTCCGCACTCAATGAATACCTGAACTCAAAGGAACGTGAAGGGAATACCACAGGGGCGAAATCCAGCAGGTTCTGACAGGTTCTGGAGAACCGGTAGCGGAAATGCTGAGCAGTTCGGAGAACCGGCAAATACCACCTCTGGCTGGCCCCAGAGTGGGATGGGAATGGGGATTTTGCAATATCCTTCCCCAGGAGTAGGGTGGGAATGGGGATTTTGCAATATCCTCCTCCTGCCACACCCACCAAGCCATGCCCACAGAACTGGTAGTAAAAAAAAATGGATTTCACCACTGGAATACCACCATCCTTTTTGAGGAGTATTTTTTCGTAATTTCCTAATCTAGTTGGTGGCCTGGCTTGATAACAAGATTGATTATAAAACCATCAAGTCAGTGTTGACATTTAACAAATCTATGATTTTACCCAGAAGGATCTGTCTTCAAGTCATCCAGTGATGTTTCATTGGCGCTATAAATGGAGTTCCTTACTGTTATTCATTCTCTTCTCTTTCCTTCCATCAGCGAAAAGACCTTAGCAGAATTTCCCAGATGTTATTCACAATAGAATTCCTTATAGAATAGAATAGAATAGAATTTTATTGGCCAAGTGTGATTGGACACACAAGAAACATAGAACACAAAATTGTCTGCTACAAAATCCTACCTGTCAACGACTACTTCACCTTCAACGTCAATAATACTCGGGCAAACAATAAGTACAAACTCAAGGTAAACCTCTCCAAACTCAGTTGCAGAAAATACGACTTCAGCAACAGAGTGGTCAACACCAGGAATGCTCTACCTGACTCCATTGTTACATCCTCAAAACTTCACAGCTTCAACCTTCAACCGTCTACTGTGGACCTCACCCCATTCCTAAGAGGTCGGTAAAGGGGGCACGCATAAGCGCACCAGAGTGCCTACCATCCCTGTCCTACTGTCCCCATTTATTTGCATTCATTTCCTTTGTCCATGTTCATAGTCACACCTGCTATCTTGCACATGTTTGACAAACAAACAAATAAATAAATAAATATGTTCAGCTTTGCACATTTAAGATGCTGAGATGCACAACAGGGCGTATCTAGATAAGACTGTAACTAAAACCTATTATCTGAATTGTAGGAATAACCTGCTAATTATTTACTGTCAACATGAAAGAGCAATTCACTTTTTATATCCACTATACTTTGATTCTGGGGTTTCTTTCTTCAACTTCATTCCTCATTGCTTAACAGACCTTACATTGTGCTTCTTATCCTTGAAGATGGGCACCTGTTGATTGTTGAAAAACAGATATAGGTGCCTTGAGACATTTATGACTCTCAACTTTTACATCTTACAGTCCCGGGATATCCCTGGGCAGTAAAATTGTCAGCATTTTGAGGCAGGCTTGATCAAGGAACAGCCACAGGAGGAATTCCAGGAAAAGGTTCCTTGTTATTGTGGGATAGAATAACAAAATCTAGAACATCTGTCCATGTTTCTTCCATATTATTTTGAGTTTCTTTCTTATATTTCCCTCTTTGTCAGGACTTTGTTGCCTTTTCTGCAGTCCTCCTTACCATCTCACTCCTCCCTTCCCTGCTCTCAAGGCCAGCTCCAAATTCCTTTATAAGATGCCATCTACAACAAGTGCAGCGGTGGGTTTCACATTATGTTACTAGTGATTTGTCGCGCACACGCACGCTCGCTCGCTTCATGCGCGTGTGCACCCGATTTGCACACCTGCCTGCCTTCAGCACAGGCGCCCAGCCTTCCGTGGATGCCCTCCTCTGCCAAGTATTCCTCAAACTGGGCTGCCGTGAATTGCGGGCCGTTGTCGGATACCAGCGTGTCAGGTAACCCGTGTGTTGCGAATAGGTGGCGCAGGGCTGCGATTACTGCCTCGGCTGTTGTGGATTTCATGAGTATGATCTCCAACCATTTAGAGAAAGCGTCGACAACCACTAGGAAGGTTTGGCCGTGGAAAGGGCCAGCAAAATCAATGTGGATTCTCGACCAGGGCCCTTTGGGTTTGTCCCATTCCCTGACTGGGGCTGTTGGGGGTAGAGGTCTGGACTCTTGGCAAGCCTGGCATTTTCCTACCCTCTCAGCAATCTCTGAGTCCATGAGTGGCCACCACACATAGCTTCTTGCTAGCCCCTTCATCCTTACGATCCCTGGGTGACCTCGTGGAGGAGGTCCAATACCTTCCCTCAATTTCTCCGGGATTACCACACGATCACCCCATAGCAGGCACCCCTTGAGCCGAGAGCTCCTCACGTTTTTACAAATTCCTTAAAACTCGCCCGCGCAGAAGCGGCCACCCTCTTTGTACCCAACCGAGTACAGTCCTTAACATAATGTCCCGGTATGATGCCCGAGCCACTTCCTTAGAAGTGACTGGGCCAGAGTCCAAAGAGTCAATCAGCAGGATGGGTGTCCCCGGAGTGGGGTCTTCGATCGCCCCTGGTAGTGGGCATCTGCTTAACGCGTCCGCATGCCCCACTTCTTTTCCTGGTCGATGCTGCAGCTTGTAAGAATAAGCGGCTAAGAAAATAGTCCATCGGGTCAATCGTGGCGAAAGTGCCACAGGCGTTGGTGTCGCCAGCCAGTATTCCTAACAGCGGTCTGTGGTCAGTCACAATTTCAAAATCTCGCCCAAAACATATTCGTGGAATTTTTTACCCCTGACACAATTGCTAGCGCTTCCTTATCTAACTGGCTATAGTTCCTCTCTGTGGAGGACATCGTTCTGGAGTAGAAGGCTATAGGGGCTTCTGTGCCGTTTGGAAGTCTGTGGCTGAGCACAGCCCCCACCCCGTAAGGGGAGGCATCGCAAACCAGCACTAAGGGCAATGAGCTATGATATTGGATGAGCAGGCTATCGCTCGAGAGCAGGTTTTTTACTGCTCGAAAGCCCTACTTTCCGACTTTCCCAAGACCAAACAGTATTTTTCCTAGAAGCTTATGCAGCGGTTCCATAGCAGTCGCTTTGTTTTTTAAAAAAACCGCGTAAAAATTCACTAGCCCCAGGAATGCCTGTAGCTCTGTTTTGTTTTTGGGCGCTGGAGCCTTTCTGATTGCCTTGACCTTGCTCTCAGTGGGGTGAATTCCTTTCTTGTCTATTCGGTAGCCCAAGAATTCGACGGATTCTACCCCTATCTGGCATTTGTTCACTTTAACCTTTAGTCCGCTGACCGAAAATGCCCAGAACCTTTCTCAGGCGCTCCCCAATTCCTCTCGTTTCTGCTGATATCAATACATCATCAAGTAGGAACTACCCTGGGAGCCCTTGCAGAAGTCGTTCCATTAAGTTTTGGAACAGCCCGGTGCCACACTCACCCCAAATTGTAATCGGGTACACTTGAATGCACCCTGTGAGTTACAATCGTTTGGGCTTGGCTGTGTTGGCGTCTCACGGGCAGTTGTTGGTAGGCTTGGGCCAAGTCTAACTTTGCAAAGACTTGCCCTTGCCCCAAAGAGTGCAGCAAGTGTTGCACCACGGGAACCGGGTAAGCGCTTTTCTGTAAGGCTTTGTTTAGCGTCGCCTTGTAGTCAGCGCAGATTCTAATTGACCCATCTGGTTTTACTGGGGTGACGATTGGCGTCTCCCACTTTGCGTGATCGACTGGCACCAAAATCCCCTGATTTATGAGCTTATCTAGCTCCTTGTCAATTTTAGGTTTGAGGGCAAAAGGGACTCTCCTTGCCTTTAACCTAATGGGGGCTACCTGGGGGTCTAAGTTGAAGGAAATAGGGGTCCCCTTGTACTTGCCCAGGCAGTCCTTGAAGACATCTTCGAACTCATTCATGAGTATGTCTTTCAGGTTACAGTCACTTCTGTAGATGCCAGTCACGCCCATGCCCAGTGCACGAAACCAGTCTAGTCCCAACAAACTAGGCAGGGTCCCTTCGACGATCGTGATGGGCAGGGTCTTCTTGTGTGGTCCGTACTCGACTCGGACAGAGGTGGTCCCTCGAACAGGGATTCGATTCCCCTGGTAGTCGTGGACTCGTAGCCGTTGTGATTGTAGGTGGCGCTTCGCGACTGCTGGCAGTGACTTCGCCAAAGTGTCCCAGGACATGATGGTGATAGCTGACCCGGTGTCCACTTCGAGTCGGCACCGTACTCCTTCTATTTTGGGTTTGGTGAAGATCTTCTTCTCCACTCGGGTTGAGGCGCGGCCTATGACCACAGTCGTTTGGTTTGAATCCGCGCCTTTTTTGTTTGAGCCAATCGCGGGTCGCCTTGCCGATCCCGCGCTCTGATTGGCCGATTTGAATTTTCGGCGGGAAGGTTGGGGAGCTCGACAGACTTGAGCTAGGTGCCCTTTCTTCTCGCACCGCCGACATGTTGCGTCCTTAAACTTGCAGCGTTGGCGCTGATGTTGACCACCGCAACTTCCGCATTCGTCGGTCCTCTTTGCCCGTTTCTCGGTTCGGCAGACCCTTCCTCATCCTCACCGCCGGATTCGGTCTGGATCTCTTCTTGGTGCACGGGGTTGACTTTGTGTTCGCCTTTGGTGTGAGAGGCTTTTGCAGTGTCTCCGCCGCTTGGGTGGACATTTCATGCGCTCGAGCTTCGTCCAGGCGTTGCCAGCGTCAGATTGCTTTTCGATAGCAGCCGCCTCCGCAAACGCATGTCTCTGACCCCTGATGAGTTGCACCAAGGCACAAACGGCCAGGCTCAAATTAGCCTAATTCAGACATATTATACAAAGACCCAATTCTCTGTAAAAGGCTCTAATGATGGGAAAGGTGGAAAAAAAAGGGAAGGAGAAGATGATCATTCAGCAAGGCCATTCAGTTGCAGTGGTGATGGGGAACCAGATTAGGGACAAATCATAATGGAGAAAATCTATGTAGTAATAATAATAATAATAATAATAATAATAATAATAATAATAATAATAATAATAATAATAACAACAACAACAACAACAACAACAACAACAACAACAACAACAGAGTTGGAAGGGACCTTGGAGGTCTTCTAGTCCAACCCCCTGCCCAGGCAGGAAACCCTACACCACTTCAGACAAATAGTTATCCAACATCTTCTTAAAAATTTCCAGTGTTGGAGTCAATAGTCAACAGGAGTTGACAACTTGATGATGCTTAATCCAATCAACCAATCAGTAGGGAGATAAGAAATGAGGTCACTTGAATGGTCTAATATTTTCAGCTTGCTTTTATATAGATATTGAAGTGATGGAAAGAATAGGATGCCAAGATCCATTTGATCACACACACACACCCCAAAACATGCAGAAATATTTGGACCCCAACATTCCTAGGCTGCTCTGTAAAAGCTTCATCTATCCATTTTTCCTTAAATGAACCAACTTCCTTCCTGAATTAATGTAGGGCTCTGATTGTACGCACTGGTTTCCTTTGGAATTATGCACTTCTTGGAATTTTGCTAATGCATCGTGTGGACCCAGAATCCTGTGCAACTTTGCAAATTGGGGAAGAAACATGTATTTTAGGAGACTTGAGTCTAAGCTCATATTTTTTAAGGGAAATGGCTCACAGAATGTATATTTTATTTTAAACGCAAATATTCATATTTTCAAAGTATGAAACCATGCACTTAAACACTATTTTTTTTACCCCACGTGGATGTAAAACCAGATCTGAAAGATCTTTCCATACTTCTGTACACAGAAGAACTGATACGTGCAAACTGAGGAGCTAAAGGATTGAAAGGACTGTGTGGTTATGTACAATTACAAAGGACTGGAAAATAACAGTGCAGTTGGATTAACACTGGCAAGGAGGGGTTGTAACCTCCCACCTAACTGGAGGAAGGAAAATCTTTCGTACCAAGATTGGTGCAGGGAAGGCAGAGCAAAAGCCGAGTCTCTTCTGGGCAGACTTGCAAGCCCCCATATTTCCTAAACTGTAGGAAAAGTTGCTTAGCTGCACCGCCAACTAAGGATCTCAGCATACAGGTAGTCCTCAATTTACAACCACAATTGAGCCCAAAATTTCTGTTGTTAAGTGAGTTTTGCCCCATTTCTCTCTAGCTGGGTCAAATGGTGCGGGCGGAGTGTAACTGGCCATCTCCACTTTTCTGCCCTGTGTTTGCTGGGTTCGGTTCTTCCGTGCTTCAGCTCAGTTCTGGTGCTCCTTAGCCTCGGAATCCCATCCTCGTCGCCAGTGTTAAGTTCGGGAAGTAACGAGGCTGGAGACCAGGGTAGTGACAACAGCTCTTTAATATATGGTGAACCCAGCAACAAACTGGGGAAAAACAACCCTTTATATACTGTTTAACCGGCGGCTTCAACCAATCAGCAACGTGCTTGGTTCCCGCCAAAATATTTAAAGATACATAACATGAAGTGAAATTGTACGACTCTATCTCTTGAACATGGCCAGGGGAACTCAGGTGAGGCTGTTATGTAACCACCAGAATACAGAATAACATAGTTGGAAGGGAACTTATATGTTTAATTCAATATATATTTAATATGTTTTTGGGGTTTCCTTAAAACCAGATCTGAAAGATCTTTCCATACTTCTGTACACAGAAGAACTGATACGTGCAAACTGAGGAGCTAAAGGATTGAAAGGACTGTGTGGTTATGTACAATTACAAAGGACTGGAAAATAACAGTGCAGTTGGATTAACACTGGCAAGGAGGGGTTGTAACCTCCCACCTAACTGGAGGAAGGAAAATCTTTCGTACCAAGATTGGTGCAGGGAAGGCAGAGCAAAAGCCGAGTCTCTTCTGGGCAGACTTGCAAGCCCCCATATTTCCTAAACTGTAGGAAAAGTTGCTTAGCTGCACCGCCAACTAAGGATCTCAGCATACAGGTAGTCCTCAATTTACAACCACAATTGAGCCCAAAATTTCTGTTGTTAAGTGAGTTTTGCCCCATTTCTCTCTAGCTGGGTCAAACGGTGCGGGCGGAGTGTAACTGGCCATCTCCGCTTTTATGCCCTGTGTTTGCTGGGTTCGGTTCTGCCGTGCTTCAGCTCGGTTCTGGTGCTCCTTAGCCTTGGAATCCCACCCTCGTCGCCAGTGTTAAGTTCGGGAAGTAACGAGGCTGGAGACCAGGGTAGTGACAACAGCTCTTTAATATATGGTGAACCCAGCAACAAGCTGGGGAAAAACAACCCTTTATATACTGTTTAACCGGCGGCTTCAACCAATCAGCAACGTGCTTGGTTCCCGCCAAAATATTTAAAGATACATAACATGAAGTGAAATTGTACGACTCCTATCTCTTGAACATGGCCAGGGGAACTCAGGTGAGGCTGTTATGTAACCACCAGAATACAGAATAACATAGTTGGAAGGGAACTTATATGTTTAATTCAATATATATTTAATATGTTTTTGGGGTTTCCTTAAAACCAGATCTGAAAGATCTTTCCATACTTCTGTACACAGAAGAACTGATACGTGCAAACTGAGGAGCTAAAGGATTGAAAGGACTGTGTGGTTATGTACAATTACAAAGGACTGGAAAATAACAGTGCAGTTGGATTAACACTGGCAAGGAGGGGTTGTAACCTCCCACCTAACTGGAGGAAGGAAAATCTTTCGTACCAAGATTGGTGCAGGGAAGGCAGAGCAAAAGCCGAGTCTCTTCTGGGCAGACTTGCAAGCCCCCATATTTCCTAAACTGTAGGAAAAGTTGCTTAGCTGCACCGCCAACTAAGGATCTCAGCATACAGGTAGTCCTCAATTTACAACCACAATTGAGCCCAAAATTTCTGTTGTTAAGTGAGACATTTGTTAAGTGAGACATTTGTTAAGTGAGACATTTGTTAAGTGAGACATTTGTTAAGTGAGACATTTGTTAAGTGAGACATTTGTTAAGTGAGACATTTGTTAAGTGAGACATTTGTTAAGTGAGTTTTGCCCCATTTCTCTCTAGCTGGGTCAAACGGTGCGGGCGGAGTGTAACTGGCCATCTCCGCTTTTCTGCCCTGTGTTTGCTGGGTTCGGTTCTGCCGTGCTTCAGCTCGGTTCTGGTGCTCCTTAGCCTCGAGATCCCACCTCGCCGCCAGTGTTAAGTTCGGGAAGTAACGAGGCTGGAGACCAGGGTAGTGACAACAGCTCTTTAATATATGGTGAACCCAGCAACAAGCTGGGGAAAAACAACCCTTTATATACTGTTTAACCGGCGGCTTCAACCAATCAGCAACGTGCTTGGTTCCCTTAAAATATTTAAAGATACATAACATGAAGTGAAATTGTACGACTCTATCTCTTGAACATGGCCAGGGGAACTCAGGTGAGGCTGTTATGTAACCACCAGAATACAGAATAACATAGTTGGAAGGAACTTATATGTTTAATTCAATATATATTTAATATGTTTTGGGGTTTCCTTAAAACCAGATCTGAAAGATCTTTCCATACTTCTGTACACAGAAGAACTGATACGTGCAAACTGAGGAGCCAAAGAATTGAAAGGACAAAATTAAGGAGAAAAAGATTTGTTTATGGCTAATGAAGATGTTGGATAACCATTTGTCTGAAGTGGTGTAGGGTTTCCTGCCTGGGCAGGGGGTTGGACTAGAAGACCTCCAAGGTCCCTTCCAACTCTGTTATTACTATTATTATAGATCTGAAGTGAAATTGTACGACTCCTATCTCTTGAACATGGCCAGGGGAACTCAGGTGAGGCTGTTATGTAACCACCAGAATACAGAATAACATAGTTGGAAGGGAACTTATATGTTTAATTTAATATATATTTAATATGTTTTTGGGGTTTCCTTAAAACCAGATCTGAAAGATTTTTCCATACTTCTGTACACAGAAGAACTGATACGTGCAAACTGAGGAGCTAAAGGATTGAAAAGACTGTGTGGTTATGTACAATTACAAAGGACTGGAAAATAACAGTGCAGTTGGATTAACACTGGCAAGGAGGGGTTGTAACCTCCCACCTAACTGGAGGAAGGAAAATCTTTCGTACCAAGATTGGTGCAGGGAAGGCAGAGCAAAAGCCGAGTCTCTTCTGGGAAGACATGCAAGCCCCCATATTTCCTAAACTGTAGGAAAAGTTGCTTAGCTGCACCGCCAACTAAGGATCTCAGCATACAGGTAGTCCTCAATTTACAACCACAATTGAGCCGAAATTTCTGTTGTTAAGTGAGACATTTGTTAAGTGAGTTTTGCCCCATTTCACGACCTTTTTTTTTGGCATCGTTGCTACGTGCATCACTGCAGTTGATAAGTTAGTAACTTGGTTGTTAAGTGAATCTTAACACGGTACTTATGCACGGTCACTCACGCCCTCGTGACGTCTCGCCTGAATTACTGCAATGCTCTCTACATGGGGCTCCCCTTGAGGGGCATCCGGAGGCTTCAGTTAGTCCAGAATGCGGCTGCGCGGGTGATAGAGGGAGCCCCTCGTGGCTCCCGTGTTACACCTATCCTGCGCAGACTGCACTGGCTACCTGTGGCCTTCCGGGTGCGCTTCAAGGTGTTGGTGACAATCTTTAAAGCGCTCCATGGCATAGGGCCGGGCTATTTACGGGACCGCCTACTGCTACCAAATACCTCTCACCGACCAGGCGCCTCACAGAGAGGGACTCCTCAGGGTGCCGTCAGCTAGGCAGTGCCATCTGGCGACACCCAGGAAGGGCCTTCTCTGTGGGGGCTCCCACCCTCTGGAACGAACTCCCTCCAGGACTTCATCAACTTCCGGACCTCCGAACCTTTCGTCGCGAGCTTAAAACACACTTATTCATCTGCGCGGGACTGGATTAGATTTTAAAGTTATGGGTTTTAAGGGGTTTTTATTATTTATACTATTTTTAAATTTGGCAATAGAATAAGTTTTTTAATTGTCGTTTTTAATCTGTATTTATATGTATTTTAACTGCCTGTGAACCGCCCTGAGTCCTTAGGGAGATAGGGCGGTATATAAATTTGAAAAATAAATAAATAAAAATAAATAAATAAATAAATCTGGCTTCCCCATTGACTTCGCTTGTCAGAAGGCCGCCAAAGGTGATCACATAACCCCAGGACACTGCAACCGTCATAAGTATAAGTTGCCAAGCATTTGAAATTTGATCACATGATCATGGGTAGCTGCAAAGGTCTTAACTGTGAAAAATGATCATGTCACTTTTCTCATTGCCCCTTTAACTCTGAACGGTCACTAAATGAACTGTTGTAAGGCAAGGACTACCTGTACTAGGAATTCATACCCATCAGCCAAATGCCTACTAACTAGGATTGAGAATAGCCCGATTCTGTACTCTCTTCCCAGAATCTGATACTCTGTCCAGGGGTCTCCAAACTTGGCAGCTCTAAGACTTGTGGACTTCAACTCCCAGAATTCTGGGAGTTGAAGTCCACAAGTCTTAGAGTTGCCAAATTTGAAGATCCTCACTCCAAGCTAGACTTCTTCTCAGTATGGCAGTTTCACATCCTAGGTCCTCTTTTAAAACTGGTGATAGATCCATTCTGTCCAAGTTATTATCTTCTTTATCGTCAGGATCCTCAGGATTACAGGTTCTGGTCAGAGGTTTTACGAAGTGGTCAAAGAATGCACCAAATGGGGAGCGTCTGCAGTTTGGCCCCTTACTTTCACATTCAAAGGTAGTTTGCCTCTGCATGTGGAGGTTCCCTTCTTGACTCTAATGACTAATAAAAACATAAAGATGACCATATTGGATTACATGAAAACTCCATCCAGCCCAGTGGTGCTATTTAGCCAGTTCTATCAGATTCGGACGAACTGGTAGCGGCGGATGCTTGAGGCTCCACCCACCAACCCAGATGTCATCACATCCTATTTTTGATGCTCTGCACATGCACGGAGGAGCCGCAAACACTCCCATTTGCGAACCAGTAGCAAAGGTAAATGAATACCACCCCTGATCCACACCCAGCATCCCTTTTCCCTTTAGAGGTCAAGAGCTAAATTCTTCAAGCAAGACATGAAATTCACAAGAGCCTTCATTGCTTGCTTCTGACCCCAATCATAGCCCTAAGTATTCAGTCACCAGCTTAGATGATGTTACCTTGTTTAGTAATGAAATGTTTGCAAAAAAACAACCAAGGTTAGAGAGCACCAAGGACCCCACAGTTACCAGAATAGACTTGTCTTCAGCAACAGGATCTTTAGCAAGCCATCTATGGACTACTCTCATATCTTGTGGCAATGAGTTCCATAAGCAAAGCACATATGTGCAAATGAAAGTGCTGCCGTTGGCTTGTCTAATGAATGAACATTTCATTTGACATCAAAATCAAAATTGGTTATGCAGGTGCCTTAATTTATGACCGTTGTAATGTATTACTGTAAGTTTTGGCGGGAGTTTTAGGCGGGAAATATCTCGTTCCTGATTGGTTGCAGCCTCAGGCTGAAGTGTATATAAGGAGAGGTTTTTCTCCAGAGTTTTGCTGGGTCACACTATATTAAAGAGCTGTTGTCACTAACCTGGTCTCCTGCCTCGTCAATACCCGAACTTAACATTGGCGACGAGGGTGGGATCTTGAGGCAGAGCACCAGAACAGAGCTGAACTCACTACGAGAATCAAACCCAGCAAGGTGATAGCGAATGCAGCGATGACCGGCTACACGCCACCCACTCCGTTTGACCCTGCCCAGGAAACATGGGGAATATATATGACCCGTTTGAAAGTTTCCTGGAGGCAAACGAGCTACAGGAGTCTCCGACAACCGCAAACGGGCTTACTTCATAAGCCACTGTGGGTCCGCAGTCATCGCCGTCGCAGAAGCCCTGCGGAGCCAACACCGCTACACTCCGTGTCGTGGCAGACCCTTCAGACCCTCCTGAAGAATCACTACGCACCAGCCCCGCCCAAATACGCTCGACGGTACGAGTTTGGGAGCGAGGCAACAAGAAGGCGAGTCTATCAGCGACTACATGGCAGCCCTGAGACAAGCCTCCAAGCATTGCAGTACACCGCGATCTGGACGAAGAGCTGCTGGAACAACTTATACGGGGGTCAGAGACATCCGTTTGAGGAGACGGTTACAGCCAAGAGCAACCTGACATTGGCAAACGCCTGGACGAAGCCAGAGCCCATGAGATGTCCAACCATGCAGCAGACACCTTCAAAGCGACTCACGCCGATGGCGGGCGCAAAGCCGAGCACAGTCCACCACGAAGAAACCTATCGTGAGTCAACCAGCGAAGAGGAGGAAGAAGTCCACTACACCGGAAAATCGACAAGGAAGACCCGGAGGAATGCGGAAGTTGCGGGGCGACATCAGCGCCAAAGATGTAAGTTCAGGGCGCCATTTGCGGCGGTGTGAAAGGAAGGGCACCTGGCTCAAGTCTGCCGAGCACCCCAACCTTCCGAAAATTCAAATCGGCCAATCAGAGCGGCTCTGAGTCAGAGATGCAAACCCCACATTCTACCGAATTTCAAACCAGCCAATCAGAGCGCGAGATCGCGAGGCGACCGATTGGCCAGGAAAGAAAGAGCGAAGTCAAACCGAATGACTGTTACCATAGACCACGCAGCTACCGCATCAAGAAAAGATCTTCACAAACCCGACAATTGAAGGCGTACCGTGCGGCTGGAAGTAGACACAGGATCAGCTATCACAATCATGTCCTGGGACACTTTTGTGAAAGCCTTGCCGCACATCGCAGCGCAAGCTACAGAAACAACGGCTCCGGGTGCAGGATTACCAGGGCAACCGCATCCCTGTTCGAGGACAACGACCGTCGAGGTCAATACGGACATACGAAAAGACCCTGCCCATCACGTTAGTCGAGGGAACCTTGCCAAGCTTGCTGGGGCTAGACTGGTTCAGGCGTTGGGAATGGGGTGACTGGCGTCCACGGGCGGATGCAACCTGCAAAACGCCCTAATGGAGGAATTCGCAGGCGTATTCGAGGACCGTTTAGGCAAGTATACAAGGGGACCCCTATCTCCTTCAATTTAGACCCCAAATAGCTCCCATTAGGTTAAAGGCAAGGAGGGTTCCTTTGCACTCAAACCTAAAATCGACAAAGAGTTAGATAAATTAGTCAGCCAGGGATACTAGTGCCAGTTGACCATGCCAAATGGGAGACGCCAATCGTCACCCTATAAAACCAGACGGGTCCATAAGAATTTGCGCTGATTACAAGGCTACCTTGAACAAAGCATTGCAAAAGAGCGCCTACCCAGTTCCAGTAGTGCAACACTTATTGCACTCACTAGGGCACGGACAAGTTTTCGCCAAATTAGACTTGGCACAAGCGTACCAACAGCTACCCGTAGATGCTAGCACAGCTGAAGCCCAGACCATTATAACGCACCGGGTGCCTTTAAGTGCACCCGGTTACAGTTCGGGTGAGTGTGGCCCGGGCTATTCCAAAATTTGATGGAGCGGCTCCTACAAGGGTTACCGAGTCGTGCCCTATTTCGATGATGTGTTGGTATCAGGGAAGATTTAAGAGAACTGGGGAAGCGATTAAGGAAAGTTTTGGCCATTTTAGGTCGGCAGGATTAAAAGTCAAAGCAAGCAAGTGTCAGATAGGGTCGAATCTGTTGAATTTTGGGCTATAGAATAGACAAAAAGGGATTCACCCCACTGAGAGCAAAGTCAAGGCGATAAAGAGAGCCCCAGCACCCAAAAACAAGACAGAACTCCAGGCTTTCCTGGGTCTGGTAAACTTTACGCCGTGTTTTTAAAAGACAAGGCAACCGTTGCTGAACCGCTGCATAAATTGCTAGGAAAAAACACTGCTTGGTCGTGGGGGAAGTCAGAGAATAGGGCATTTGAGGCAGTAAAAAGTTTGCTATCAAGCGATAGCCTGTTAATACAATACAATAACAGACTGCCGTTAGTATTGGTTTGTGATGCGTCCCCCTATGGAGTAGGAGGTGTACTTAGCCACAGACTCCCAACCGGCACTGAAGCCCCTATAGCGTTCTAATCACGCGATGTCCCGGCTGAGAGGAATTACAGCCAGCTAGATAGGAGGCTCTCAATAGTGTCAGGGTGAAAAATTCCAAGAATACGTTTTCGGGAGAGACTTTGACATTATCACTGACCACAGACCGCTATTGGGATTACTGGCTGGCGACCGCCCCACGCCAGTGGCACTATCACCCCGGCTGACCAGATGGACTATCTTTTTGGCCGCCTACTCTTACAAACTGCAGCATCGACCTGGAAAAGAGCTGGGGCATGCGGACGCATTGAGCAGATGCCCATTGCCCGGGGAAATCGAGGACCCTACTCCGGGCACCCCCGTTCTACTAATTGACTCTTGGGACTCTGGCCCAGTCACATCGCAGGAAGTGGCTCGGGCCTCCTACCGGGACGTTGTTTTAAGAACTGTAATCGGATGGGTTCAAAGGGGATGGCCCGCTACCGGGCGACCGTTTTAGAGAATTTGTAAAGAAAGAGGGAATTGTCTGTGCAAGGGGTGCCTGCTCTGGGGGGATAGGGTGGTAGTTCCAGAGAAGCTGAGGGAAAAAGTCCTGGAACTACTGCATGAGGGTCACCCAGGAATTGTAAGGATGAAGGGGCTAGCCAGGAGCTATGTCTGGTGGCCCCTAATGGACAGGGAAATCGGTGACAGGGTTGGCCGATGCCAGGTATGTCAGGAATCCAGACCACTACCACCTCGGCCCCAGTGTTGGAGTGGAGAAACCCCAAGGCCCTTGGTCCCGCATTCACATTGATTTTGCCGCCCTTCCACGGCCAAACATTTCTAATTGTGGTGGATGCATTCTCCAAATGGCTGGAGATCATCCTAATGAAATCCACAACGGGAGCCGTCATTTCAGCACTAAAACACCTTTTCGCGCAGACTACCGGACACCCTCGTGTCCGATAACGCCCACAGTTCACCGCAGCATTATTTGAAGGGTACCTGGCTGAAGAGGGCATCCGACATGCCCTCTCAGCGCCGTTCCACCCTGCGTCGAGCGGCCTTGCTGAACGTTTTGTTCGGTGCGAAGAAGCGCTATCACGAAGCGGCCCGGCGATTGGCAGGCACAAATCGACGCATTCTAACCGTCCAACACAGGACCCCTGTGTGGCCACCGCCGCAGCCCAGCCGAGCTATTAATGGGCGGAAGCTACGGTGCCCGCTAGACCGGCTACACCGAACTACGTGCAGGACGGGTTCAAAACAAAACCAGATAGAATCCGGGAATTAAACATAGGAGACCCAGTGTGGGCACATAATTACAGCGACGGCCCAAACTGGAAGAGGGGGATAGTCATAGACAAAGCGGGCCCCAAATCTTACCTAGTGGAAATAGACGATGGCAGAGTTTGGAGGCGCCACATAGATCAATTAAGAAACAGATTGAGCGATAAGGCAGAATTAGGCGAGACCAGCCCTGACTATGATTTAATTAACCCCACAGCTGACTGGAGCCGAGAACAAACAGAAAGCATAGAACCAAACAGAGACTTATCTGAGTCAGGCGAGGTCCAGCGACACCCTCAGGTCCTCTAGAGGACAGCAGGTCCGAGCGGCGAATAATCCAGGGCCGGATGGCGGGAGGAGGAGCTCAGAGGGCGAAAAGTCCCTCCGGCAAGCTCGACTCAACTCCAGAAAGTGAACTGCGCAGGTCCGGGAGAGTCAGGAGACGCCCCACGTACCTGCAGGACTACGTAGAGAAGTAATATGCAAATATTGGCAAAGTGCCTTCTGGGAGGGAAGGAGTGTAATGTATTACTGTAAGTTTTGGCGGGAGTATTAGGCGGGAAATATCTCGCTGATTGGATGCAGCCTCAGGCTGAAGTGTATATAAGGAGAGGTTTTTCTCCAGAGTTTTGCTGGGTCACACTATATTAAAGAGCTGTTGTCACTAACCTGGTCTCCTGCCTCGTCAATACCCGAACTTAACAACCGTCATAGTTTGTGATGGAAATTCTGGGCTCTATTACAGTTGTAAGTCAAAGTCTATCTGTACTATGAGCCAGGAACAGCAAAATATAATAATATAAAAATAAGTGGTTGCTCCAAGACTGGAGGTTTGTTATAAAGGAGATTGGACAAGAATTTGCCTGAAATGGTATAGGGCAGTGATGGCTAACCTTTTTGCCATCGCATGCCAAAAGTGGGGGGAGCGTGGGGGGGGTGTCGTGTGTGCGCTTGCCCATACCCATAATTCAATGCACCCCCGCCTCCCGCACTCCCTCTGCTTTTGGTATGGTAAGCCTGCTAGGCCCATTTTTCACCCTCCCCAAAAACGGCCTCCCCCCCACTCCTGAGGCCAGAAACAGCCCATTTGCCGACTTCTGGTGGAACGGGAAGGCCTGTTTTTTGCTCTCCCCAGGCTCCAGAGGCTTTCTAGGAGCCTGGGGAGGGCGAAAACGGCCTTCCCCCCCTCCCCAGAGGCCAGAAACAGCCTGTTTTGTGACTTCCGGTGGGCCCAGAAGACCCAAAAATCAGCTGGCTGGCGTGCGCATGCGCGCTGCAGCTGAGCTAGAGCAACACTCATGTGCCCACTGATATGGTTCCGTGTGCCACCTGTGGCACGCGTGCCATAGGTTCGCCATCACGGGTATAGGGTCTCTTGCTCGAGCAGGGGGTTGGACTAGAAGACCTCCAAGGTTCCTTCCAACTCTGTTATTCTGTTAAAACATCACCCACTCCAAAAAGACCCATTGTTTTTATTTTCAATATTCATGCTGCTGCTTCTCGCTGGGAAATCCTTGTGAGAACCCAGAATGGGTAGACAATTTAGCCCTGACAAAATCATGTTATCCAGGGATGCATTGCAAAGAGGCTATACATTGCACCCATTTAATTACATTTCATTTAACTTGACTCATCATTGACACTATGGGCTTTTAAAATAAGTCACTGCTCTGGTGTTTTATATTTTGATACCCATTTTGTATGTTGTTTCTGGGAACTTTACTCACTAGGCTGCATTTTGCTACGCCATACGAAAATAAATAAATCACCCACTCCTTCAGCCACTACCGTTATGCAAGGGTGATGGCCAATAACTTAGAGGTTGTTTTTAAATAAATGATTGGTAGAGAAAAGGAATAAATAGGTGCTGGCCATATCAGTGAATGCGGGGGTGGACTTCAAAAATTTTAGCAAGGGGTTCTCTGTCCCATTGCTGGGTGGGCGTGGCCATGGTGGGCATGGCCTAGTCAGCCTCCTGCAGTGGGGGGGGGCGTGTTTTTGCCCTCCCCGGGCTCCAGAGGCTTTCATCGAGCCTCCAGGAGGGCGAAAACGGCCTCCCCAGGTTTTGGAGGCCCTCTGAAGGCTGGAAACGAGCCCATTTCTGGCCTTCCCGAACTTCTGGTAAGCCCGTTTTTACCCTCCCCAAGTCACCCCGCGTGCCCTGCACTTACCTGCATCCAAAATGGGCCGCATGGGAGGGACGGGGTGGGCAGGGCCAGCCAGGTGTGGGATTTGGGGGTTCTCCAAACTGCACAGAATCTTAGCTAGAGGTTCTCCCGAACCCCTACGAACCCCCCCCCCCAGCAGCCCACCCCTAAATGAATGGAACCTCTATATTCAGGAACAGACTATCTGAAAGCACCAATTGCCATGCATTTGGTTATTCGTCAGAAACAGGATGTCTTTGGTGTGATTTATATATTGCAAAAAGAGGCATTTGGAGACCACATTCCTCTCCTCCCCCCCATCCACCCCGGAGCCCTCCATCTCAGCCTCCATCTAAAACCACATCTCACGTGCCATCCGAAACCTACGCCATACCCTCTTATTCATTCAAATATAAACAGGAGGGGAGAGACATATTCCACAAACCAGCTATTTGGTGTATGTTCCCTTGGTTATTACACCTCCCCAGAGACGCAACCACCGTGTCACAGAGCCAGCCTAAAACTTTTGGCCACCCACAAGCCAAGTTAACTTTGCCTCTATCCGTTCCTGCACAAAGTCTTTTTTTTTTTTGACACTGAGGTTTTGTTTTTTAAATCTGCTCCGTTATTTGTTTTGGGTTTGGTTTGGGTTTTTTTTTTTAAAGAAAAAAAAAACCTAGAAAACGCTCATAAGAGACATGATCCTTTTTTTTAAAAAAAATAGTTTTGAAGATGGGCCATTAACTTAAACTTCCTTGAAAGACCACTGGTTTCATTATTGGTATCGTTTTATTTTTGCTCTTTCTTTTTTTGACCTTCCTGCAAACAAAAGGCTTGTTTGATTCAACAAAGGATGAAAAAGGACCAGATTGTCATGAATGGAGACTTTCTTCCCAAGGATGCTGACTAAACTTGTCCAGCTGTCCTCAAGATACGGTAACCCTGGATTGGTTTGGTTCATTGGAGAAGCTGTCATCCTGACCGTCATCCAGTGGAATGGAGTTCCCAAGACCCAGTGGGGCAACTGGCCAGACTGGAGAGAGCACGGTGAAATGGCAGCTGTGTTATGACATG
The DNA here is from genome assembly GCF_028640845.1 of Ahaetulla prasina. NCBI lineage: Eukaryota > Metazoa > Chordata > Lepidosauria > Squamata > Colubridae > Ahaetulla > Ahaetulla prasina. The sequence goes on from NC_080539.1 coordinate 362,033,832, forward strand.
GCAGCCAAGACTTGGTGGATGGTAAGTAGCTGGTGGACGTCAGGTCTGGGGAGCCTCAAGGAGACGGCATTTTCTTTGGGATTAAAACAGTCTCCGTTTGAAAGTTTCATATCAAAGACAAAAAGTCTACTAGCGTTTCAGAATTTTAAAGAAGAATCTTATTTTTAAAAATATGCATACATTTGGGAAGAGCGCTTGGGAGAAACAAAGATAATCCTAAAATAATCTTAGATTTTACAGCCGACATGATGAAATGCTGTGATGCAAAATCCAATAGACTGGATCTGTTATATTTAGTTGTTTTAGAATAAAGTTGCCACATTGATTTCAATGAATTTCCTACATGAAAAGGTCAGATCCAACTCAGTACTGACCCTTTTTCAATTGGATTTAAAATAAGTTTGTATCTGTGGGATTCTTAAGCTACGTCCCTTGATTTTCACAGAAAATTCGAACTATGTTTAGATATGGTAATTTTCATATTTGAAGTATTTCTTTCTGTATATTCAAATCAAGGAATACTATATATTCCTTGATTTTGAAAATATGTGTGTGTGTGTGTGTGTGTGTGTGTGTACATATATATATATATATATGTACATATATATATACATATACATATATATGTATATATATATATGTACACACACACACACACACATATATTTTCAAAATCAAGGAATATATAGCTATCTTTGGACAACTATAGGAAGGTTTGGGTGTTCTATCTGTTCCCTCTCCCCAAAATATTGGTATCTACCTGCATATTTATTTATCCAGTTTATATAGCTTCCCATCTCACCAAAAATGACTTTGGGCAGCACACAACGATGAGCTAAAACAATGTAAGAAACCACAGATATAAAATGAAAAATCCATGATATTAATAAATATCATCTCTAACTGAAGAACACTTCTGATTAAAAACAACTGCTTTAAAGCGAGCATTACAAATAATGCTACAGTTTACAAAGTTTACTGTTGTTAATTATTTATATATGTAATACGTACATACATGTATAGTTTGATAAAAATTTAATGGCTAGCATGTCATTGAACTTTTCTGTGTGGCTTATCAGAAAGAAACACATCTTTGATCCCCCCCACAAGTTATATTTAAAACACATGGAAAAATGTCGGAATATTTGCTTGCTACCCCCATGGAAAATAAATATATGTTAAGTATCCATTTACAAAAAGTTGGAATATGGGATAAATAAAATCCCCTCCATTCTATCCACAAATGAGGTAGGAGAACATGAAAGGATGTGACAGGCTAGTCATTTAAAGGAATTTTAGACAGCTCTTGTTTCTTGTAAAATCATTGATAGATCTTCTCACAAAAAGAGAAGAAAATTGCCTGTAAAAGCAGACTTTGGCTAACCATTAGAAATCACTTGCTAAGAATACAAACAATTCAACAGTAGAACAGGAAGGCAGGTAGGTCAGTGAGTACAGGTTGTCTTCTGCTGAAATCACATGAAAACATGCTAGATAGGTTGTGGGTGTGCTCCACAGAAGGGAGTTGGAAGGGACCTTGGAGGTCTTCTAGTCCAACCTCATGCTCAAGCTGAGCGTATACCATTCCGGACACATTTCTGTCCAATCTTTTCTTGAAAACCTCCAGTAATGTTTTGTGTGTGCATATAACAAATAAATCAATATATAATAATAAAGGGCTAGACCGTGTTTGTAGATTGCTCCCTTGCAATATTCACATGCTGGGTGGTATTATAGAATAGAATAGAATAGAATTTATTGGCCAAGTGTGATTGGACACCCAAGGAATTTGTTTTGGTGCATATGCTCTCAGTGTACATAAAAGAAAAAGAAAAAAAAAACCTTCATCAAAGGTACAACATTTAGAACACAAATGATGGTCATAGGTTGCAATTTAACCCTTAATGATAGCAACAAAAAGTTACAGTCATACAGTCATAAATGGAAAGTGATTGGTGATGAAAACAATGAGAAGATTAATAGTAGTGTAGATTTAGTAAATAGTTTGACAGTGTTGAGGGAATTATTTGTTTAGCAGAGTGATGGCCTTCGGGAAAAAACTGTTCTTGTGTCTAGTTGTTCTGGTGTGCAGTGCTCTATAGCGTCGTTTTGATGGTAGGAGTTGAAACAGTTTATGTCCAGGATGTGAGGGATCTGTAAATATTTTCACAGCCCTCTTCTTGATTCGTGCAGTATACAGGTCCTCAATGGAAGGCAGGTTGGTAGCAATTATTTTTTCTGCAGTTCTAATTATCCTCTGAAGTCTGTGTCTTTCTTGTTGGGTTGCAGAACCAAACCAGACAGTTATAGAGGTGCAAATGACAGACTCAATAATTCCTCTGTAGAACTGGATCAGTAGCTCCTTGGGCAGTTTGAGCTTTCTGAGTCGGCGCAGAAAGAACAGTCTTTGTTGTCCTTTTTTGATGATGTTTTTGATGTTAATTATCCATTTTAGATCTTGCAATATGATAGAACCTAGAAATTTGAAGGTTTCTACTGTTGATACTGTGTTGTCAAGTATTGTGAGAGGTGGAAGGGTATGGAAGGGTATGGAAGGGTTTCTCCTAAAGTCTACCACCATTTCTACAGTTTTGAGTGTGTTCAGTTCCAGATTGTTACGGTCGCACCACAAGGCTAGTCGTTCGACCTCACATCTATATGCGGATTTGTCATTGGCTCGAATGAGACCAATCACTGTTGTGTCATCTGCGAACTTCAGTATTTTAACAGATGGATCGATTGTTTGCAAACTAAGGCTTACAACTGAATGACAAGCCAACCTTAAAATAAGTCACGAGTTTGCATCATGTAGGATCCCAGCCATCAGCTAAGCTGGGGTTTGTTTAAGAATGATTTGTTGAAGAAGCTACAGCAGCTGGGTTTGCACATTAACACTCAACTAAAAACCACAGTTGTGGCAGTTCATCCAACGTGCAAACCATCGTTCTTGGATGAACCCAACTCTAAAAGCAAAAAAAATTGGATTGTGGTTTCATGCAACAGCCTGTCCAGCACAGAGCCAGGTTTGTGTGGGTTACTGTGTGTGTGTGTCTGTGTGTGTGTGTCTGTGTGTGTGTGTGTAACAAGTTGAAATGGTGACTGTACCTTGACTTTTTCACCATTGCTTCCTGGCATGCCTCAAGTTGGTTAAATAGATCTGGGGGCTTTGGGAAAACCCTCACAGAAACCTGCAAATTCTTTTAGCAAGTAGATTGAACATTTTAACATTTTGCGGCTTCCCTTTTGGATTTGGATTTCCTCCCCCCCACACACTTTTTTTTGGGGGGGGGTAGATGGCGGTGGGTCAGTCATTCTCTCTCAGCTCTGAGAAGGAAGAAGCAAGGATAAATCTCTTCCAAATATGATGTAAGAAAATTGCATGGACGTGTCCAGGCATTTGCCAGGAATTGAATCCCAATCAAACGCACTAAAAATAAAATATTAGAACCATTCCTATATTTTGCTCGCTAAATAAGGCAGGGAAAATCTGTCACGCAGAGCCACTCGTTTCTGCTTTCTCTGTAAAGTAGCACGAGGTGCTCTGACTTTTCTAAACTGAGAATAAATTTTATTTAGTTTTTTCCTTCAGTTAGGGTTAGGATTAACCCTAACCCTAACCTGGCTTTTCCAGGGTAAAGGAATCAGACTGGTCCCAAACCAGTGATGCCAAAATCCTGCTTTTGAGTCAAAACAGAAACATTATGAAACTGTTCTAGTATTGGCTTCTTAATGAACAAACCAAGCCCATCAATTTGGGGCCCTAAAGTCATTTAATCATTCTTTCTTTCTTTCTTTCTTTCTTTCTTTCCTCCCTCCCTCCCTCCCTCCCTCCCTTCCTTCCTTCCTTCCTTTCCTGCCTATTATTTTTATAAATAGCTCAAGGCAGCAAACACACACAATTCTTCTTCCTCCTCCTCCTATTTTCTCAACAACCCTCTGAGGTGGGTTGGGCTGAACGTGACAGACCCAAGAGTCACCTAGCCCAGGGGTCTCCAACCTTGGCAACTTTAAGACTTGTGGACTTCAGCTCCCAGAATTCCTCAGCCAGCAAATTCTGGGAGTTGAAGTCCACAAGTCTTAAAGTTGCCAAGGTTGGAGAACCCCGACCTAGCCAACTTTCTTGCCTAAAGCGGGACTAGAACTTGCAATATCCTGGTTTCTATCCTGGGAGAGGCCCCATGGGCATATCCAGTCCAGATACCTTATCTAGGCTCCCCGAGGGATTTGGGACTCATGACTGGGCTTGGGATAAAGCACCATTTGTAAAGCAAGAAAAAGTCTCAAATCTGCTTCCCAACCTCTTGATCTGTGGGTTTGCCAGGAGTACAATTCCCAGGATACCTTGCTTGTATGGCTAGGTGATGAAAGACTAGTTCCAGGCTACTTAGACTTTGGATCATAGCTTGTGCACCAGTGGCTGAACAGTCTGTAGAGCAGTGTTTCTCAACCTTGGCAACTTTAAGATATATATATATATATATATATATATATATATATATATATATATATATATATACATCATAGAGTACTTCTAATTTTACACGGAGAAACCCAAACAACCAAAGACCTACATACAAACACCAGCGAAAACCTCAGAAAACATATATATATATACATATATATATATATATATACATATATATATACATATATATATACATATATATATACATATATATATATATATATATATATATATATATATATATATATATATATTGGGTTTTTTTAGGGTTTTCTAAATTGGAAGTTGCTCCCAGAAGCACGAAGCTGAAGCCTGAAGATGACGAATGAGACTTCGCTGAAACGTCGCCAAGACACTTCTAATTTTACACGGAGAAACCCAAACAACCAAAGACCTACATACAAACACCCGTGAAAACTCAGAAAACATATATATATATATATATATATATATATATATATATATATATATATATAGTCTCGCGTATTGGAAGTATGTCTGGCGAGATGCGACAAGTCTCATTCGTCATCTTCAGGCTTCAGCCGTGTTTCTTCGTGCTTTTGCTCCCAGAAGCACGAAGCTGAAGCCTGAAGATGACGAATGAGACTTCGTCGAAACGTCGCCAAGACACTTCCAATTTTACGCAGGAGAAAACCCGAATAACCAAAGACCTACATACAAACACCCGCGAAAACCTCAGAAAACAAATATATATATATTTATATATTTAATATAATTTAATATATATAATTTATATTTATATTTAAATTATATAATATATAATTTAATTTAATATATATAATATTTATATATTTATATATTATATATATATAATATTTGCATTTATATCCCGCCCTTCTCCGAAGACTCAGGGCGGCTTACACTATGTCAAGCAATAGTCTTCATCCATTTGTATATTATATACAAAGTCAACTTATTGCCCCCAACAATCTGGGTCTTCATTTTACCTACCTTATAAAGGATGGAAGGCTGAGTCAACCTTGGGCTTGGTGGGACTTGACCCTGCAGTAACTGCAAGCAGCTGCTGTTAATAACAGACTGTCTTAGCAGTCTGAGCCACTATTTATTTATTTATCACATTATATATAAGCATAAGCATGAAATAACTATACTATATATAAGCATATATATAACCATAAGTATGTAATAACTATATGAAATTGGATACAATCGTAGGAAACATTAGGACAGGAACGGTAGGCACGTTGGTGCTCTTATGCACGCCCCTTACTGACCTCTTAGGAATGGGGTGAAGTCAATAGTAGATAGCTTTTGGTTGAAGCTTTGGGGATTTTGGGAAGAGACCATAGAGTCTGGTAGTGAATTCCAGGCATTAACAACTCTGTTTCTGAAGTCATATTTTCTGCAATCAAGATTGGAGCAGTTCACATTAAGCTTAAATCTATTGTGTGCTCGTGTATTGTTGTGATTGAAGCTGAAGTAGTCTTCAACAGGAAGGACGTTGTAACAGATGATTCTATGAGTTAAGCTCAGGTCATGTCGAAGGCAGCGGAGTTCTAAATTTTCTAAACCCAGGATTTCAAGTCTAGTGGCATAAGGTATTTTGTGATCAGAGGAGTGGAGAACTCTTCCTGTAAAATATTTCTGGACACGCTCAATTGTATTAATGTCCAAAATGAGATATGGGTTCCAGACAGGCGAGCTGTATTCAAGAATTGGTTTAAGAAATATTTCATATGCTCTGGTTAGTAGTGTAGTGTTTGTGGACAAGAAGCTACGCAAGATTAAGTTTACAACTCTTAAAGCCTTTTTTTGCGATGTAGCTGCAGTGGTCTTTGGCACTTAGATCATTTGATATGAAAACTCCAAGATCTTTAACGTGGTGGGGGTCATCTAAGGTAGTGTCCATCGAGCTTGTATTTAGTATTCAGATTCTTTTTTCCAATGTGTAAGACAGAGCATTTGTTGGTTGAGATTTGGAGTTGCCAAGTTTTTGACCATTCCGACACAAAGTCAAGGTCTTTTTGAAGGGTAGCCGTATTGTTGGTAGTGTTAAATAGTTTAACATTGTCAGCAAAGAGAACACAATTGCTTATAATATGGTCACAGAGATCATTAATGTATAATATGATGAGTGTTGGTCCAAGAACGCTGCTTTGGGAAACACCACTATTGACAGGAACAAGATTTGATAGGGCATTGCCTATTTTGACCACTTGTTGTCTGTTTCACAGGAAGGCTGTTATCCAATTATGGAGGGGTCCGGAGATACCGTAGGATTTTAGTTTAAGAAGAAGTTTGTCATGTACCATAGAGTCAAAAGCTTTACAGAAGTCTATGTAAATTGCATCTATTGCTTTGCCTTGATCAAGATTTGTAGTCCATATGTTTTTGCAGTGTAGAAGTTGTAAATTACAGGATAATTTTTTTCTGAAACCAAATTGTTTATTAGAGAGTAGGTTGTTTGTTTCTAGGTGAGGGTAATGGATTGGTTAATGATTGATTTCATTACTTTGTAGGTGACGCAGCATAAAGAGATTGGTCTGTAATTTTCAACTAGGCTGGGGTCTCCTTTTTTGAAGACAGGGATGACCGTGGCTAGTGACCAAAGTTTGGGAAGGGAACTGGTCGTGAAAGCTTTTTCAAAGATTATGCTTAGGGGTTCTGCTAAGTTAGTAGAAAGCTTTTTTAAGAAGTATGCACATAGACCATCAGGTCCAATAGATAGAGATGGTTTCAGTTTGCGAAGGGCCTTTTCGACATGGGCTGGCTGGGGAATTCTGGGAGTTGAAGTCCATCTGCCTTAAAGTCATTATGGTTAAGAAACATGCTGTGGAAACAGTACACATATATATATACCTGCTAAAGATATATTTAGATTGGTGCTGTAATCCCCTCCTATAAAAACAAACAAAGGTAGCACATTTTTTTTAAACTAAGTAAAATAAATAAGCAATTTTTTTTAAAAAAAGTTCAAACTGTCTGAGAATTGGGGAAATGTCTGAAACTCAGCAGAACAAAGGTCCTATTTCTGGAGTGAGTTTTTGGCCTGCCAGAGGTTGTGGCATGGGGGGGAGGGGCAGTTAAAGATGGCGGATGATAGCTGGGATCTTTTGGGGAGACCAATGGTTAGATTAATGTGCTAATCCAGGACAGGCCTGGGTTTTGTTTTGTTTTTCTGGGTCAAGGACAACCGCTTTGTCTCTGATCAAAAGTTCTCTAGAAATGACTGGAAGAGGCAGGACATTCTTGCATTTTCCATCTTGAAAAGAAGATGAAGAATGGTTGCAGGAACTCGATATGCCTAGTTTAATGAAAAGAAGGACTAAGGGAGACATGATAGCAGTGTTCCAATATCTCAGGGCTTGCCACAAAGAAGAGGGAGTCAAACTATTCTCCAAAGCACCTGAGGGTAGAACAAGAAGCAATGGGTGGAAACTAATCAAGGAAAGAAGCAACCTAGAACTAAGGAGAAATTTCCTGAGAGTTAGAACAATTAATCAGTGGAACAACTTGCCTCCAGAAGTTGTAAATGCTCCAACACTGGAAAATTTTTAAAAAATGTTGGATAGCCATTTGTCTGAAATGGTGTAGGGTTTCCTGCCTGGGCAGGGGGTTGGACTAGAAGACCTCCAAGGTCCCTTCCAACTCTGATATTATGATGATGATGATGATGAAGAAGAAGAAGGAGGAGGAGGAGGAGGAGGAGGAGGAGGAGGAGGAGGAGGAGGAGGAGAAGGAGGAGGAGGAGGAGGAGGAGAAGGAGAAGAAGAAGAAGAAGAAGAAGAAGAAGAAGAAGAAGAAGAAGAAGAAGAAGAAGAAGAAGAAGAAGAAGAAGAAGAAGAAGAAGAAGAAGAAGAAGAAGAAGGAGAATGGGGGGTATTGGTCTTGCCTCTTCCAGTAATTTCTAGAGAACTTTTTGGTCAGAGACAAAGTGGTTGTCCTTGACCCAGAAAAAATAAACCAGGCCTGTGCTGGATTAGCACATTAACCCAATCATTTACTCTTAATTCTCCCCTCCCCCTTTCACATTTGGTAGTAGAAACAGGAACCCTGGAGGAACCTGGGAGCACCTTTTTCCGGCTAACATATTTTATTAAAAGGACTAAGGCTTAGGCCTTTTAATAAAATATACTAGCCGGAAAAGATATTCCCCAGACCACCTCTGATTTTTGCCCACCACAGCTGAGTACAACGTTCCTTCCTTCAAGAGCAGCAACATGGTGATTCTATCTTCTTGGCAGGCAGGACCCGAAATATCTATCTTCCTTCATGCAAAATGGTTCCCCTCTCCCCGGTGTCTGGATCAACTCTTGGGAAGGGGCAGTGGTCCAGGAATGACAAGACAGCGATCCAGGAGTGCAGAAGTTGCCAGCCCCCCGCCCGAGAGACCCCTCAGGGTTAGCCTCATTCTTATTGGTAAAAGCTTGTGCTTCCTTGAAAAAACATCTTTTCTTCACCTTGGAGTGATAACTAAATAATAAATGGGACATTAGGGGGCATATGGATGCAGGCTTTCTGGTAAGTTCTTTCTGTCCAGCTCATCAATATGTTGATTTAATGCTCCCATTAAGACAAAATAAACCATTATTTTCTTTGGGGAAGTCTAATCTCCAGGACTAACCACCTGGCAGCATCCCACCCCAGAAATGCATATTCCCCTTCTTCAACCAATAAGAAAAGCTAAAAGAAGGAGAGGACCGAAAAAGTATTTGCAAATCTCTTTTCTATAATGACTTTTGGGTCTGCTTTTCTCTAATTGGTGTCTCTGAGATTTTTTTTAAGGTTACAAATGATAGAATTACTGATAATTAAAAGGCAGATGGTTAATCGTCCTAGAAATTCCTTTAAAACAAAGCAGATCCTTTACTGTTTTTCTGTTTTTCAATTGGATCTGCTCTGTCTGTTACATATCTATGTGTGTGCATGTGATAATGTACATACCAGATCTCAGTCTTCCAGATCCCTTAAGGCAGGGATGTCAAACTCAAAGCTCGCTGGCCAGATCCGGCTAGTAAGGTGCTTAGATCTGGCCGGCGGTGCCACCCTGGAAACAGTGAAGGACCAGCCCACGGTGTCCCGAAAGGGGTGAAATCCAGCAGGTTCTGATAGGTTCTGGAGAACCAGTAGCAGAAATTTTGAGTAGTTCGGAGAACCGGTACCGGAAATTTTGATTAGTTCGGAGAACCGGCAAATGCCACCTCTGGCTGGCCCCAGAGTGGGGTGGGAATGGAGATTTTGCAGTATCCTTCCCCTGCCATACCCACCAAGCCATGCCCACCAAGTCACACCCACAGAACCAGTAGTAAAAAAAATGGAATTTCACCACTGGCTCCCAAGCTCCGTTTCCGGTTGTGACGGCCTCCTGCAACCCTCTGCCAGCAAAAACAGAGCTCCCATTTTCACCGGCAGAGCACTTGGCCTGCCACAGGCACCCCTGACATGAGTGACATTGAGCAGGCTACGCCCTCTCTGCCTACACACACACACACCCCAAGATCAAACACAACCCTGATGCCGCCCTCAATGAAATTGAGTTTGACACCCTTGCCTTAAGAAATCACAAAACAGTATGGTTTGGGAAGTAGAACTGTTAGTCTGTTAAAGAATGAGTCAATGTCAACGAGGATAGGATAAATAATATTAAACAATTTTCTTTTTAGTTTTTTTTTAAATGGAATGCAAATAAGTGCCTGTTCATAGATCAAGATATCCTTTGGAACTCTGCATGACCTCTGATTAAATTTGTAAGTTGTGTCTGGCCAGGGGAGGGAGGAAATCTACTTATCTTTTCTATATTTCTGCTCTGACTGCTCTTCTTGGCTCTGCCTTTGTGAACAGCCATGTCACAAAATTAGTCCGTTTTCTATGTCTTTTCTCAATTTACCCTTTGCAATGATTTATGGAAAAATATACACAGGCAGTTCAACTCCACTCAGAATTTGCACCTTAAAATCAGAAAGAGCCTTTATCACATTTTCACCATCTTGATGTTTGTTTGTTTTTACCAAACCCTATGGCAGGAGTGTCCAATGTTGCAATTTTAAGACTTGTGGACTTCAGCTTCCATAGCTGGCAGGGGTACTCTGGGAGCTGAAGTCCACAAGTCGTAAAGCTGCCAAATTTGGACCTTAACTCTGAGCAGTCACTAAACAAATGGTTTAGTCAAGGACTCTCTATACCGTAAATTTGAGCATCCAGGTGTATGTTATGGGAGAAAATAAAAACAAGAGGATATAATTGTTTATATTACTGTGAGAGGAATCTTGGAGTCTTAGTGGACTCCATTAAATATGAGCCAGCATTAAATATGAGCCAGCAGTGTGCAGCGGCAGCCAAAAAAGCCGATGCAATCCTAAATTACATTAACAGAGGGATTCAATCAAGATCACAATACCACTCTATAAAGCCTTAGTAAGACCAAACCTAGAATACTGCATCCAGTTTTGGTCACCACATTATAAAAAAGATGTTGAGACGCTAGAAAGAGTGCAGAGAAGAGCAAAGGAGAATGGAGGCTAAAACATACGAAGAACTCGGCATAACTAGTCTAATGAAGAGAAGGACCCGGGGAGACATGATAGCAGTGTTCCAATATTTGAGGGGCTGCCACAGAGAGGAGGGGGTCAAGCTATTTTCCAAAGCACCTGAAGGCCAGACAAGGAACAATGGATGGAAACTGATCAAGGCGAGATTCAATCTAGAAATAAGGATAAATTTTCTGAAAGGGAAAACAATCAACCCATGGAACAGAAATTGCCTTCAGAAGTTGTAGGAGCTTCATCACTGGAGGCTTTCAAGAAGAGACTGGACTGCTATCCGTCAGAAATGACGTAAGGTCTCCTGCTTGGGTGGGGAGTTGGACTAGATGCCCTACAAGGTCCCTTCCAACTCTGTTATTTTGTTATTATTCTGTTAATCGAGTTCTCAGCTTTCAGAACACAGCAGCAAAGGGCTGGAGTTTTCTATATTCCATCGCTACTCAGTGGCTATCCAGATTTTTTCAACGCCGATCTTACAGCCCTAGCATTTGGGGAGCATAGGGTTAAGGTTTCGTGGGGCAGCTTCCTTGGATGTCTGAAAGGCCAAGGGAGGGGCGGGATTGAAATAAATAAAGAAAACTGGCAGTTCTGCCACAGAAGCTAACAATTTGCTAGGCAAGGAAGGTTTGTGTGTTCTAATTGCCGGTCTGTTTAGATCTCAGCTCTCCGGAGAGGTCTCGATGGGTGGGCTGCCTGCCTCGTGCCTCACTGGTTTGAATAGAGTTGCTGAGTCCCAGCAGGGCTGGATAACCCAACCAAATTATTGCATCCTCTGCTGGTTTTCTGAGAACAAAAAATTGGCTGAGCTCAAATGAACTCGTGTCTGAACCTCCTTAAAAATTGAATATATCAAGGGAGAGTCTACGGAAAATATAAGCTACAATGATACCAAAAGGTGGGCTGGGAGTATCATGATATCATTTTGCAAATGATGTAAGGAGGTAATTCATGTTGTTTGCCCAGTGACATCATTACTGGGAAATTATAGTGGGTTATTCCCAGTTTATTTTATCCCCAGCACATTCCCAGACAATACTTGCAACCAGTGTTTCTCAGCCTTGGTAACATTAAGAAGTGTGGACCAGTGGTGAAATTCACATTTTTTTCCCTACCGGTTCTGTGGGCATGGCTTGGTAGGCGTGGCAGGGGAAGGATACCGCAAAATCTCCATTCCCACCCCACTCCTGGGGGAAGGATGTTGCAAAATCTCCATTCCCACCCCATTTTGGGGCCAGCCAGAGGTGACATTTGCCAGTTCTCCGAACTACTCAAAATTTCCGCTACCGGTTCTCCAGAACCTGTCAGAACCTGCTGGATTTCACCCCTGGTGTGGACTTCAACTCCCAGAATTCCCTGGTTAGACATATCACCAAGTTCAGCTGGGGGGGGGGAAATGATGTTTATTAAAGCTTAAAAGCAGTTAATGGGCACAACTGGGATAAAAGTGGGGGGGGAGAGGGAGGGAGAGAGAATTTCTATAACAATTTATGTTATATTTTGATCAACTAATCATTCAGAAGCCACAGGGCTTCCCAGAGCCACTAGAAACAATATTGTGGTAAGGAGCATGTACGGTCCCAAAGTAGTCTTTGGTTATTCTAGCTGCAGAAGAATAAAGAAGGAAAGGAGGACACCAGGTGATCCCGCCTCTATTCTGCACCTTTAAAAAAATAATTCAGTAGAGAATAACACCCCCCACACACACACAAACACACACCAATGCAGATGCCCATAAGAACGGCAGGGCCCTCCGCGGCAGTGTTCTATCGATGTTGAACCTAATACGTTGCTTCAAAACTGACAAAGGAATCTAAAGCAGAGGTCTCCAACCTTGGCAACTTTAAGACTCGTAGACTTCAACTCCCAGAATTCCTCAGCCAGCTTTGCTGGCTGAGGGATTCTGGGAGTTGAAGTCCACGAGTCTTAAAGTTGCCAAGGTTGGAGACCCCTGATCTAACGGAATATCCCATGCCACCTGACATGCAGTGATAAAACTAGAACAAGCAGGTTTTGGATTAGTAAACAGAGAGGTAGGCTGGCCTTACATATGGGATTTTAAAATCTCTGCTAATTTGATTGGAATTCTGAGCTTTCTGAGATTGCTTTATACCAGGGGTCTCCAACCTTGGCAACCTTTAAGACTTGTGGACGTCAACTCCCAGAATTACCCAGACAGCATGAAGAAATCTGGGAGTTGAAATCTATAAGTCTTAAAATTGCCAAGTTTGGAGGCTCCTGCTTTATGCCCTCAACAACCCTGTGAGGTAGCTAAGGCTGGAAACAACTAATTGAGCTAAAGTTATTCAGTGAATGCCAAAACTAAATGGGACTTTGGATCTGTAGCTCAATAATCATAAGCCATTATTAGGAGCTGCCACCTGGAGTCTTTTTGAAGTGAGGGCCTTATAACGCCATTAAATTAAATTAATCTTCAGTCTGTCTCTAATCACTGCACTTTTTAATATAACAAAGCTACTAGGGGAACAATTTATTATGGGCACTTGGATTGACTCTGGTCTAGAAAGGCTCTGGAGCCTGGGAAGAATGAAAAACGAGTCTTCCGGTCCCACCGGAAGTCGGGAAAGGGACCATTTCCGGCCTCCAGGGCGTTGGGGAAGGCCGTTTTCACCCTCCCCAGGCTCCTAGAAAGCCTCTAGAGCTTGGGGAGGGTGAAAAATAGAATAGAATAGAATAGAATTTTATTGGCCAAGTGTAATTGGACACACAAGGAATTTGTCTTGGTGCATATGCTCTCAGTGCACATAAAAGAAAAGATACCTTCATCAAGGTACAACATTTACAACACAATTGATGGTCAATATATCAATATAAATCATAAGGATTGCTAGCAACAAGTTATAGTCATACAGTCATAAATGGAAAGAGATTGGTGATGGGAACTATGAGAAGATTAATAGTAGTGCAGATTCAGTAAATAATTTGACATGTTGAGGGAATTATTTGTTTAGCAGAGTGATGGCCTTCGGGAAAAAACTGTTCTTGTGTCTAGTTGTTCTGGTGTGCAGTGCTCTATAGCGTCGTTTTGAGGGTAGGAGTTGAAACAGTTTATGTCCAGGATGTGAGGGATCTGCAAATATTTTCACGGCCCTCTTCTTGATTCGTGCAGTATACAGGTCCTCAGTGGAAGGCAGGTTGGTAGCAATTATTTTTTCTGCAGTTCTAATTATCCTCTGAAGTCTGTGTTTTTCTTGTTGGGTTGCAGAACCGAACCAGACAGTTATAGAGGTGCAAATGACAGACTCAATAATTCCTCTGAATTCCCCCCCCCAAGGCCCTCCGGAGGCTGGAAACAGCGTGTTTCCCAACTTCCAGTGGACCCAGAAGGCCCGAAAATCAGCTGGCCAGTGCGCACAGCTCGCTCAGCTCGCGTGCCCACCAATATGGCTCCACGTGCCATCTGTGGCACACGTGCCATAGGTTCGCCATCACGGATCTAATGTTTTTCTATTACCTCCTCCAATCCATCTGGTCATAGTTGGGAGCAGGTTGCTGGAAACTATGGATTCGCATTCCCTAATTCTAGTATTCCCAGTCCACATCTGCACCAATTCTGCTGAAACACCCCCTTATAGCCCTTTTCAGAAGCGAGCTGTGAGCAATTCAGTTTCGCCCTGAGGCAGACACAACCATTGAGGCTAGCAAGGCATTCATTTAATTTTCCAGCAATTTCCACAGTATGAATGCTTACTGCCTTTGTGCTTCTATTGGAGAAGCAAAGTTGTTTTCTGGAAAGCTTTCAGCTTTGCAGCATCTGAAATTTAAATATCTACAATTGAAATACAAGAAAGAGATCCGATGGCTAAGATTTTTATCATCCAGGGTGTCCCAGGGGTGGATTAATGCTAAAAAAAAAAACCTCAAGGTGCGGTGTCAGTCATACACTTAACAAGAATAGAATAGAATAGAATAGAATAGAATAGAATAGAATAGAATAGAATAGAATAGAATAGAATAGAATAGGGTAGGGTAGGGTAGGGTAGGGTAGGGTAGAGTAGAGTAGAACAGAACAGAACAGAACAGAACAGAACAGAACAGAATAGGTTGGGTTGGGTTGGGTTGGGTTGGGTTGGGTTGGGATAGGATAATCAGAAGATTATTAGAACTCTAGAAAAAACAATGGCTACCAACCTGCCTTCCATTGAGGACCTATATTTTATTTTATTTATTTATTTATTAATCATATTTCTATACCGCCCTTCTCCCGAAGGACTCAGGGCGGTTTACAGCCATATTAAAATCATTTCTACAAACATTAAAATAAGATAAAATAAAATATTTAAATTTGGCTGACACTATAAAACCCATCTAAAACTCCCAATTAAAACTCCTAATTAAAACTATCAGGCCAGTCCTGCTCGATGAAACAGCCATGTTTTCAGCTCGCATCGAAAAGTCCGGAGATCGGGGAGTTGGGCATACCAGATGGTAGTTCGTTCCAGAGGGTTGGAGCCCCCACAGAGAAGGCCCTCCCCCTGGGGGTCGCCAGCCGGCATTGTCTAGCCGACGGCACCCAGAGGAGGCCCACCCTATGGGAGCGCACTGGTCGCTGGGAGGCCGTCGGTTGCAGTAGGCGGTCCCGTAAGTAACCAGGTCCCATGCCATGAAGCGCTTTGAAGATGGTGACCAGTACCTTGAATTGCACCCGGAAGATCACCGGGAGCCAGTGCAGCCTACACAGGAGTGGTGTTATATGGGAGCCTCGATCTGCTCCCTCTATCACATTCTGGACCAGCTGAAGCCTCCGGGTGCTCTTCAAGGGAAGCCCCATGTAGAGAGCGTTACAGTAGTCCAGATGGGAGATGACAAGGGCATGGTGACCGTGCATAGGGCATCCCGGTCTAAGAAGGCGAAAGCCGTCTCTGTGCTGTACCCAGGTCGGAAACCGGACTGGAATGGGTCCAGATAGACCGTTTCATCCAGGTACAGAGGGAGCTGGTAAGCAACCACACTCTCAACAACCTTCGCCACAAAGCGAAGGTTGGAGACCGGACGGTAGTTCGCTAAAACAGCCGGATCCAGGGAAGGCTTCTTGAGGAGGGGTCTCACCACTGCTTCTTTCAAGGCAGTTGGAAAGACACCCTCTCTCAAAGAAGCATTAATAATTCCCTGAAGCCAGCCTCGTGTAACCTCCTGTTGGCCAGTACCATCCAGGAAGGACACGGGTCCAGTAAACATGTGGTTGCCCTCAACTTCCTCAGTATCCTGTCCATGTCCTCGGGAGCCACAGGGTCAAACTCCTCCCAGCTGGCAACCTCAAGACCTGCCCCTGTCGACCCCTCTGAATCTACCCAGTCTGTGTCCAGCCCCTCCCGAATCTGAGCAATTTTATCATGCAGATACTGTCCAAAGTCCTCAGCACGACCTTGCAAAACTGTTCTTGTGTCTAGTTCTTCCAGGAGTCAAAAAGAGGGCTGTGAAAATATTTACAGACCCCTCACATCCTGGATATAAACTGTTTCAACTCCTACCCTCAAAATGACGCTACAGAGCACTGCACACCAGAAGAACTAGACGCAAGAACAGTTTTTTCCCAAATGCCATCACTCTGCTAAATAATTCCCTCAACACCATCAAACTATTTACTAAATCTGCACTACTATTAATCTTCTCATCGTTCTCATCACCCATCTCCTTCCACTTATGACTGTATGACTGACTTTATTGCTTGTATCCTTACGATTTATATTGATATTGTTTCCTGATTGCTTATTTGTACCCTATGACTATCATTAAGTGTTGTACCTTAGAATTCTTGATGAACGTATCTTTTCTTTTATGTACACTGTGAGCATATGCACCAAGACATATTCCTTGTGTGTCCAATCACACTTGGCCAATAAAAAATTCTATTCTATTCTATTCTATTCTATTCTATTCTATTCTATTCTATTCTATTCTATTCTACAACACTTAATAATAGTCATAGGGTACAAATAAGTAATCAGGAAACAATATCAATATAAATTGTAAGGATACAACCAACAAAGTTACAACTGTGGCAAGAAAGATCATAAACAAGGCAAATCTCACATCATAAATATCTTGCTTAACAACAGAAACTTGGAGCTCAATTGTGGTCGTAAGATGAGGACTACCTGTACACAGAAAAATTCCTGTATTGTGATTCAGGATTCACAACGTTTGGTAAAGAGCTTTGATAACCATCTTGCTTGCATATAACAGCAAGATTGGGTTCATTTCCAACCACCTGAAAAGTTCCCTTTCATATCTATTGTCTAGTACAGGTAATCTTTCACTTACAATCTTTCATTTAGTGACCCTTCAAAGTTACAGCAGCGCTGAAAAAAGGGGACATGACTATTTTCACACAACCGTTGCAGCATCCCCATGGTCACATGATCAAAGTTCATGGCTCACAATTATGACGGTTGCACTGTCCCCGGGTCACGAGATCACCTGTTGAGACCTTCTGACAAGCAAAGTTAAGGGGGAAACTAGATTCACTTAACAACTGTTTTACTAATGTTGGAAGAAATGTCCACCTGGGTTCAGTTCCAAGTGGGAAGAAAGACACTGGAAACATGGAGACTGCTTGGAAAGATGATTTTTAATGGTGGACAGGCCCACATGGTTTGAGGTCTTGGGCAAAAAAGCACATGGGTGAGAGAGAGAAAGAGAGATTAATGCCCTCTGTTGGGCTTTGAATTTATATTCTGATTGGTTGTCAGACTCCCATGGGGCCATGCAGAGGTAACTTTGTACGTTGCCTTTTTGAGCCCCAAGCTTGGTTGAACCTTGCTGGGTGATGTAATCTTCCCAGGTGCTGTGGTGAGATGGTTAGAGGGCTAATCCTATCATGTCCTGAGGGCCATGTCTTAATTCCATCACCCTGGAGCTGAAGGGGGGAGGCAGGGAGCTGCAGGGAGCTGTTTTGTCTTTAAAAACATGTTTCTCCTTTTCTCATCCAGGGAAACATAATATTCCGCCTTTTTAATATTTCCCAGAATATCTAGGATTCTTCTAGGAGGGGGTGGATGCTAACTTCCTACACTAATTTAACAACTGCAGCGGTTCACTTAACACCTGTAGCAAGGAGAGTCGTAACATAGGGCAAAAGTAAGTTGACAACTGTCTCAATTTGAAACAGAAATTTGGGGCTCAGTTAACAGTAACAGAGCTGGAAGGAACCTTGGAGGTCATTTAGTCCAACCCCATGCTCATGCAGGAGACCTGTACTAGGGATTTGAACCATCGAACTGCCGACTTTTCTGATCAACAAGCTCAGTGTCTTAGCCACTGAGCCACCTAGTCAGGCTAATCAGTTGTGGTTGTAAGTCAAGGCCTACCTGTACAGTGTTTCTCAACTTCAGCAACTTTATGCACTTGGACTCTCAGAATTTCCCAGCTAGCTGACCAAGGAATTCTGGGAATTGAAGTCCACGCAACTTGCTGAGATTGACAAACAATGGTCTAGTCCAGCGGTTCTCAACCTGTGGGTCGGGACCCCGTTGGGGGTCGAATGACGATTTGCCAGGGGTCGCCTAAGACCATCGGAAATATGGGAAGTATACTTGCGAGTCGAAGAATTGGTGGGCATGGGAGAGGAACGATACTGCAAAATCTCCATTCCCACCCCACTCCAGGGGAAGGTAACTGCAAAATCCCCATTCCCTCCCGATCAGTTGGGACTCAGGAGGCAGAGAACAGATGGGAGCAGGGCCAGTCAGAATTTGTACTACCGGTTCTCCGAACTACTCAAAGTTTCCACTACCGGTTCTCCAGAACTGGTCAGAACCTGCTGAAACCCACCTCTGCGATGGACATCACCCTGTATGATTTTTGTAAGCTACCCAGTATTTTATTTTGTGAAGGGAGCAGCTATATACATTTGCTAAGTAAATAAAAATAAATTTTAAAAAATAATTACTATATCTTAACTGATAGGGAGATAACTCATTGGTTGTAACTGGAACAGAGCAGTTAAAATAATGCATTTCAATCTGAGAAGTAAAAGTTAAACAAAATCTATTTTTTCCCCACTGTGCTCCAAAATTAAATCTGTACCATATTAATCTCTGCTAAAGTAATAACGTATTGCCATTTTAATGTAGGATTTTATTATTTGTATATGTTTTAGCTATTTTGTTATTCCTGCTTTGCCACTGTTCCCCCCCCCCCCAATGTCTTTGGTAATTGAAGTTTGGACTTTGCTAATGGGTGGTTTAAAACTCAGTATCAGTCAGACAAAATAGTTTTATTAATCCCAGACTGCTATATCACAAGCACTGCCATACTGTCCTTGGTGGTAGTGTATTGAAAAAGGTGGGATATAAAGAATCATATTTTTAAGAGTGAGAATTGCTCTCGGTCTCTGGTTTAGTATATTACCACTGGGTGGCAATGCAGGAACATATAAATAATTTGAAAAGAAGAGAATGCTTAAGGCTGTATCTTTAAATAGTTCAATGGCAGGTAGGAGTCTCACAGGTGATGTTTGCTCATCATTAACCTATGGGGAGTCAGGCATGGGAGAAAAGGCTACAGAATATTAGTCCGTAGAGAGCAAATCATTTGATAGACAAGCACAATTCAGAAGAACTGCTGTATTAATAAAACATACCGTGTTGCCCTGAAAATAAGACCCTCTTCTTATGTTTTTTTGAACCCTGAAATAAGCGCTTGGCCTTATTGCCATGTGCTCAAAAGCCTGTTTGGGCTTATTATCAGGGGATGCCTTATTCTGGGAGAAACAGGGTATTAACCTCAAACAGAATAATAGA
The DNA here is from genome assembly GCF_028640845.1 of Ahaetulla prasina. NCBI lineage: Eukaryota > Metazoa > Chordata > Lepidosauria > Squamata > Colubridae > Ahaetulla > Ahaetulla prasina. Next base: position 362,053,583 of record NC_080539.1, read on the forward strand.
GTTGGAAGTGACCTTGGAGGTTTTCTAGTCTAACCCCTTGCTCAAGCAGGAGACCCTATACCCGTGATGGCGAACCTATGGCATGCGTGCCACAGGTGGCACACGGAGCTATATCTGTGGGCATGCAAGTGTTGCTCTAGTTCAGCTCCAGTGCACATGTGCGCACCAGCCAGTTGATTTTCAGGCCTTCCAGGCCCACGGGAAATGGGCTGTTTCCAGCCTCCGGAGGGCGTCCGGCGGGGGGAAGGCTGTTTTTGCCCTCCCCAGGCTCCTAGAAAGGCTCTGGTGCCTGGAGAGAGTAAAAAACGGAACTTCCGTTTCTACCGGAAGTCAGGAAATGGGCCGTTTCCGGCCTCCAGAGGGCCTGGGGGAGAGGGTTGGGTTGGGAAAGGCCATTTTCCCCCACCCCAGGCTCCAAGAAAGCCTCTGGAGCCTGGGGAGGGCGAAAAACGGACCTACTGGGCCATCGCAGGCCAAAAGTGAGGGGAGCATGAGGGGGTCATACATGCATGCTCAGGGCGGGATGCATTGAATTATGGGTGTGCGCTCCCCCTGCTTTTGCCACACGACGGCTAAATGTTAGCCATCACTGCCCTATACCACTCCAGACAAATGATTGTCCAGTCTTTTCTTAAAAACCTCTAGTGATGGACCACCCAAAACTTCTGAATGCAAGCTGTTCCACTGGTTAATTGTTAGCACTGTTAGAAAATCTCCTTAGCTCTAGGTAGCTTCTCTCCTTGATTAGTTTCCATCCATTGTTTCTTGTCTTGCCTTCTGGTGCTTTGGAAAATAGGCTGACTCCCTCTTCTTTGTGGCAGCCCCTGAGATATTGGAACACTGCTACCATGTCTCCCCTAGTCCTTCTTTTCATTAAACTAGACATACCCAATTCCTGCAACTGCTCTTCATGTTTTAGCCTCTAGCCCTCTAATCATATTTGTTGCTCTTGTGCAAAAGAGCAAAAGACTCTTTCCAGAGTCTCAACATCTTTTTTTATAATATGGTGGCCAAAGCTGGATACAGTATTTTAAGTGTGGTGTTTCTAAGGCTTTGTAAAGTGATACTAGTACTTCATGTGATCTTGATTATAACGCTCTGTTAATGCAACCTAGGATTGCATTGGGTTTTTTGGCTGCTGCCGTACACTGCTGGCTGATATTTATGTGATTGTCCACTAGGACTCCAAGATCCTTCTTACATTTATTATTATTGAACCAGGTTGCACCTAATATGTACCTGTATATTTGTTTTTTCTTGCCTAAGTTTAAAACCTTTACTTTTCTCTACATAGTATTTCATTTTGTTAGACAGGGCCCAGTCTGTCACGATCCATCTGGATCCTCTGGGTTGTTGGCTATTCCTGCCAGTTTAATGTGGTCTGCAAACTTGATAAGTTCTCCTTCTATTCCCTCATCTAAATTGTTTATGAAGATGTTGAAGAGTACTGGGCCTAAAATGAAGCCTTGGGGTACCCCACTGCTTACTTCCCTCCATGTAGATGTAGCTCCATTAAGTACTACACATTGAATGCAGTTTGTCAGCAACTTATATATCTGATGGTGATGCTGTCTATCCTACATTTTTTTTTAGCTTACCAAGAAGTAGGTTGTGGTCTACATTGTCAAATGCCTTACTGAAATCCAAGTATATTATATCCATTGCATTTTGCTGGCCTGCTAATTTAGTCCCTTTGTCAAAGCATAAAATAAGATTTGTTTGGCACGACTAGCAATATCACTTTGGAAGAATATTACTGATAGTAGCTGATGAGTTGTCCCTTCACTACATAATTCTTAGAAAACATCTGACCATCAAGCAAGACAATATATTTGAACTGGCAGAACCCCAATTTACTATTTTCACATCCAACTAAGTCACTCTGCAAACATTTGGCTGGTCAGTGCAGGAAGCTGACCTAGCCAACTTTTTCTCTGGAGCAGAAAATTTCCAGTTAGTGTGTGTTTTTAGGACAAATGGTTATTGACCAGAATAGCTAAACAGAGCCTCCTTGCCCAGAAATAGTCTATACTTGATTACTTGAGGGTGATTATCAAAAAGGAGCTAATGATGTTACATACTAGTTGGTACATGAATTCTTTTGCAGGAAGTCTACGATGAGTAAGCCCATTTCGGTGGAGAGTCTGATTATTTGATTTCATTCATAAATCTCTGTAGCTGGTGAAGTATCAAAGATCTTGTCCTTCAGAAAGGAGGGACAACAATGTGAGGCAGGGGAAACAGTAAGGCTAAAAGGGATAGTTAATGGTTAAAGCCCAGAAACTGGGAGACAGTGAGTTCTAATCCTGCATGAAAGCCACCTTTGGGACTTTGGGCCCATCACCAGGAGACTGTGAGTTCTAGTCCTGCCTTTCGTGCCTTAGGCATGAAATCTGGCTGGGTAACTTTGGCCAAATCACCAGGAGATGGTGAGTTCCTGTCTTGCCTTAGGCATGAAAAGTGATGGGTAACTTGGGCCAATTACCAGGAGGCTGTGAGTTCTAGTCTGCCGTAGGCACGAAAGCCAGTCACACTCACTCTCTCTCTCTGTCTGTCTCTCTCTCTCTCTTTGTCTCTGCCTCTCTGTCTGTCTGTCTGTCTGTCTGTCTCTCTCTCTCTCTCTCTCACACACACACACACACACCAACCCACTTCTGAGGAGAAAATAAGAGGGGGAAAGAGTATTAGGTATGCTCGCTGCCTTGAGTTATTTATAGAGTAATAAAGGCAGGATAAAAATCTGATAAATAAATAATGCATAGATAATAAAAGTCCTACTGGATTAGTCCCTAGGTTTTAGTAACCTGGTATTTGGTGTTTCATCCATTCAAGGAATCCACAAAGGGAAAAGATGGCCTTTTCTGCCATTATGTCAAACAAGACTACAGAGGATAGGGCTCAGCTGCGGCAGGTTAATTCACAATCGTGCACCAGTTGTATCTGATCAAACAGGTCTGGGGTCTCGCAGTGAGCCGGAGGCATCATACAAGCTGAGCAAATTAAGCAGGTGGGCATGGAGAAGGCCAGCAAGGAAGAAAAGTGCAGGAAGTCAATGCCACCGGCAGAGGTCGGAGACGTGCCACTAAGCAGCAACTAGGACATGTGCCAAAGAGGATTCTAAAAAGCAAGTTTTTGTGTGAGCTTTTTTAAAAAAAAAACAAAACTATGGGGCCTGTTGTTTCATTCAGGGGAAAGTAACCTTCTCCCTATTTAAGGAGAGTTGAGAAACCAAGAAGAGTAAGGAATATAAATTAACTTATATAGATGGGAGCTGATATTCTAGATAACTTTTGACTTAAAAAATAAATAAATAGAGGAACAGCTCCCACTCCCTTGCACCAGGGCACAGGTGAACAGTACGCAAATCCATGTGGATTTATAATACAACATCTAAAATGCTATACAAGCAACAATAAAACTTGCAGGCAGCCACTTTGGGAGTTTAAAATGCCATGGCAAATCTAGACTCTTTTCAGATTCCAGCTGGCCTCTCAGAATATTTTTCTTCCTTTTACGTTTCTCCCATAAGTTATTCACTTTCATTTCTACTCTGCAAGCCACTTTATGAACAAGACTTGGGGAGTTAAGAAACTAAATAATCAAATACTCTTAGGTGCCTAGAACTGTAATAGAGGGAGATGCCTGCTGTATCTCTGCATGAGTCTGTTCTCCACCCTCGGTCTCATCTGAGTTTGTTTTTTCCGTCAAGAAAAGCCAAAGCATTCGTTCTTGCTAGAGAAAGATGCCTGTCACATACCTGCATGAGTTCCTGCTCTGATCTTCCTTCCTCCCAATTAATTTTTGCGGAATAATTTTTCTGGTTTCTTCACACCTTTTCAAATGCACAGATGCATACAAGCCTTTCCCTTCTCCCAGAATTTTCCATCGTAAGTCACGACGGCTGTAAGACAAAGCTTCCACGGAACCAGACCCAATTTTGTTATTTTTTTTGCACAGGTTGTTAAGTGAGTGCTACTGTACAGTCACTGAGTGAATCAATGTATTCTTAAGGGTGATTTTTGCCAAAAGTGGCTGAAAAGATCAGAAACCAGCAAAAACATTGTAAAAATCTGGTCACAGAAGACTGATACCGGCTGTAAAGGCAAGCTGCTTGCCAAACACCCGAAATGCAGACATGTGACTGTAGTGTGTGTGTGCAATTGATGTAACTCTGGAATTGGGTTATAAGTATAATTTGTGGAGTCTGTCATAGCTTCAAATGATCATTAAGCAGATGGTCATTAAGCAAGGACTACCCACACCATTGCATCCAACATGGTTCAGCTCTCTAAATATTCCAAAGAACAATCCGAGCAATCTACTATTCAGGGGAGCCTGCTCCCCGTATCTCTGAATGCTTTGGCTTCCTGCCTCTTTCATTCACCCTCCTTCTGAAGAAGAGGGCGACTGTTGATCCAGAGCGTATCTGAGGGGGGGGGCTTGTTTCTTTGGTTTTTTTTAATCCCCCACTGCCTTGTTCATGTGGCATTGCTTTCTGATCAATTCAGAACAGCAACTCACAAGGAGTGGGCAGCTTTTCCTAGAAGAGATTGCCTTCAATTTGGCACATTTAAAATTATTTCCGCCCCCCCCCCAATTTCCCTGCCTAAGCATGAAGCAGGCCTCCAGTTTCAAAAGTGGGGGGGGGGAGCGAAGGAAAGAGCCAGAAGACCGATCTTTTCTTTTCTTTGCTCCATTCGGTCGAACGCACAGGAATGCGTTCCTCCCCCGCCGCCCCCCATATCCTGTGCCACTGGGCACAGGCTCTGAAATCTGGCACGGGTTCAACTTCCTGATGGGAATCTACCGAACCCTCAAGCAAAGCTTGGAGTGCTTACACACACACACACACACAATCGCCACAATTCAATTGCCTTTCCCGCCCCCTCCATCCAAACCAAGGTTCCTCGTTAAAAAGTACTTGGCAAGAAAAAAATAGTGATCCAATAAAATACTGGAAGTCTTTGCTCTCCATTCCCACCCCTCTGGAGAAGGCGAGCTTTTGGAAGGGGACCAGCCATCCCTGGGAAGGCGGGGGGGGGGGGTTTGGACGCCACTTCTGGGAGGGGGGGCGTGCAAGGGAGGGGAGTCCGCCTGTTTAATGAGCAACAGCTGTAGCCAACCCTTTAATCCGTGCAAGAGTTTGAGGACAAGCTGTCCTGTAGATTATATAAACCGCCTCTCCTCTGTTTGTTTAATTCAGTGGCTCTCTCTCTCTCTCTCTCTCTCTCTCTTATAACACTGATTTACTGACAGGGCCAATGGCAGAGAGGGGAGTGGCAGAGCACCAGGGGGCAGGGAGGGCACAAGGGAGCAGGGGGTCGGCCCAACTGCCGTGTTCCCCCCCTTCCAGCTGTTTGTGACCTCCTGCTGCACCCTCCGAAGGCTTTTTCCAAGGAAACCTTGACAGCTGTGTAGAAACCTTCTCCCTGCAGACAATAAACACCGCAATGATGGGGGCCATTTGCTCTCTCTCTCTGCACCCCCCCCCCGCCCCAGATTGCAACATTTCCTGCTGGTGGGGAATGGATCCAGATGCAGGAAAAACACACACAGACCGAGGCCATTTGAGGCCTGGCTTTCCACTAATCCCAGACAGAGAATACATCTGGCCGAAACTGGCAAGAAAATCCCCGCTCACCAAGTATCAGAGCCAGTTCGGTGGAGTGGTTACGGTGCTGGACTATAAACCAGGGAACGGTGAATTCTAGTCTGGTTTTAGGCATGAAAACCAGCTGGATGAGTCTGGGCCAATCACCAGGAGACTGAGAGTTAGATTTACCGATACAGCTATCTAATAAATATGGAAATGTGTATAGTCCAGGTAAAACATAAATTACAAATTAAAAAGCTGTTGGCTTGCTTAAAAACCAGGAGATTGTTAGTTATAGTCCCGCTTTAGGCATGAAAGCCAGCTCGGTAGTTTTGGGCCAATCACCAGGAGTCTGTGAGTTCTAGTCCTGCCTTAGGCATGAAAGCCAGCTGAGTAGCTCTGGGCCAATCACCGGGAGTCTGTGAGTTCTAGTCCCGCCTTAGGCATGAAAGATAGCTGGGTAGCTCTGGGCCAATCACAGCAAGACTGTGAGTTCTAGTCCTGCCTTATGCATGAAAGCCAGTTGGATAGCTCTGGGCCAATCACCGGGAGACTGAGTTTTAGTCCGCCTTAGGCATGAAAGATAGCTGGGTAGCTCTCAGCCAATCACCAGGATTGTGAGTTCTAGTCCCGCCTTAGGCATGAAAGCCAACTGGGTAGCTCTGGGCCAATCACCAGGAGACTGGGAGTTCTAGTCCTGCTTTAGTCATGAAAACCAACCAGGGTTGCTTTGGGTTAGTTATTTTCTCTCAGCCTAAGTCACCTCACAGGATTGTTGTTCTGGAGAAAATGAGGAAGGAATATTAACAATGTTTATTACTTATACAAATGATAAAGGCAGAATTTTAAAAAATCTAATCTAATAAATCATGCTGGTTAGATCTCGGGTTCTGCTCCTGCTTGCAAAAAGGTTCCCCTCATAGTAATGGATCCCTCCTAGATTCTGATGTACAAGAGCAGGGCTGATTCTAACCACTGGCAACTCACCACCAAAGCCTAATCTTTACTTTCAACCTGACAGGGGTTCCTTTCAGACAGACGGTCTTTTTCAAACTGAAACATGCTGGAAAACCAGGATAGCGGGGTACTATGTTGCCCTGGGACCCTCTCCCCTCAGTTTAATTCCCTAAAAATAACCCCGTGGAGTAAACTGAGGCCGAAATTGCTGAAATTTCATCCGGAAAGCTTTTCAGCTCTATCCGGCTTCGTTGACTTATAGCCTGCTTTCCCACCCTGTCTGCCTCCAAAATGCCTCCTAAATGAACCTCTATTTTTGAACTTTTTGCAATCAAAGCAACTTACAAACCTATTTGGCATGAATACCTTTATGCAAATAACGGAATGCTATTCCCACACGTTGTGGAAACGCTACAGCTGTGGCTTTCAACTCCGTGTAAGATTTGGAAGATTTTGAGGCATCTGTCTTTCTGGGAATGAAATGCTAGAGTTTCCGCCAAACCCCTCTTCTTTGAGTTAGGCTTCCTTGCCAGACGGCTTGCGTTTGCGGGACTTCCTTCTTCCTTTTTCTCAGAAAACCTTCCACTTCCACCCGGCCACGCACAATCATTCCTCCCCATTCCTTGCTGAAAGCTGCTATTACAGGAAATAAAAAAAAATGGAGGTGGGTGGGGAGGAAATGTCATCTGGAATTAATAAGCTACTTCCTGCAGCTACAATTCCACCATTGTGGGGTGCTTGCAGCTTTGTCCTCACAAGGGTTTGTGCTGCAGATACAAAAGAGATGTCCTCACTTCCCCTTTGACTGCATCAAAAATATCCTCGGAAATTGCCTTCTCCCCCCCCCCATTTTTTTTTCAAGGTCTTCATGACTTTGTCTTCCTCTTTTCCCCAGCTCGCAACCAAGGCAATTTAAAGTTGGCCTTGACTGTTCCAGTTTGAAAGGAGAATCCTTTCCCTTACCTCAAGTGGTGGGATTCAAATAATTTAACAACCGGTTCTCTGCCCTAATGACCTGCTGGGTGGTATAGCCATAGTGGGCATGGCCAGGGTGTGTGATGGGAGGAAAAAGGGTTGCGGGGAGGGAGGATGGATGCGCTGCCCTCCCTGTCGTGTCCCCCTCCCCCTCCAACGACCGGGTCTAGGAAGTCCGTATCAAGCGTGGCCACGAAGCCTCTGCAGCTTTGCCAAATTCCTTCCAGGTTTCACAGGGCAGGCAGGAGTCCAAGTTGTGACTTCAGCAAACTAGATGAGACTTTGCTTGACTCAAGGTTGGAATGCCACAAGCAAGTCCTTTATATAGGCTGTGGGGTGTGGCTCCATGACTCAGCATTTATCCAGGCCTGCCCCTCCCTTCCTTCTGCTGGCGTCGCCTCTCAGATCTCCGGAAGCAAGGATCCTCCTACTGTGAATTCTCTTCAGCTGGATCTGCTGTCGGTAATTCTAGCACGTGGCTGGCTCCCTGCTCACACGCTGTAGGAGTGAGGTTTGTTTGTTCATTCCTGACATCCTGTCCGGGCATGGGGCCAGGGCCGGGGGCTGGAGGCATGACAGGCCATTCATCTTCATTATCAGACTCACCCCATGCCCCATTTTGGGCGTAGGAGGCCTCCCTGAAGCCTCCTGGGAGCGAAAATGGGGTGTTGGGGACTCCTGGAAGAGGCGGGGCGGGAAGGGCCCAGCCAGCAATTTAGCTACCGGTTCATCCGAACCGGCTGAATCCCATCACTGCCTTAACCCACCACAATGTTTGCTGGGCATGCAAATAAGCACACTTCCCAGGTCATTGGGATTACTGACAGTTCAGGTTGGGTTCTGTCCAGCTCCTATTGGACACTTCAGGTCAGGGTTAGGGTTAGGGTCAAACTCAAGGCCCGCAGGCCACATCCAGCCCATGGGTGCTTAGATCTGGCCCGTGGGGCCACCCTGGAAAAAGCGAAGGACTGGCCTGTGGTGCCTCTGCCAGTGAAAATGGAGCTTAGGAAGGCTGAGAGCGGCCCTCGTGAGCTCCATTTTTTTCTGGCAGAGGGTTTCAGGAGGCTGTTGCAGCCAGAAATGGAGCTTGGGAGGGCCATGCATAGCCCTCCCGAGCTCCGTTTTCACTGGCAGAGGGTTGCAGGAGGCTAATAGAGTTTGGGAGCCCACTTTCACTGGCAGAATGCTCAGGCCACCACAGGCGCCCCCACACAAGTGATGTTGAGCTGGCCATGCCCATCCCGGCCACGCCTACCCCAGCCTCCCGAGGTCAAACACAACCCTGATGTGGCCCTCAAAGAAATTGAGTTTGACACCCCTGCTTTAGGTCATCTAATAACTCTACCCTCTCACTGGTCAATGAAGACTGATATCAGTAGCCATTTTGGCCTTAGATGCAGTAGGGACCCAACACCCAACCAAGTCTGTTTCAAGTCTTCCATGGGCTCCCTTTTAAATCTGCATTCCATATGTCCAACCTTCCCATTTTAGGGAAGGCTATTGAGAAGATGCTAAGATGCCTTCAACTTCAGGGACCCCCAAGGAAATGGTTTGTCTGGACTCTTTCCAGTCAGGTAACCAAGACTGGGAACTAAAGTGGCTTTTGTCATCCTGATGGATGACCTCTGTGAAGGTCTGGATGGAGCCTTAACCTGTCCTGCTCTTACTTGATGCCTCAGTGGCCCTTGATACTATCAACTAGAGCAGTGTTTCTCAAACTCAGCAACTTGAGACGTGTGGACTTCCTCAAATGCCACAGCCGATTGCAAGACTCTGAGCCTCTTTGATCAAACACAACTGGTGCAGGGTTGTGAAAAATCCTGCAATAGCTTAGCTCTATCCTCTGTAATGACCTTCTTGGGGATGGGCTACATAGCTAGATGATCTCACGAAGAGAACTTCCTCGGTCCCCAAATTTCCAACCCTCATTGATTCAGTATTTATATCAATGTTATATTTGTCTATGCATTTGGGACCTTTTAGCTAAGCTGCCTGAAACTGATAGGATCCATGGGGGCAGGGGAATAAAGAGCATGGAGAAATGATAAGCAATTTGGCTGGAAAAAAATTGAAAGAAGCAACCTCAGCAACTTTAAGATGCATCAACTTCAAAGCCCAGAATTCCCCAGCCAGTTTTCTGGCTGGGGAATTCTGGGAATTTAGGTGCATACATTTGAAAGTTACTGAGGTTGAGAAATGCTGGACTACAGGTAGTGCTTGACTTACAACCATTTGTTTGGTGACCTTTCAGTTACAATGACACTGAAAAATGTGACTTACATACTGGCCCTTGCATTTACAACCGTTGCAGCCTTCCTATGGTCACATAGCAATAGCAATAGCATTTAGACTTACATACCACTTCACAGTACTTTACAGCCCTCTCTTAAGCCTTTTACAGAGTCAACCTCTTGCCCCCAACAATCTGGGTCCTCATTTTACCCACCTTGGAAAGATGGAAGGCTGAGTCAACCTTGTGCCTGGAAAGATTCGAACTGCCAAATTGCAGGCACAAGGTAGTCAGCAGAAGTAGCCTGCAGTGCTGCACTCTAACCACTGCGCCACTGCGGTTCCTGTTTGATCACATCAAGAAAATTCAGGCACTTGGCAACCAACAACGTGTAGTCCTCAACAGAACTACATCCACATGGAGGGAAGTATGCAGTGGAGTACCCCAAGGCTCTGTTTTAGGCCCAACATCTTCATCAATGACTTGGACGAGGGGATAGATGGGGAACTCATCAAATTTGCACATGACACCAAGCTGGCAGGAATAGCCAACACTCCAGAAGATAGGCTCAAGTTACAGAAAGATCTTGACAGACTTGAACATTGGGCGCTATCTAACAAAATGAAATTCAACAGTGAAAAAAGTAAGGTTCTACATTTAGGCCAAAAAAACAAAATGCACCAGTACCGTATATGTGGTACCTTGCTCAATAGTAGTACCTGTGAGAGGGATCTTGGAGTCCTAGTGGATAACCATTTAGATATGAGCCAGCAGTGTGCAGCAGCTGTTAAAGAAGCCAACACAGTTCTGGGCTGCATAAACAGTGGGATAGAATCAAGATCACGTGAAGTGTTAATACCACTTTATAATGCCTTGGTAAGGCCACACTTGGAATATTGCATCCAGTTTTGGTTGCCACGATGTAAAAAAGATGTTGAGACTCTAGAAAGAGTGCAGAGAAGAGCAACAAAGATGATTAGGGGACTGGAGGCTAAAACATATGAAGAACGGTTGCAGGAACTGGGTATGTCTAGTTTAATAAAAAGAAGGACTAGAGGAGACATGATAGCAGTGTTCCAATATCTCAGGGGTTGCCACAAAGAAGAGGGAATCGGGCTGTTCTCCAAAGCACCTGAGGGTAGAACAAGAAGCAATGGGTGGAAACTGATCAAAGAAAGAAGCAACTTAGAACTAAGGAGAAATTTCCTGACAGTTAGAATAAGTGGAATGACTTGCCTGCAGAAGTTGTGAATGCTCCAACACTGGAAATTTTTAAGAAAATGTTGGATAGCCATCTGACTGAGATGGTGTAGGGTTTCCTGCCTGGGCAGGGGGTTGGACTAGAAGGCCTCCAAGGTCCCTTCCAACTCTGTTGTTATGTTATGTTATGTTATGTATTTACAATGGTAGCAATGTCCTGGGATCATGTGATCCCTTTGCAACTCTCCCAGATGCCACCTGACAAGCAAAATCAATGAGGTAAATCAGATTTGCTTAACAATCATGTGACTCCCTTAATAACTAACAGCCATGGCAAAAAAAAAAAAAGCTCACTTAACAACGATTTTGCTCAGCAATGGAAATTCTGGTTCCAGTTGTAGTCACAAGTTTAGGACTATCTGTATAAAATCTTTCTGGATTGCCCGTAAGAATTGCATTCTTTTACAGTGATTCTATTTTTTTATACAATGTGAGTGATTCAAATTAACAGTAATAGAGGAAGATAGATCAATTGTAGGGCATCCTTCCTTCTTTGGAGATCCCCCTTTTCCCATATACCATTTAAGGGTGTGAATAAGGTTCTAGAACAGGGGTCTCCAACCTTGAAAACTTTAAGACTTGTGGACTTCAACTTCCAGAATTCCTCAGCCAGCTTTGCTGGCTGAAGAATTCTGGGCATTGAAGTCCACAAGTCTTAAAGTTGCCAAAGTTGGAGACCCCTGTTCTAGAAGGTAGTATTTTCAATATTAAGCAAAAATCAAGAACACGGAGGCATAACCTAAAACTGACAGTTCAAAAGTAACATTAGGAAGCATTATTTCACAGAAAGAGTAGTGGAAGCAATTTCCAGTGAAGACAGTGGGCCAATCATCAGTAACTGAATTTAAACATGTTCATCTTCCAGCAAAAGTTAAAAAATAAAATTATATAGTATATAAACACATATATGAGTAAATATAAGGAGGTATAAGCATATATATATATAGGAAGAAGAAAAGAAAAACAATAGGACAGGAACGGTAGGCACGTTTGTGCGCTTATGCACACCCCTTATGGTCCTCTTAGGAATGGGGTGAGGTCAATAGTAGAAAGTTTTTGGTTAAAGCTTTTAGGATTATGGGAAGAGACCACAGAGTCAGGTAAAGTATTCCAAGCACTGATGATTCTGTTACAAAAGTCATATTTTCTGCAATCTAGATTAAAGCGGTTGACATTAAGTTTAAATCTATTTGTTGCTCTAGTATTATTGCAATTAAAGCTGAAGTAGTCCTTAACAGGAAGGACATTACAATAGATGATTCTGTGAGTTAAACTTAGGTCTTGTCGAAGGCGACGGAGTTCCAAGTTTTCTAAGCCTATGATTTCAAGTCTGGTGGGGTAAGGTATTTTGTTGTTTTCAGAGAAATGGAGAACTCTTCTTGTAAAATATTTCTGGACACGTTCAATTGTATTGATGTCAGAGATGTGGTGAGGATTCCAAACAGGCGAGCTGTATTCTAGAATTGGTCTAGCAAATGTTTTATATGCTCTGATTAGTAGTGTGGTGTTTTTGGAAAAGAAGCTACGCAAGATTAGGTTTACAACTCTTAGAGCTCTTTTTGCTATGTAGTTGCAGTGGGCTTTGGCACTTAGATCATTTGACATGAAAACTCATATGTACCATACATGACATCTTGAGCCAAGCAGGAGGTACCACAGAAATCTCAACCATAAGAGTTGGAAGGCCATCAAAGAGAGCTGATGGCCATCCAATCCAGCCTCCTGATCAGCACAGAAACCCAGATTAAAGCTTCCCACATATGCAACTCTCTAACCTCTTAGTTCAACACATAGCAAATTTCTTCTTCAACAACAACAAAACAAAACAAAAAAAGAACTAGATTCTCTCTGGGATTTCTTTAGATTGAAGAAAATAGAATAACATTTCAGAAATTTCAGCAGCTGGAGCGCTTTCACATTAGAACCCGATTTATCTCCCAGGCTGCTAAGGTGAGACTTTTTTCAGTTTTTTTACTCACAACCTCTGTGTGAACTGCAAAGGAGGCTGTTCTGTGATTGCTAAGAGATGGATATTCAGATGTGCATCTCTCTTAGGATCTGAACATACCATTATAGTTCGCTTGCTCCATTTAGATAGATCTAATGAATGGAGTCCACTAATTCTCTAGATAATGGATTCCACTGTTGACCACTTCTTGTTCTTAGGAAGGTTTTTCTGACATTAAATCTCTTTCTCGTTCTTCCATTATTTTTGTATGTGCTGTTCTGGAATCAGGAAGCATTTGGGCTCTCTTTTATAAGACATCCTTTCAGGTATTTGAGGAATGTTATCATACCCCCACCCTCAGAGTTGCAGATACCCTCCCTTCTTCAATCTTTCTTTATTCAATTTAGTTTCTAGCCTCTGATTTTCTGATAATGGTAACCAAGACAATGTTCCAATTTCTCTGACCAGAACAGGGGGAAAAATAATACTTGCTATGGGTCTAACCAAAGCAGTACAGAGTTAAATTGCTTTCTGTGGTTTGGAAAGCATATAATTGCATTTGCCTCTTTTGCAGCAATATTACACTGCAGGCTCCTATTCAGTTTGCAATCAGCTACTACTACCCTAAATACTTCAGTTTTCAATTTCCTGTTATCAGTATTCTATCCTACGCCCATGCATTTGATGTTTGTTTTCTAACTGGTGGCTCAACAGACTAATGCAGTCTGTTATTAACACAGCTGCTTGCAATTACTGCAAGTTCAAGTCCCACCAGGCCCAAGGTTGACTCAGCCTTCCATCCTTTATAAGGTAGGTAAAATGAGGACCCAGATTGTTGGGGGCAATAAAAGTTGACTTTGTATATAATATACAAATGGATGAGACTATTGCTTAACACAATGTAAGCCGCCCTGAGTCTTCGGAGAAGGGCAGGATATAAATTCAAATAAAAATAAATTCAAATTAAAAAAAAAACCTGAAGACCTTTACTCTCATCTATGTTAAACCTCACGATGTTCACCGTCAGCCCCATTCTCCATCTTCTCAAGAGAGTTTTGAATTTTATTTCTGTCTTAAAGGGGTTTAGTTATTCCATCCAACATCATACAATTTGAAAAATTGATAAATATTCCCTTTATGCTCCATCAAATCAACTTGGAAAGAGGTAAAGGATTGGAGGCAAGGGATCTAAGACTCACCTTTATAGCATCCCGTTTGATGTGTCTCATCAGTTTGATATGGAACCATTGATGGACCTACTCTCGGTATGAACTCAGCTCAGCAATTCTTCCCTACCACAAACAGTTTCATAGATCAATTTTCCTTTCTACCTCCTGTTTGATCTCCATAGCAAACTCCTGTTAGCATTCCCTGTTTACTTTCCTCAGGCATGTATTTACGCATTTTCTTTTCCTGTCACAGAACAAAATAAAATTTAATAACGTTTTTAGAGAACTTTGAGGGCAGAACATAACATATGGGGAGGTGCATATGGTGCTTTGAGCCTTGTTTTGTGCATCAGTGTTTTAGGAGGAAGAGTCGTTGTAAATAATAAATGTGCACATAAAAAATGATAAATGTAGGCACTGACTTCTCCTTCACAACATTTCTCAGCCTCAGTACAAGGAATGTACCTCACTATTGCAGAAAGCACAGCCTTTCTGGGTTGAATCCCACCCTAATTTTTCAGGATTTTAAAACTTGGGAAAGTTAGAAGTTTCCAAAAATAACATTTGGGGGCTGTGTGTGTGTGTGTGTGTGTGTGTGTGTGAGAGAGAGAGAGAGAGAGAGAGAGAGAGAAAGCGAGTACAACCTAATTCATTCTTTGCGGGAATGCATTGCAACACAACTCAGTCTTCTTTAAACTTCACAATGCAATTCTCAACTCAAAAATTACATTCAGAAATATGTATATCAGAAAACTTGCTAATAAAAATGTATGTATTGGGGAGCTGGCAAATACAAGGTCACTAATAAAGGCAGTTGTATAGCCAAAAGTAACTTTCAGTTATATATGAAAAAAATGTTATCTTTATCACTTTTTTAAAAAAAAAATGTGCCTACCAATGTGGAAATTTCATAGAATATGGTTTTATATTATACCTGGGCCTTGGACTCAGAATGTATGAAGGACTCCATCTCTTGCCTTTCCTGTTAGTTGATTAATCACCTTGTCTGCTGTTTGTATTTATTTATTTTAATGGCTGTTTTAATGTTTTTATAATTTTAGAGTTGTACACTGCCCGGAGTCACTTGGTTGAGTTGTGCAGCTATAAAAATTGAATTAGATAGCTAGATAGCTGGATAGGTGGAGAGAGAGAGACGGAGAGGGAGAGAGAGGCAGGGAGCGTGTAGATAGATAGAGATAGATAGATAGATAGATAGATAGATAGATAGATAGATAGATGATGGATGGTAGATAGATAGATAGATAGATAGATAGATAGATAGATAGATAGATAGATAGATAGATGATAGATAGATAGATAGAAAAATAAGAAATGACATAGAAGGTAGTTTAAACCAGGGGTCTTCAACCTTGGCAACTTTAAGCCTGGTGGACTTCAACTCCCAGAATCCCCTTTGCTGGCTGGGGAATTCTGGGAGTTAAAGTCCTCCAGACTTAAAGTCTCCAAGGTTGGAGACCCCTGGTTTAAACCATAGGACCATAGGCACTCAAAGTTTGTTGAGGATGGTGGGAGAGATAAATTGCTTTAGGCCGCCCACCTTAAAATGGTCTTAGCGAAAGTATAGCTCGCTATAGAAAACGATTCAATGGATCAATACAGTCTGTGCAGAGCAGCAAATTGTATCAATAAAAATACAGACCCTCGTCTTATTTCAACCTAGTTACTGGGCCAGAGACGTCAGCGAAGAAAAAGCAATGGAGAAAAATATTGTACTGGCATAAGACAGCAAAAAGCAAAAAGACAGTACAGTAAGAAGATGGTCTTCAAAAGATCACACTATTCTCAAAGAATTTCCTTGTAAAACATAAAGGTGACTACAGTGGCGAAGGATGCGTGTAAAATAGACACTTCTCAGCAAGGAGGAATCACCTGAGAATTGGGAAAGTTCAGGAGAGTGAAATCTGTACGTCAACTGAAACCATGCTCCTGTAAGTCCTTATCTGTATATATATATTTTCTTTTTTATATTACTGATATTCACAGGTGCCCTGTGGGAAACCTTGCAAAGGAAAACAAAATAGGACCCTGGGTTTATATGACAGCATGGAGATTCCTTTTGTGTGAGGTTTTACCTAATGCATTGCTGCACTCTGGAGCATTGGTATCAGATCGTGCACATGAAAAAAATATGTTACAGTTGTAGGTGCAATCCGATAAATTGCTTTTGTGTAGTGTTTTATTTATGGAGAGGAGAAAATACACAGAGGAAACAGATGGAAAGCTGAGGAAAAATGTACATGCCACATCCAAGTATAGAAATTTAAAAAAAAATAGCATGATAGCAAAATTCTAATGCACCGGTTTCATGTTTAAAATAAGACTCTTGTATGGAAAAGAAATTTAGAATAGGACAGTATTGGAAATATATTTTATTGGATATGTAGATGAATTGCATTGAAAAACATTGCATTTCTGGTAGGAAGATATTAACAATTTATTGAGAATCATTAATTTGGAATGAACATTACTGGACATCCTATCAAAATCCCTGCTGATAACAGAAAATTGCTGTTAGAGAATTCCTATTATGGGATGAATCAACCACTGTTTAAAAACTTCTAATGAAAGGGAGTCCACAATCATCTAAACAGTTTATCCTGATTGTTTATCTACCAGCTGGTTTGGCTCCAAGTCCAGAACAAATCTGATCCATTATTTGCACGACATATCTTCGACTATTTCAAAATGACTAACAAATCATCTTTTAAACTTCTTCACATTGTGCACAGATAGGCCTACTGTGAGTTTCTGAGCTTTTTCACACAAGCAAGTGGCTGTTGGATCAAATCAAAGCTTTTAGGACAAAGAATATTACAATAAAAACACACAAGCCTCTAATTAATAAAATTAAAAACTTGACATAAAATACACCAATAAATTATAAATAATAACATCATATAGTACCCCAGACTTTATAATATATAGAGAATCATCTCCATTTGTCTCATTGAATCATCATGTGGTCTAGAGCAGGCCCTGTTTTCTCAGTTTCCCTGACCTGTGAAATCAGGGGTGGTATTCACTTATTTTGGCTACCGGTTCGCAAATATGAGCATGCCACCTCCACACATGCGCAAAGCGTCAAAAACGGGACGTGAGGACATCCAGGTGAGTGGGCGGAGCCTCCCACAGCCGCTGCTACCAGTTCACTCGAAACTGATAGAACCAGCTGAACACTACCACTGGGCACAATGTATGTCTACTTACAAAGCTAAAAGAAAAAAAAAATCTGGATAGTGGAGATTGTAGCACCTGGAAACAGCAGATGTAAAGACAAAGAACTGGAGAAAATAATCAAGTATAAAGACCTGAAAATAGAAACAGAATGACTATGGCAAAAGAAAGCAAAGATCATACCAATAATAGGCTCAGAACGTCTGCGCACCTCTTGAACACCATTGGAATTGACTAAATCCCCATCAGCCAATTGCAAATGGCATCTTTACTTGGAACAGCTTATATCCTTCAACCATACAAAAATGCCAAATGCAGTCTAAACATCTGGCTGACTGTGTGACCAAAAATATTATATTAAATTTATATGCTGCCTGACTCCCAGCAAGTCTGAACAGTTGACCTTAGTCAGAACATTTAAAAGCAATACAAAAAAAGCACAAGACAATAGAACAACAATGGCAAAAAAGGCCCACAAATGGATAACAGTGACAATCATCAAAATTTGTACTATAGATAGTCCTCGACTTATAACATTTCATTTAGTGACTGTTTGAAGCTATAATGGGATTGAAAAAAATTTTGGTTTTAGTTTCATTCCCTTGCCTGCTGCTCACCTCCAGCTGTGCAGCCCAGTTCCTAACAGGCCACAGACTGGTACCAATCTATGGCCCAGGGGTCGAGCACCCCTGGGATAAATATCTATCAACAAAGGAGCATGTGCCATAGGGATTTTACCAAGCCATCTTTACATGTACATAAAAGCAGTTAGAAAGGAATGTTTTGTTAGCACCCCATAGGACTACTGAGAGTAGGGCATCAGCCTGGCTAAGGCCCCACAACTTTTTAGAATTCGAACTGAGGAGAGAGAGAGAAGATCAGGCTTCCATTTATTTAAATTGCTTAAAACACTTTATATGACCTACTTATTAAATTAAAATAATTATTTAAAAATGGATTTAAGTTTGTAAAATGTTATTTTAAACAAAATTATTTAAATGCATTTAAATTCAGGATTTAGAAGGCATTCCTTTTTGTTTTAATCATATTAAAATTTACAATTAAAAACATTAAAAAATAATACAATCTGTAAAAAAAAATAAAAGAATAAAAAAAAGCTGAAAACAACAATAACTGGTATCCAGAGTAGGCCTCTTACACTGGATCAAGTGGGATGGGACAATCCTATTGGGGTATGATGGCTCCTAAGGTACCTTGATACTTCCAACCATAAATCTACTTAATTAATAAATAAATAATATACTACTAAGGGAATAAGTGGGTGACACTTATCTTAAGTGGAGAGTTCACAATCTCAGGTAGCTGGCCAAGGTGCCACCTTTGTGTTCTCTACAATGATGGTACCATTGCAGTTCTGGACAACGCTAGTATAATTCCCCAGTGGGGAATCTTCAACCTGATTGAAATACTGTGTCCAGTTCTGGTCACCATTATACAAAAATAGATGTCGAGACTCTAGAAAGAGTGCAGAGATGAGCAACATTGATGATAAGGAGTCTGGAGGCTAAACTGTATGATGAACGATTGAGGGAATTAGGTATGTCTAGTCTAGGGGCGGGCTCCAAATCCCGTCGCTTGTTGGTTTGCTTGTGTGTGTGCGTGCGCTCATGCACGTGTGTGGTGCTTCTGTGCATGCGCAGAAGTGTCCAGGTGGGTGGGCAGAGCCTCCCGCCACTACCACTACCGGTTCGCTTGATCTGGTGTGAATCGGTAGCAACCCACCATTGGTCTAGTGTAACGAAGAGAAGGACTAGGGGTGATATGATACAGTCTTCCAGTACTTGTGGGGCTGTCACAGAGAAGAGAGAGTCAACATCCTCCAAAGCAGCCAAGGACAGGACAAGAAGTATGGTGGAAGATCATCAAAAAGAGATCCAACCTAGAACTGAGGGGAAATTTCCTGACAGTGAGAACAATTATTCAGTGGGACAGCTTGCTTCCAGAAGTTGTGGGTCCATCACTGAAGATGTTCAAGAAGAGACAGACAGAATAGCATAGGGCAGGAGTGTCAAACTCAAGGCCAGCGGCCTGCATACAGCCCGCGGGATGCTTAGACCTGGCCTGCGGGGCTGCCCTGGAAACAGTGGACCAGCCCGCTGTGTCTCTGCCAGCAAAAAATGAAGCTCGGGAAAATGGAGTTACGTTTTTGCTGACAGAGGGTTGGAGGAGGCCGTTGCAGCCAAAAACAGAGCGGGGGAGCCTGTTTTCGCCGGCAGAGCACTTAGGCTACCACAGGTGTCCCACACAAACACAAGTGGACATCAAGCTGGCCATGCTTACCCTGGCCACGCACACCTGACTCCGCCCCCCCAAGGTCAAACACAACCCTGATGCGTCCCTCAATGAAATCGAGTTTGACTCCCCTGGCATAGGAGGATGGACTGGAAGACCTCCAAAGTCCTTTCCAGCCCTATTATTCTAAGTCCTATGATGCCTTACTATTAATCAGTGAGGGGCACCAGGCCTACAAGTCTGAGCTGACCTTAGATGCCTTCCACAACTTTTCACTTCCAGGCAGGGAAGGGGAAAAAAAGGAAGCAGGTTTCCTTTTATCCAGAGGATCTTGCACTAGCCAGGATCAAGGATGAGGAACATGGCAAAGGGAGGAGTAGTAGGGAAGGGAGAGGCAAATGCCACAGGTTGCCTAAGCTTGCTACTCTCTGTCAGATAACCTGAGGGCTTGTGCGTGCCACATCATGGTCAAATTCCAGGAATTTAGTAGTAATTTATAGTACAGGTGGAGAGTTTTGTTAAATTATGATGAGATATCTTTGAGCTGGGGCGGGCTATCTTTTGGCAGGCAGGCAAGAACCAAACTCTTTTGCCTTCTACTTCTGGCAGTTACTAAGGCTGATTTGGGAGATGGGTGCAGTGCTGGCTTGCAGCTTATATACCTCCTGGATTCCTTCTAATAGGAGAAATTTATATCTCCAAAAATATTTGTGTGATGAACAACAGAGAGATCCCTCTAATACAGTGTTTCCCAACCTTGGCAACTTTAAAGATGTGTGGACTTCAACTCCCAGAATGGCTGGCTGGGGAATTCTGGAAGTTGAAGTCCACACATCTTTATCTTGTCAAGATTAAAAAAAAAACCACTGCCCTAATAGAATACATAGCTTGATGTTCTTCAAAGAACACAAATTTTTGAAAATCTGTATATTGGGTTTAAGAGAATATGAATTTCCATGTGGCATGTCAAACAAACAATTGGCTTCCAATTCTTTTGTACAATTCAGTTAAAAAATGAACCGTGGTAGATGCAAGCATTTTGTGTTGACTCGTCAGTACCAAACTTACAATAACAGTGGCAACCTAACAGTGCCAAAGCCAGGGGTGGACTGCTGGGGGCTCACAGGGGTTCGGGAGAACCTCTAGCTAAGATTCTGTGCAGTTTGGAGAACCCCCAAATCCCACTCTTGGCTGACCCTGCCCCACCCACCCTGCCCCACCCCTCCCAGGAGTACCCACATGGCCTGTTTTAGATTCGGATAAGTGCAGAGTGTAATGTATCTTTAAGGGTTTTGGAGGGAAAATAGAGCGGGAAATAGCACGTTGCTAATTGGCTGATAGCCTCCAGCTGAACTGTATATAAGGAGGGGTTTTTACCGTTTGCGGTTGCTGGGTTCACCATATAGTAAAGAGCTGTTGTTACTCATCTGGTCTCCTGCCTCGTTATTGCCCGAATCTAACACTGGCGACGAAGGTGGGATCTCGAGGCAAAAGAGCACCAGGAACGAACCCAGCAAAATAAGGGCGGTTAGCAACGATGTCCAGCTATACACCGCCAGCGCCATTCGACCCAGCCAAAGAAAATGGGGTCATACATGGCTCGCCGAGTGTTTCCTCGAAGCCAACGAGCTCCAAGGAGTCTCGGACAACAGGAAACGGGCGATTTCCTGAGTCACTGCGGTCCCGAGGTTTTCGACACCGCTGAATCGCTTGAGCCAACGCCGTACAGGCGGTACCGTGGCAAACTCTGCAGACTGTTTTGAAAGCCCACTATGCACCAACGCCTTCCAAGTTCGCTCAACGGTTCGAATTAAGGCAGCGCATGCAGCAAGAGGGCGAGTCCATCAGTGTGTACATGGCAGCACTGAGGAAAGCCGCGAACCATTGTGAGTACCGAGACTTGAAGACGCGTTGCTCGACCAGCTAATTTGCGGGTCAGGGACATCCGTTTGCGACGGCGGCTGCTGTCCAGAAGCAACCTAACGCCGCAATCGCCCTGGACGAGGCAAGGGCTCACGAGATGTCTACCCAAGCGGCAGAAACACTACAAAGCCGGTCGCGCCAGGGCGGCAGCGAAAACAACCCCGGTCCACAACGAGGAAGTCCAGGCCGAGTCGGAAGAGGAGGAAGAGGAAGAAGTCTTCCACACCGGGAGGCCGGAGAGGAAGACCGGGCGACGCGCGAGTTGCGGGGCCAACACCAACGGCAACATTGCAAATTTAAGGATGCCACGTGTCGGCGATGTGAAAAAAGGGCACATCGCGAAAGCCTGCCGAGCGCCCCAACCTTCCCGCCAAAATTCAAACCGACCAATCAAAGCGCTGGAACCGTGAAACGCCCGGGATTGGTCAAGGGAAAAAGGCGCGGTTGAATCAGACCGCCGTGAGAGTGGGCCAGGCATCAACACGCCTAGAAAAAAATCTTTGTTAAAACACTCATCGAAGGAGTGCCGTGCGAATGGAAGTGGACACTGGATCTTCAATTACGATCATGTCCTGGAGCAACTTAGAAAAAAACTTGCCGGCTATCGCGAAACGCAAACTGCGGCCACAGAAGCTACGAGTGCATGTCTATCAAGGGGACAGGGTCCCTGTCCGAGGGGCGACGACCGTCCACGTCAAGTATGGACAGTTCGAAAAACTCTGCCCATCACCATCGCCGATGGGACTCTGCCGAGTTTGTTGGGACTAGACTGGTTCCGGGCATTGGGCATGGGAGTGACCGGAGTCTTCCGAAATGAAGTCGACCTCAAGGACGAACTCATGAAGGAGTTCGAGGACGTTTTCAAAGACTGCCTGGGCAAGTACAAGGGGACCCCTATCTCCTTCAATCTAGACCCTCAAGTTGCCCCTATCCATTTAAAAGCTAGGAGGGTTCCCTTCGCCCTGAAGCCCAAGATTGACCGGGAACTGGACAAACTAGTAAGCCAGGGGATACTAGTGCCAGTCGATCATGCGAAGTGGGAGACGCCAATAGTCACCCCAGTGAAACCAGACGGGTCAGTCAGGATTTGCGCCGATTACAAGGCGACGCTTAACAAAGCTTTGCAAAAAAACGCTTACCCCGTCCCTGTGGTACAACACTTGCTACACTCGTTAGGGCAGGGGCAGGTTTTTGCTAAACTAGATTTGGCCCAAGCCTATCAGCAGTTACCCGTAGATAGCAGCACGGCCGAAGCTCAAACAATCGTAACGCACAGGGGTGCTTTCAAATGCACCAGGTTACAATTTGGGGTCAGTGTGGCACCAGGATTATTTCAAAATTTAATGGAGCGGCTTCTGCAGGCTCCCGGGTGGTACCGTACTTTGATGACGTACTGGTATCCGCCGACAATATGGAAGAACTTGGGGTGCGACTGAGAAAAGTTTTAAGTATTTTCCGGTCCGCCGGTTTAAAAGTCAAATTAAACAAGTGCCAGATCGGGGTAGGATCCGTAGAATTCCTGGGCTACCGGATAGACAGGAGGATCCACCCCACTGAGAGCAAGGTTAGGGCAATCAGAAAGGCCCCAGCACCCCAAAACAAAACAGAGTTGCAGGCGTTTTTGGGTCTGGTAAATTTTACGCGGTTTTTTTAAAAAACAAGGCTACCATAGCCGAGCCGCTACACAAATTACTAGGAAAAAATGCTGCATGGTCTTGGGGAAAGGCGGAAGCTAGAGCATTCGAAGCAATAAAAAACCTCCTGTCTAGCGATAGCCTATTGATACAATACAATAGCACACTACCATTGGTGCTAGTTTGTGATGCATCCCCCTACGGGGTGGGGGCTGTGCTCAGCCACAGGCTGCCAAATGGCACAGAAGCCCCTATAGCGTTTTACTCCCGAACAATGTCCTCAGCTGAAAGGAACTATAGTCAGTTGGATAGGGAAGCCTTGGCCATAGTCTCCGGGGTAAAGAAGTTCCATGAATATGTTTTCGGTCGCGACTTCGAAATCGTCACAGACCATAGACCCTTGCTAGGGTTGCTGGCGGGCGATCACCAACGCCCGTGGCACTTTCGCCCAGATTGACCCGATGGACTATCTTTCTGGCTGCATATTCGTACAAACTGCTACATCGGCCAGGAAAGGAGTTAGGGCATGCAGACGCCTTGAGCAGATGCCCTTTACCAGCGACTATCGAAGACCCCACTCCGGGCACACCCGTCTTGTTAATTGACTCTTTGGACTCTGGTCCAGTCACTTCCAAGGAGGTGGCTCGGCTTACAAGGACATTACATTAAGGACTGTAATGGGTTGGGTGCAAAGAGGATGGCCCGCTGCGCCGGGTGAGCGTTTTAGGGAATTTGTAAAAAAGCGCGGGGAATTGTCGGTGCAAGGGGGGTGTCTGCTCTGGGGGGATAGGGTGGTAGTCCCAGAGAAATTGCGGAAAAAAGTTCTGGAACTTCTGCACGAAGGCCATCCTGGGATCGTGAGAATGAAGGGTTTAGCCAGGAGCTATGTGTGGTGGCCCTTGATGGACATGGAGATTAGCGATAGGGTTGGGAAATGCCAAGCATGCCAGGAATCCAGACCACTACCACCAACGGCCCCAATCCGAGAGTGGAGAAACCCCAGGGCCCATGGTCCCGAAT